>NC_133238.1:12398125-12702125 GCF_040436345.1 Pagrus major
GGTGAAGACGTCGTGAAACATCCACATCAGAGTATGGTGGTGGAGCCGTGTGGGTTGGCACTAGTCGGTGTGCCACTGATGGCGTTGAAGATGCCCATGGAGTCGGACAGCGCGCTCCTTGTGCCGTCCTCCACTGGGTTTATCTGGAAGGTCACATTATTACGATTAGGAAGGTTGTTTGAAAGTGACACACACTCACTCAGGCACGTACATTTATGTTTAGGGACTGTGGGGAAATTATTCGAGGAGGTTTTGGTGGAAGTTGTTTCAAAATGAAGGGTCGAAAGAGAACAACAACGCCGAGGAGGGCTTTGCTTTTGTCTTAAATTACGATACGATTGAGCTCGTCTCCCCATTTTTATAATTTTCATACAGTCCCTCACAGTTTCTGTAGTAACTTCCTCAAATGACAAAAGCACTGTTACCATCCAATCTGCTCAGGCCAGCACAAAGAGAGAGGAGACAGGAGACCCGGTTAGTAAACGAGCAGAGGAGTGCAGCAGTGGACAATAAAATGAGCACAATGAACATAAATAGTAAAAATGAACTAAACAAAACAGCTAGTTGGAGTCTGAATGATATAACCCACATCTATACCTGTTCATGCATGATGTTCGACAGCTCCCTGGCCAGGTCCCTGTAGCTGGCCTTCATCTCATCGTGGTACTCCTGCTGGTCCTCTTTGATCAGCCGCTCGTTCACTCCCAGCCCCTGACCGCAGGCGTCCACGAATTGCCTGAGGGAGGGATGCGACAGGGTTTTAGTGCCACTTCAAAGCAACATGCAGAGGACAGAATGTGACAGAGTAACATGGTAGGACATATTTCCATAGGCCGAGAACAAACCAAGGGAATAAGCAGCGAATGTTTCCATCATCGATAAGTACCTGAACACCTCTTTGAGCTGCTTGACCTTGTTGTCAGGATATTTCTTGGCACTGCTGTCGTCCAGGAAGGCTCTGGCGTAAGCGAGAGGGCCGGCATTGACCTGGAAAACAACGGAGGTGAAAGATCAGAAATGACACTGAAGGAGTGAAATGATTTACAGCCTTTGTAACTGGCAGCACGACCTCGCCACCTGTACCTGAACGCTGATGCTGCCTTGCAGTTTGAGCTGCAGACGGATCATGTCCACCTCGGAGGCCGAGCACAGCAGCCGCAGCTCGGACACCTTGGCACTCATCTCGTCTATGGCCACCTCGATGGGGCTCAGGTCGGTCTGGTGTTGGTACATGACCGCTATACGCTTCTTCACGTAAGGGAAACAGTGGGTGGCTGGATGGGAGACAGAAGAGGATGGGGAGGACTTAAATCATGCTTTCAAATGACATAAGAATTGTGCAAAACAACACTGAAAAACTATGCTGGGATGTCGATTCAGCTCAAAATTCAGATAAAATCAATTTGGCACTACAAAAAGACCTGCTGCCAAAAAAAAAAAGACCTGTGGCGACAGTACAGCCAAATATTGAGGCCCTAAACACACCCCTGCCTGCAGCCAAGTCATTATCAGTCAGCAGGATTATTACCATCAAAGATAACTACATGAACTTTGGGATCAAGTGAATAAACCTCACATGATCTTATCTGATTAATGTTTCGGGACCAGGAACAACCAGGAAATATTCTTGCTTTCTGCTTCCTGATGTTGCCGCTGTGATAAATAAGCCACACGGTGCGTTTCTTGCTCCTGCTCGTACAAGTCAAATTTGTGTCTAAACTGCTGTGATGATGGCAAATCATTTTCATCACTGTGTGCATGACCTACTGGTGAGAACGGTCCGCCGTTTACACTGCTCCTCCACCCCTCCCTGCTTCTTTCCCGACACCGTGAACGGCGTCTCAAACACGAAGCGCCGGATGTTGTGGCTCTTCTCGAAGTCGGTCTTCCGGTCCTCCAGCTCCTTGTCGTCTAAGTAGGGTGTGACGTGGGTCACCTGGATGTAGGCGTACTTGGAGTCCAAATCCTTCGGGTTCACCTGTAAGTGCACAGGAGACAGATATATTTTATTTTGACTCAAACGTCGACAGCCCTAAAATATCTGTGGTCCTGGGAAAACCTTATAGGTGCAATATGTAAGAATCGTCAACTTTCACAAAAAAAAATCTAGCAATAGCCCTCCAAGTAAGTTTGTTTTGGGGTGAACTGCCCCTTTAATAAACTTAAACCTGCATTGTAAGTGGCTTATTTACAAGCTTTCATCCAGAGTCAATGAACTGTAGCGATGCTGCTGTATGTTGTTTTGTAACCATGACTTTTCTGAACGCCGTCCCTGAACTCTGCACTACAAACCTCCTATTACATGTTCTCCCAGGGCCATTGCACAACTGTCAGGGTCTACACCACTTCCCGTCACATAAACACACACAGACGTGATCCCACCTTGCCAGAGTCCTGAATGATCTTGACGTTCTCCTGGCCGAACTTGTCGGAGTAGAGCTTCAGGAGCCTCTGAGAAATCTCAGACAGCGGAGTGAACTTTGGCTCCTTGTAGATGTATTCCTTTCCATCTTCGTCCTCGAAGAAGCCCTGTGGAGGAGAGGAGGCAGGTCAGGAGACTGGTGTTGAATTCAGCCGTACAAATGGAGTTCTGCTTCAGAATTTGACGACTTTTAACCTTTAAAAACTAAACACGTTTCTGACACAGCACAAGCAGTACACGGACAAACAAAACCCAATAAAACACATGTATGCAATACCTCATTTGAATGAGGTATTGCATACAAAGCCACTTATAGGACAATCAAAAAAAAAAAGAAACAAAAACTTACTCTACACCATTTACTCAATGCAAAAACATGCATGTGCAGTTCCTCTCCACCACCGTTCAGCAATCACAAGCCAATGAGGAGCTAAATCTAGGTGATCCAGAGCTACGTTTAACCACTAATTGAACTCAACAATATCAGGCCTCAAATAATATAACGATGCGAGGAGGCGGACTAGCACACCAGGCCAACACACACAGCTAAACCTCTACGGACTTACCGCAGCCTTGGAGAGGGAGGAGAAAAGAAGAGACATCTCTATTAACAAGAGAGTTTTAGGTGGGCTAAAGCTCAATGGTTTGTGTGCATATGTGTGTGTGTTTAGGAAGTGTTAACACAGTGAATGTGATTGCAAAAGGCAAGAGATAACATGACTTATTAAGAGTGCTAGCAATCATGCTCAGCAAAATAGTACTATAATACATCCATGGTTAGCTTATGTGTGTGTTTCACCTGTCCAAAGAAGGCCACTCTGAAGTATGTGCCCAGCAGCCTCTTGCCTGTATGCATCACCTCCATCACTTTGGTATAGGCACGGTGGAGGGTATCGTACAGGTGTGTCAGTTTCTGTTCCGCAGAAACACAAAGATTGCAGACATTTTCACAAAAATCAACCAAGAACTTAAAGAAATAACGTTTTAGTAACTTTTTGCTTGATAAAAGATAGAAACACAGTCGAGCTGTTATCATAAAAATAGTGATTATTGTCGCTTTAAAAGGTGCAATATGTAAGAAATGGCACGTGTCGGATTTACACTGCAAACAAATAGGGGGCAGCATATCACCAGAGTAACCGCTAACTGCAGCTAACTGTAGCTGCTTATCTCAATTATCCATGCAGCTAATGCTCATATTAGCTTACTCTGACTGGACTGGGAGAGTTAGTGTTGTTTGAGGGACAAAGTGGCTTGGAGCTAGCTGGTTAGCATGCTAATTTCAGTAGATATCTCTGCAACACAAAACATAGCTGTCTTTGACACAATGTACCTTTAAAGCAAGACTACACAACTTTTGCTGAATATCTAAGATGCACTCCATGTTTCCTGAAAGGTTTATAGCACTGCTTCTGTCTGATCACTGTTCAGTTTACCTCAAAGTCTCTACGCTGCTCGTAGATGGGAATGATGAGCCTGTAGACATCGGCGATGAGCTCGTAACGCTCCGCCTTCCAGAGGCCGTCACCGCACTCCTCCAGCAGCTCCATCAGCACCTCCTGAACACACACACACACACACACACGCACTGATGAATAAATATAAGCTTCCTGCAGTCTCAGCATATTTTACTGTTGCAAAGGGGGACATTTCTGTTTGTTCTGATTTACAAGGCTACAGTGGACTTAAAACGAGCGTAATGTTCCTGTAAAGGCAGCAGACGTGGGAGGAAATGGATCCATCATGTCTGTTCTTTTTATTGGGGGATTATACAGAGGAGGAGATGGAAGGTGGAAGCGCTTTTTCGTTGCCTACAGATGTGTTGACCAAGTCATAAAAGCTGAGAAATTCTCTGGCCATCACTTTCAATTTCACATCAGTTTAGACCAGGCAGCTTTCCCCACACATAAACTGGTATTTGTACACCTCACGCATACTTTAAACCAGGCGTACAAAGGTTTTCAGGAGATTGGTGCAGGGAAATGACAAAATATAACGAGAGAGATGTTTTGTTCTGCATCCATTTATGATTAATGTTAGGAATGGAAACGAAACTTGGACGCTGGAAGACGCTGGAACCAGCAAATGTTTGACATTTTTATGCTTAAAAAATGACTTTAACAGGTACAATAATATTATTACAGGGATGGGGCTCTGTTGGAACAACAAACATGGGGGGGAGGGATTAATCTATAATTCAAACAAATGCCCATTGATTTTCTTTCAGTCGACTAATCAATTAATCTAGTGTCAACAAGCCACTTCCCCTGCCGGAGTGTCATTGATTAAGAAGACACTGAATCCCTCTACAGGAGTGTTGACCCTGAGGCCAGACCGTTCTGTGTGCCAGCTCAGTGATTTTCTACATTAACACATGTAACCAAGCCCCAAGTCAAAGTCTACAGTATTTTCACGTCTCGGAGCAATTGATACTCTTAACGGAGATAAGAGACGGTCATTATGTGACACGTGATGCCAATGAGGAACTTAAAAAAACATCTAAATGCTTGGTCAACACAGCGGAGCACAGCGTGTAAGGAGATTAGTGTACAGCAGTTTCACCTCGTTGAAGTGAACATCCTGCATCCCCACGTCCTCCATCATGGCCGCCTCCTCGTCGATGTTCGGAGTGATGACGCGGAAAGCCGAGCAGCCCTGCCTGAACATACCTGAACGTACAGATACAGAAGCAACATGAGTGGTTTTGTTTTTTTTCCCCAAAACTAATGTGTGAAAGGCAAAATTAAATTTCGAATTTGCTTCTTTGGTTAAACATCTTTAAAAATAAGAGAGCCTCTGTGGAGCAAAAAGGTCGACGCAGTGTTTGACAAAGGAGCTCTGAGGGGAAGTCAACCCACTCTGACCTGACGTTGAACTTTCATAAAACCCTGTTGTATTTTACAACAGATCCCCGGATCCAAAGTCTGAACACAGTATCCTGGTTGGTATGTGCAGAAACACGAGAGGGGATCTTATCTAGAGAATGCAGTGTTTTTAACACGGGAACAAACAGATGACCCTTGGACGGCTGCTCAGGTGGAGGATGAAGGTGTATGTTCCTGTGTGTATATGTGTAGGTGTGCGTGGAACAGGACATGCTCGTTTTATTTCTCAACAAGCAGTGCAGAGAGTAAATAAGTAAAGAGAAAAGGCAGGAGATATTCAAAATCGCCTGCAAATTATATCAATCGCTCCATTAAAAAATAGGAATATGCATTAATAAGCGACCTCCTTGGCTTCACCAGGCCCAAAAGCATTTTTGTTGCCATCCATAATCTTTCATCAGTACACAAGAAGTGAATCAAATGAATTTATTGAGTTTGTTCAACACTTATTCCTGTATAATCTTCTCTCTACGGTGATAAGCAGTTACTCATTATATAGCCTCTATAAATTGGGATTGTAAAAGTGTTTGAGTTCAAACGATCAGCGGTTATTTAGCATACTGTTCCGACTCCTATATCCTCGACTCACCTTTCCTCCACAGGTACTCAGCTACCAGAGCAGCGACGTGCACATAACACATGGCTGCCTGCAGGTGGAGCAGACAAACAGAGACAAGGCACAGGTTAGAGATGTAACGCAGGGTTAGGGCCAAATAAAAATAAATAAATAAATAAAAATACCTCTGAGAGATCTCCGTTCTTGTGGTGGATACGTGCCATGCTGTCCAGCCATGTCTTTCTGAGCTCGGGCGTGCTGGTGTAAGACTTGGCCAAGCTGTACTGGAGGTCCACCAGCATCTCCGGATCGTTCTCGTGCTCCTTCATCTGCTCCGTGGCCATCAGCACTGTGCGGATGCGCTTCATCAGGTCCTTCACATCTGACGGGAATGCTGTGTGCTACAAGAGGACAATAGCCAGATGTAAGTCTTGTGAGCCTGTTTTTGCAGTCCAGACCACTAGTTGCACGGCTAACTGAGCTCACTAGCTAAAGGCAGCTACAGTATCATCATTCTCCCCTCACCTTGATGTTCTTGTCACTGTTGGCACAGTTGTTAATGATGGAGAGAGACTGCTGGAAACGGGTACCCCCGATGCCGATGACGTCAGCAATCAGCTGACTGACAGCAATGACCACCTGGGTGAATAGAGAGGAAGAACAAAGATAATCAATGTTACACTAACGCAACAAGAACATGGTTAACGACTCATCAGAAAGGCTTAAAAACTATTCGACACACATACCTGCAGGTGTGTTCGTACAAAAGACTTGCGTCCTGTGTAATCAAAGTTGCTTTTCATGAGGAAGTAGAGCAGATGGGCGGCGTCACTGCGGATACAGCTCAGCTTGGAGTTACAGCACTTGAGGATTTCGTAGCATAGAGAGGCACACATGTCGGCCCTGCCGTCGAAGAAGGTGCAGGGGAACTGGAGGACACGTGGAGGGAGGCAGGATGTAATGCGTGACAAATACAGCTATCAGGGAAAAAGACAATACAACAAATGTTCTGATTTCCCTTTCACCTTGTAGATGAAGGTCCTGAGCGAGGTGAAGACCTGTTTGAGGGCGGCCTCAGACTGAGGGATCTGCAGGAAGCAGAGATGTACCTGGAAAACTTTCTTCATCAGGGGGTTGTGACCAAGATCTGAAGTAAGCTGCGTCTAAGGGGGACAAACCAACCAAGATGTGATTAAGATGCAAAATGTCATGTGTCTTTGTTGTTTGTATCAACAGGCTGTCGCAGCTGATACCTTGAATCCCATGATGAAGATGCTGAGTGTGTCCAGCACAGTCAGACAGACCTCTGTGGACACATTGGCCTCCAGCAGACACTGGCTGCTCACGTCTGCTTCCGTATGAGAGTACACTGCACAGATAGCACACACACAAGGTCGCTGTTAAAAGATATATCTTTATTGGAGCAGTAAATATGTTTTTCACTCAAACATCACCTGCTTGATTAGGTTGTTGATCAGTACCAAGCACTTCTGTTCTGCTTGTTTATGAATGGAGATAAGCTCTGTCATTGTTATTGCAGCTCTTATTGCTGCCTATAGAGGTCAGTAAAAGACACAGACGTTTAGTTTAGCTGCTCACCAAATAAACAACTAAAATCATATTTTAACCAGACATAAAATAGTCAAATTACTGGTTGGTGCTTGGGCCCTAATAATCTCTGTTCCAGCCCTGGCAAGCAAGCAAGAAAGCAAGAAAGAAAGAAAGAAAGAAAGAAAGAAATCTGCGAAGCCCTCTTGGTGTGACGTTCGTCCTCTAGAAGTCAGGACAGGACAGGATGTCTTACTGTTGTTGAAGGTGTGAGCGTTCTCCAGCGTTCCCAGCTGCTGAAGACGGGCATGCAGGATCCCCGCCCTGTTACGAGACACAGGCAGAGTCAGAGACTTCCTGTCGGGAGCTACAGGCCCCGCCGCCTCCTGGCTCCTGTTGGGAGAGGAGAAACACTGTTAGCGGGTATGCTACGGTCACATGATAGGACGGTCAATACATCGATAAAAAGGCACACAAGAGGAAATGTCTGAGGAAATGTCTCAGTGGTGTCGAAGAACAGTAACAGATAGAAACAGAGCAGACAAATGAATGTGGCTTTAATGGCAGCATCATGCATTAATTAGGCAAAGTGACACCGGCAGTCTCTTACCCACGCAGGAGGGGCCCCGGCCCGCGACATTACCCACAACAACAACTTTCCAGCAGTGTTACAGACGAGAGAACAAACCAGAGGCAAAGGGGTTAAAAGAGTCAGTCAGTTTGTGTTTGTAAGTCTGTGCATTAGTGTGAGTCATATTGCATAGATGAGGAACATAATTAGTTTCGGTTCAATTTTTTAAACACAAATAAAGTCAGTTGAGATAAGAGACGTAACACTGTACCTGACGATGAATCTCTTCCCCATGTATCTGAACTGATGGAGGCAGACTCTGCAGGACAAACACAAGAGGTGGTGCTCAGTCGGAGATCATTGCCAGACTCAACTTGCATAAAAGTTTGTCAAGTTCTGTGCTTACTCTATTAATGTGAAGAAGTCCATTAAGTCTGAGGGAGCTGCTTTGTTCCAGTATGCAAACAGGGCCTCTGGGGTGGAGGACATGGGAAGAAAAATCTTTAGAAAGGATTAACTGTGGGCCAGTTTTTCATATCAGCAATGTGTCACGATCAAGTACAGTCACTCAGATGACAGTCTTACCCTCTGACATGCTCTTGAGGATGTGAAGGAAGCACATGAGCAGGTTTTTGATCTCGTCCCGGTCAAGTTTGTCGCAGCGCAGCACAGTGCTGCCCAGAGCCGACGCACACTGGTTCTAGAGGGAGACAGAAAACAAATAAGAGGATAGAAAGTTCTCGTTATCAGGCGCAGACGGCGGAGTTGCAGAAATCGGAAAACTTCAAAAGAGATAAGGAACATCACTCAAACCCAAACTTCAGAGATGAGAAATGTCAAGTATTTTCCTCCGGGGCGGACAAAAGCATTTGCTGAAGCAGCTCTGTGCTTTGAGATAACGGCATCAATTGCAGGTTTGAAGAAACACATTTACAGTTACATTACAGCAACTGAGGAAATAAGTGAAAGAGGCCATGAGGTCAGCTCAACCTCCGCAGCACACACACTCCCTGACGTGGGACACTCAGAGGAAGAATGTAGGGAGGAACTTAGGGAGGATTTTGGACGTACTGTACAGACTTCAGCAGTGTTTTTGGTCTCTAAATTTGACACTAAAAGCAAAACTCTGGTTTAGTGGCTCATAAAAAATCACACATCTGCTAAATTCTGTACAACTGCAGCCAAAAGTCTCTGTCGGAGAGCTCACAAAGGTCAAACAGAATACTTGTATGAGTAAGTTTTCCTCGTGATTCCCCTCAACCCTCTGGCCTGCCGCTTGTTTGTCATTTTCACTGTCGCTGTCCTGCAGGAGGTGAGGCAGGGGCACAGACAGGAGCGAGAAGTCCATGGTGACCCGCTTGGTCGCGCGGTTCATAGGTGGGAGTTGATCCTCGGGGTCCAAGGGGAGAGGGGGAACGTTGACCGAGTGCCTCCTGGTAAATCCCTCCTTGTAGTGGGTTGGGAAGGTTACAGAGCAAGGACAAGGGGAGTGGGAGCTCTGAAGGAGGGGGTGGGAGGACAGCGAGGACGTCCAAGAGTGCAGATAATGTAAAATTAAACAGAATTAGGGGAGTGCTGAGCGAACTACCAACTTTTAACTTTGTGTTTTGTTGACATTGGCTTTATTTCCTCATTATTTCAGGTCTCACAGACCAGAACCATGAAGCATATTTAATCTCCTTACGCTCACTGAAGCCAGATAACCTAACATTGGCGATACTGGATAATTGGTATCACAAAGCTGGTCAAACGAAAAATTTATGACTTTAATCTCATCAATACAAAGACTATAAAGTCCAAACATTTGCGAGATCTTCTGAGATTAAAGCCACAAATTTATGAGAAAAAAAACTTGGACAATAGTGTTTTTTGTCAAGGAACCGTATGGCTTCACTTTGCAGAGCTGGACTGACCTCAGTGCACCACAGACGGCACCACTTTCGGTCTAATATGCCTGCAGTTGATGATATAATCAGATGACATTCTGTGATTGGATTTAGCAATAAGAAAGTACTCGTGATTTTGGCCCAAAGTGACCGTATTATCATAACCAGCCAGACTTTGAAGAAATGGCCTGTAACCAGCAATATCCTTACATCTGTCTGGTTCATGCAGTTCAGCTTTCTTTCTTTTTTTTTTTGCTGATAACCACAAGGAATTAAGGCTACTGCAGCAGCGAAAGGTGATATTGAACGATATTAGATATATTATCACGTGGAATGAGACATTGTGAAATAGGATTGTGTGATTCACTAATATTGCAAGTGAAGTATCATTCAAGTATTCATGTACCTTCTCTAGGGAGTTGGTCTTGTCGCTGCTCTTGTCCAGGAGGCTGTTTCCAGAGTCAGTGGAGACCAGAGAGCCCCTGGAGTCCGCGTGGTGCACTGAGCTGACGTTGGGGGTCGAGCTCTGAGGGGAGGCTGCAGGAACAGAGCACAATAGTTTGCTGCATATCAGAAGATGATGAATCTACAGTTTACACACGCAGAGAACATTAAGCTCATCATGAAGATATTTAGGATAGAAGAGTGCGGATCTACCTGTTCCAGAGATGACCCCGAACACATCTTTGTGGAGGGCATTTTCTATGCAGCTCCCAGGTTTCTGAGGAGTCACCATGGAGTTGGGCACCAGGGAGTCCTCCCTGGCATTCTGGGACAGAAAGCAACAGATTGAGGATGCTTTCAGCTGAAAGGTAAACACTGGTAGTCAAGACAGTGACCTGTTCAGATGACATTAAGCCAGTAATTCGTGTTTTGAATACGTGAGCTGCCATTTAATTTCCCACCACTAGGTGTCATGCTTACATTGTGGTTGCTGAGGGGGGCTGACTCCTTGATGTCAAGTCTGTAGACGTTCTCCTGGAGCAGACCAAACAGCGGGAGGTAGAGGGTGGCAAGTCTGGCCTGCTGGCTCTGGAATGACACAGTAAGTGCTCATGAGTCAAAAGTCAGACTGAATTTATCTTCAAGTCAACCCAGGCCTGGAAGCGTACGCGCTTTTCATTTAATTCATCCATTTATGGTGTGTTCAAAGTACAGTAAAAGGTGTTGTAGAGCTCACTTTCGCAGCGTAGCGGTCGTCAAACGTGTGTTTGATCATCAGCCCCTTGAGCACCTGGATGGCGATCTGACGGACCTCTCTGAACTCCTGAAGAGCCCCGCCCACCTCCCTCATCAGCAGCCCCACCAGGAAGTGGTTTCGACAGAAGTCGTCCGTCAGAGAGTAATCCAGCTGAAGATCTGTAGCAGGGCATCAGTCAACAGATTGCAGCGGACAAGGAGAATATAAACCGCGCTCCACTTAGATGAAAGTGACGTTGAGTGTGTGATTTACCTTGGAACCTTTGAATTCTGCCTTTTCCGAAGGGCATGGGCAGATTAAGAGGGACAAAGTGCTCATGGTTGCAGACCACCCGCAGGAATTCAAACTTGAACTCGTACAAAGTCTAATAGGAATGCATGAGAAAACACATTTTATGATGGCTTTAATAACTGGGATAAAAGCGTTAAAGACGGTAGCAGGGGAGCCTTTTCACCTTGGGGTCGCCAGGCACAAAGCAGTTCATGTAGTTGTTGATCTGCTTGAATACGAAGCCCCTGTCCATGAAGGTGAAGCAGCGCTGAGTGAAAAGGTGAGCAAACATTACATCATTGTTTAAAATTATGTTAATCACCAAACATAAACCATCTGCAGTGAGGATGATTTAAATATAACTCTACGGTCTTTAACCGAAGGGCAGTTTTTCAAGCTCATCTACATATTAAAGGACAATAAGTCACTGCAGGCGTCGGGAGGAGTGCCAACCTTGATGAAAACTGCCAGGCTGTGGTTGGCATTGCGAGCCGCATCCAGGTTGTCCTTGTATTTCTGCGTGATGTGTGGCATCAGCATATTCACCAGAGTCTCCACTGCGTGGTAGAACGATGCAGAGAAACGCTGGTTCCTGGAGAGCTGCGAACAACGAGAAAAGAGGGAGAGGATTTAGGCTTGGAGGAAAGTGGTTCAAGAAAGGAAGACTGAGGACTTAAACAAGACCCACCTTGACCTTCCCACACTCTATGAGATAATGAGCCATTGATTTCACCAGGCCTTCAAAGAAGTACCACGAGTGCTGCAACACAAAGAAAGAGTTAGGCAAGGAAAGCTACCATCCCAAATGTGGAAGGATATGTTTACAAGATGCTAAAATTATATTTAAAAGGAGTCCAGGCATGTGACAAGCAATTACGCCATAGAAATGTATAATTATCATGAAAACAACATGTAAAATTGTTGTAATTACACAGTCAACTCAACAGCTAAAGCAAGAAAGCTGAGTCTTCTTACTAACTTATATCTCAACGTCACTCTTTCTTCATTTACAGTCTTTCTGAGACAGAATAGATATGAATTTAGGTTACCTTTAGCAGCTTGTTGCTAGTCAGGAAGTCTGTGGATGGCTTGAGGATGGCAGTCATGGCTTTTGCCAGCTCCTCATGAACTGTCTTTACGTTGGTGGAGGAATAAGGCTCGGGCTTAAACACAAACTGAGAGTAGAGAGGGAGAAAATGAGATTTTAACTTAAGCAGGAACATATAAATATACCTGCACACTGTCATCATATAGTGAGAAAAGACTGCACCTTGACATAAGATCTCAAGTAATGTTCAAGCCCTTCTTCGTGGCACTGTGCTACCACATGAACCATCACCCTGCACAGAGACACACATGGTGACATAAAATATAAAAGAATAAGAAAAGGAGGACGTGAGGCTCGCTATAAAGAACTAGCCAAAGATAGGAATTACATTTATCCATTCAAAGGCACTGACAGCTCATTTACACACTGCCTACAGAGCTTCAAAGACTACTCACACACCCAACTGAGATACATACACAGCGTGTGCAAGCCATAGGTGAGTCTAATGAGAAAAAGGATTCTGGCTATTAAAGAGAAACAGAGGAAAAAGAGAGACCCAGATGAAAGTGCTGTTATTATAATTTTCTACAGATGAAGTTTGTTAAAAGAGACCAAAAATATCGTTCGGACACATAACTTTCTGCTGCTGGAAACCAGGCGTCTCACACATGTGTGCTTAAGCGTTTGTGTTTGGCTTGCCTGGTCACGTTAACAGCCACATCCTCGTGTGTGGCTCTGGTTAGGACGCAGAACAGCTGGTTGAGGATGGTGGGCAGAAAGTTGACCATCACATGACCTTCCATTGCATGGAGACTCTGGGGAGGGAAGGGAGGAAGTAAGACTCCTGCTTGTCATGTTCCCTTAAATGCTAGATTACAAGATTTTATTTGACGAGACAAGAATAAAAGGGGTGTGTTGCATTTTCCCCCGGGGGGGAATTAGCGATAAATTACGCTCGCAGTACCTTTAGGTATTTCACCAGCTCCCCTTCTGAAGCTTGTTCTGACATCTCCATGCTTTGACAGTGGTGGAAGAAGTTGTGCAAGTGTTGATCCTAAAGAAAACACATCATTTACTCATATATTTGACATTTATTTCCATTGAGGTGAGCAGGTGAGATTGATGGACATAATTAAATGGACACACCTGAGTGTAAACTGTAGAAACAAGATGAGTTGAGACTTTGAACAAGGTTTTTCCTCCGTCTACCCATTTGATCTCCGAGCCAGAGTGCTGTAATGACATGTAGGCAACCATTACTCCACTTAATATTGAATAAAACACTGCACTGTGTTGATTTATTAAAGCACATCTAGAATAACAAGGCACAAGCAACATGATATAATCAATAAATTAGCCGCAGTTCTTTTGTAATATGAGAAGACAAGCTGTCTTACCATATGGCTACAGTTTACTACAAGATAAATAAATACAGTCTTTTTAACCAGAGTTCTTATGAAGTAATTGCAGTCAGAGTTTAGAGGCTCAATGCTGGCTCATTTTGAGAGAACTGCAAGTGTTAAGCACAGCCACTGTTACATACATACTACAGCTTTAATTAAATTTACAGGAAACCCATTATCCCTGCACCACATAACCAACACACAGGGATCTTAACGGTAAGATGGCATTGATTGTTTTTACTGGATTAAATTTTAATGCTCATCAGATTCCACAGGCATTTCATGTGAAAGCCTGTCGGGGCATCTGCGAGGTCCCAATCCAATCACAGCTAATAAGATCTTTGACCATTTACCACAACCTGCACCGGATCTTTTATGGTAATGCATCCAATCTTAAAAACCATTTTGGAAAACTGTTTGACCGGCAGAACAACTTCGATCTAAAGCACTTACGTGCCTTACTTAAACAGAATGTTGCAGCAATCAATGATTTCCATAAACAACCACAAGTCCTGCTGAGATTTTAATTTCACAGCCCTCTCCTGACCTTTAGTGCTAATCAACTGCACGCATAACTCTCAAAAATTAATAAAATGTCTAATATTAATCATCTTCTTTTACCTTGTTGACACCATCCTGGGAGCTGAGGTACCCGGCGGGCAGATTGGCAGCCACAGGCAGCTGCTGCTCATTCATGATGACTCTGCCGTCCCGTAGCAGAGGCAGCCATGCTGAACCCACTGTGAGTAAAGGACAGGTAGAGGCCACATGGTTGTAAAGAAGTAGTAATACAATTTAAAATATATCTAACAACCTCATTAAAACTACCATCACGCTGTACAAAGTATGCCTGTATCAAACAACTTTTGCACATATGATGCACAGCAGAAATGAACATGAATTCACTGAAACACAGTAGAAATACCCGCTGGAGTTTTAATTCAGAAGGGGAAGACGTGACTGAAAGCTGCAGCCTACCTGGCGTCTCCACCAAGTCTTTCTTCTTGCTGTTGCTGTCACAGCTCACGTGATAGAAGGTGAAGAGAAGGTGATGCTTCTCATGCAGCTGAGTAGGCAGCTCTATCTTTATCTGAAGGAGAGAAAAACACAGATTCCTGGGGTTCGTTCCCTAATACACAGGGGGCTTTGTTCCGGAAAATGAAAGTGAAAAAAAAGGCCTGCGGAGCATTTCCAGTGGGGATTGAAATGTGCTCAAACAACATAAGAGGAGGTGAGAGGTACCTCCTTAACTTCAAAACACTCTGCTTTCAAAGAACATATAACTTTTTGACTTTGAGCATATGTTGCAGAGCATATCTGGCTCTCTCTACTGATTATTAAGCATTTAACAATACCTATGATAGCAATAAAACTCTGATTATGAGTAGTATGAGCATATAAATACCTCATCATAGAACTCAGGGTTCTGCTGGTGGTGCAGGACGGCTGCATATGCCTGCTTAGTGAATAGAGAACCTCCTGGACGGCCATAGATGCACTGCAGTGGATTCATAAAGTAGGAAATAATCAAACATGAGAGAGAGATAGGAGTGCATGTTTGAAGTCCAATGAGTTCAAAGCAAATACTTAAGTCAAGATGAACCAGTCTAGAATCAAGTCCACAACCAAGATAAACCAATTTTAAAAAAAAGAGACCCAAGTTGAGTGTCTAAATCAGACAAACAGTACCTTGTCAAGACTGACAAGTTAAACCAACAAGTCCCGAATCCAGTCCGAACTAAGGCCAACAAATTCAAAGTCAAGACCCAAGTCGAGTCCAACAAGTCCAAAGTCAAGGCCGAGTCCAAAGTTAAGACCCACATCAAGACTAACAAGTCCTAATTCAAGTCCAATGAGTTCAAAGTAAAGTCTCAAGTCAAGATGAACCAGTCTAAAGTTAAGACCAAAGCAAAGACCAACAAGTCCTGAGTCAAGACCAACAAGTCCCAAGTCGAGTTCCAACCACGGCCAATAAGTCCAAAGTTAAGACCCAAATCAAGGCTAACAAGTCCAAAGTCAAGACCAACAAGTCTTAATTCAAGACCACTGAGTTCAAAGTCAAGTCTCAAGTCAAGATGAACCAGTCTAAAGTCCAGAACAAAGCCAAGACCAACAAGTCCCAAGTCAAGACCAACGAATCCAAAGACAAGTCCCAACTAAGGCCAATAAGTCTAAAGTCAATTGCCAACTTGAGACCAACAAGTCAAGAGTCAAGACCAAAGTCAAGACTAGTGAGTCCAAAGTCAAGTCCCAAGTCTCGACCAACAAGTAACAAGTTAAGTCCTTTTTTAAATTTTTAAATCAAATCAGTATCAGTCAGTAAGTATATTTGCAGATTGTATTTATCACTTTCAAAAAATCTTGATATATTTAAAATCCAAACGACCATGTGTGGCTTGGCTTGCACAGAGCACATAACCAGAGAACAGCCAACAGTTTCATTTTGGACTTTTGGCAAGTGTAAATATATTTTTGGCACAGTATGTTAACCACAGATGATAAAGTCCAAGTGAAGCCACGAGTCACCGGTGTCCATTGGTGTCGATTCCAAGTCATGTGACTCGAGTTCACACCTCTGTCGGTTTGATTTTTGTCATTTCAGATTATGTAGCATGCAAAGAGCTGAAATGAGAGCTATGTATACACACCTTCAGCGGCAGGGCTTCATCCTCATCAGTATCCTTGAATTCAATGCAAACGGCAATATTCCTCGCCTGAAGAGGGGGGACGGAAGTTTGGGAACAGACAGATGAGAAAAGCATGTACAAGTCCCGAGATACCCCAGAACAAATTTTAGCTGGACACTTTCTTGACTGATGTGTATTAGATGTGAAGAGTGGGAAGATATTTCAAGGAGAGGATAGCCAGCTCTCATTTAAAGTAAAAGTGTGCAGAGAGACAGATGATGGGGGAGAAGGCAGGTTGATTTCCGAAATGGAGCTGACCTAGTGAAAAACACAAGCCTGTATTAATGTATTAATCAGAAGCTGCTGCTCTGCGTAAGGATAATTCTATCCAGCTCTGCTGCTGGCTGAACGAGCCAGAGGCGGTTGCCAGTTGTCTCACAGGGTAGGAACACAAAATGATGATCATGAGAGAATGGTGGCCAAAAAAAAGCTTAACCTTCCAAAAAGGAAAAGTCACAGGTTTTGTGATGACTTTGTAACATATGAAGGTTAAAATATTGATTGTACCACTAAAAGAAAGGCTCAAAATTAAAGGCATAATCCCCTTTTTCCTCTTATTCAAAGGATTGTTACATTAACTTAACCTTTACCTTTGCAAAGGATTTCTGTCCGTCGTATTTGAGGTGTTTTGGGTACACGTAGAGGTGGTTTTTATAGATGGTGAACGGTTGGGAGCACTTAGCAATGCAGGGTACAAACTCCTCCACCTCCAGGAGAGCGCTGCCGGGCCCGTTGCCTTCAAAGTTCCTCACGGGGATGTAGGAGGAAGTGACACAATCTGCAGACAGGAAACAAGAGGAGTTACAGAGTTCAAGGTTGAAGTCTGACGCTTATAAATAGATGTTAAAAGTAAATATTTGGAGGGTTTACTGGTTACATCCGGAGCCACACTGTCGATAGTCACATCTAAGTTCCCCAAGAGGACAGGGAGTTTGGCCATTTTCTCTGGTCTGTCGGGAAATCAGACACAGAAACAGCAATAAGAAAACTGTATAGAGATCAGTTGTAGTGATCTTCAGAGAGGGGAAGAAGCGTACTTTCTGAAGTCAGTGAGCAGCTTGAACATGTCCTCGTCTGACAGCTTGCTGCTGTCCTGCCTGTAAAGAGCTGAGAAGCGAGCGCCTTTGTCCAAAGTTCCTGATGCATCTTTGAACACAGGCCTGCGGAGACAAAGAAAGAAACCTACTGGAGAAAGGGCACATTTCAGTTCCACACTAGTGGTTCAAAGATTTGTGAATCCCAACAGGCTGACTTTCCTTTGACAGCTCCCACTCAGTCTATACGCAGTATCCTAAATCTGAATCACTATGTGGCATCGTGGCACAAGAGAATACGTCTCCTCGAACTTTGAGAAGCTTAAAGTTTTCCTTCAAGTGCAAGAAATCATCAGATGTAGTATATGATTCTGTATAACACCAACCAACCCTGACACAAGATTTACCATTTATGTTTATCTAATGTATTATCATTCTAGGTTCTCAATTCCCTTTTCTTCAGGGAGGGAAACAGACTGCCTGCTGGTGGAAGTCCATTTATTCTCTTGTAAACAAAATTGGGTACAAGCACTTGTGTTGTGGATATCTGAAATCTTTAATTAGCAACTGAACAAACGGTGCAAACATACCCAATAGTCCAAACCAAACTTTATTGTGTAATTGCTTTGTAGATAAGTGGGTTTGTTCTCTGTCATGCTGCAGAGGGATTTAATTTCTTTTGTTGTTTATTTTGAATGTGGGGGTTGTGGCTGTTTTGTTTCAAGTTCTTTGACACAACAAACGAAGATTAAAGAAAATACACAATGGTTTTTAATACCTTGCAGCCCAGGCGAATGGCATCCTGTACTGCCCCAGTCTGCTGCAGGCTGTCTTCGCATTCTTCAGCACCTTTTGAGCCATCTATAAGTAGTCAAGAAAAGTGGGGTTGATTACACAGATTAATAATTTGAGATTTCACAGCCTCATCCTCGTCATCTCTACCAATCTCTGTACCTTGGCTGAGTCTGAGCTCTTCATGTAGGGCTCGGTGCAGTGGGTGATCCCCCCCTGCAGCACCTTCTCGATCCTGGCCACCAGGAAGATCTCCGGATGGGGGCATGTGACTGAGAACACCCCCTGTTTAGGGTACTGGAGAGCCCCCTCTGGGAGCCCACTGGCCTGCCTGTGGCTATCTAAGGGACCATCGCCACTGCCGTTGATGTGCATGTCATGTCCGCTGACAGAGCCTGATGTCATCTGACGGACCAAAGGGTGGTTGAGGTCGACGTGGAAGTCGGCCGAGATCTTTCTGCTGTTCTGGACGTCGAAGAAGGAGAGGACGACATAGAAAGGCTCCACCTTTGATGAATAATGGGAGGAAGGAACATATTTTGAGGAAAGAAAAAGGACAGTAGTTTACTTTTTGAGGGATACGCATCCTTCCTAATGCACTTCTCGTTTTCCACTCAGTCAAAATGTACCATAGATGTAATTCATCTTCCCTTTCTCTCTTTCCACTGTGGATTTCCATTACACAAACCCATTTGAGCATGTGTGTGTGTGAGTGTGTGTGTGTGTGTGTGTGTGTGTGTGTGTGTGTGTGTGTGTGTGTGTGTGTGTTCTGAGTAGCGGAGCTAATAGCTGTGGTTTCCCAGTTGAGTGCTGAGTGTAGGAGGCGTCCGTCTCTTACAGAGACAGAGACCTTGGAGAGTGACGGCAGGAAACCAGCCTCAGACTGGTGCTAATGCATGATGGGAGGCCCAGGCTGGTTGCTATGGTAGCGGCCATCCCTCGTGCCAACAACACCAGTTTTGGCAGGGGCCAGCCAAGTGGGCCATCTGAACTGTCTGTGATCTTCTTAACTGATTTAAACCTCGCCCTCGTTCACTAAAGGACGTTTCCCGGAATTATTCCAGAAGCGTGATTCTGTCCTCGCACACACGTGTGCATTCACAGATCTGTTGCCTCCATGTCGACTTAGAAATAGACTTGTAATAAGCACCTTCATCTATGTTTGTTTTTCACTGAAACGTACATTAGTTGTTGGTCCCTCCTCGTTCTCTGCAACACAGCCCTGCAGGTTGAACGACAGGTCGTGACAGCTGACCAGGACTCTCTTCCCGAACTTCTCTTCAAACTGCCGCACGTCGGGCTCAATGCCAGAGAAATCCAGTTTCTGTGGAAACAGGAGATGCTGTCAGGAAATCAGTCAATAACAGGAGCAAAACTGACTCTGGTGCCAGGGAGATGAGAGCAATACTCATTCGGAATGTACAAGGATTAGCATTCAGGTATTATCTTCATCACCTGTGTGTCAGGATCCAACGTGAAGAGTTTCAGGCGAGCTTCACTCCTCATTTTGGACTCAATATCTCTGGCAGTCTGTTGAAAAACAAAGCAAAAAAAGGACTCATAGAAGAACAGCTTAATATTTAAAAAGGGAGTGGGATGGAAACAATCAGCCTGTCTAGATCAGAGGCCTGGGTTGGATGTACTGTATAAAAAATTAAGGGAAGAAAGAACACTGATCAGGAAATCCAGGGACAGTGTTTATAGTCAGTGTATCTCTATAGGTCTCCATAGGTTTGTCAGTTCAAGCACCCCTTTAACATCACACATAGTCCTTTGATTTTAATGTTGATTTGGTAAATACAACAAATTACAAGTGTTTGTTTTCAGACTGCCACGTTCCACCTCCGGACCCCTTTTCAGCACCAGCGTTGGCCTCATCTGGCCTCTACATTTGGAGACCATGCACACTAAACCAGATGTTTGCTTGGTTAGCACCAACAGGAAAATGTGGGGACCTGGTTGCAGGAAATACAGATGTTAAAGCAAAACGCAAGTCACAGTTCAGACTGTTTCCAAGTAAAGTCATTTGACACCTCTGCAGTATATGGACTAAGACATATGGCGGTGCTTGTCGCGTGGTCAAACAGAGGTGGCGAGCGTTGTTTTAATGTCATTACAGATGGAGAAAACAGGCTACCTGAAAGCTGTCTTGAAAACTTCCGGAGGAGAGGTCTGTTTTTCCGTGCTCCTCATCTGTTGGAGAGATCAACATGTGCTCTGTTAGCTAATGCAATTATATAAAAACATAATGATGTGTTGGTCTCAGCTTCTCTAAGCAGAGGAAGGGAGAATTACACAGGAAACTGATAAAAAAAAGAGTCAAGCATGAGCGGTTTTAATAAGGAAACAGCCTTGAGATAAATTATTACAGGCACAACAGAGAAGCCAGCAGGTGCAGCAAGCACCAAAAGACATGGAGAGAAGGCGGACAAACAATCACAAAAATAATTAAGACGTCAAAGAAAGGAAAGAAACGTACCATCATGCAGGTCTCCGTTCCTCTTCTCCTGCATGGCCTGCTCGAAGCTGCTGTGGAGAATCTTGTTGAGGGTGCCGATCCACTCCTCCATCTCTGCCTCGCTTTCGGCAGCCAGCAGGAACGTGCTCTTATCCTGCATCTTCAGCTCGAAGGCAAACCGACGCACTTTGCTGTTCTGAAATGAAACTCTGATTTCATACATTTGCGCTCACGTTTGGGCAGTTTCGAAGGCCTCAGCACATTAGTGTAAGGTCCTTTACCTGAACGACCCCCATGCACGAGTCGAGGAAGATGGTTCCCTTGGGTTCCTTGGAGGTGTTCTCGTCTTTGTAGAAGTTGAGGTTGTAGGATCCATCGCCCAGCTGGGCCAGATGGAAGTACCTCCTCTTGAACGACTAGAGGATGAAAATACAGAAAGTTTAACATCCCTTATGGCCTCTTTCTCTCTAAAAATACCACAAGGGTGGAGATGGGGCGTGGGAACGCTTAGTAAAGTGAATATGTACAACAATTTATAGGCTACCACAAGCAAAGGCTAAATTGATTTCCATATGTGCACAAATATCTAACATCGATAACATGATTTTTAACTCAAAAAGACACTTACGAAGGTTTTCTATGTAAAGATTGTATCCAGACGAACAAAATCAATCAAAAGGAACAAATAATGGCACATCTCTGTTTTCTGCTTGCCAGACGACTGATAGCAGCCTTCTGGGAAAGCACTAGCAGACCACAGTGGGCAAGGCAGATGTTATTAAGTCCTGCATTAGAAAAGGTTACTGATATATCAAAAGGAAAACAGGACATGTTTGGGGGACCGTTTATCGCTTTTGTGAAGTTTATGGACTTGGATGGATGATGAAGAAGTGGAGGGATAAATTCTCCTGCAGTATGTTCTAGGTGCACTGGATTATTAACTGTGGCTGTGAAAGATTTAAACTCCACCTTCTGTCTCTCACCTTCCAGCAGTTCAACTTAATCATGTATGAAATGTCATTTAGTTGTGTTAAAAGTGTTGTTTGCAAGTCGCCTATACGCTGTAGGCTTCATATGACAATGACGACATCAACTTAAAGGGGAACTCCAACAATTTTGTACAGTATTACCAGCGGAGTGCCCCTTTAACCACGCCGCTAACGCTATTAGAAGAGGCTGTGAAACGCTTTAGTGGCGTCGCTGTACTCACCCGCATCGTAACACTGATCGCACTGTTCATGTTGCCTTTGTACAGCCAGCCGTGTTTGGACACTCCTCCCTTCTGAGAGCTGAGGGACGCTGTGTCCTGCAGGAGGAAACACATCCATCAATATATGTTTTCTACTGTAAATGAAATTAAACACAGATATTATAGACGTTTATGTCTGTATTCAAAACACACGCTCACACATTTACTTTGCTCTGAGCTTAAAAATGTGCTGACCGTCCTCGGGGCGAGTGGGAGGACAGGCCCACATTGACCGACCTGTTTCCTCCTGACAAGGAGGCTCTTAATTAAGATCAACATTTACATCAACAGCGCACTTCTTTAATCTCAGGAGATTTCGGTCCATTAAAGGTCACCTGCCCCTCGGTTAAATCAATGCCTAAAGCGAGGTAATTATTGTCGGGAGTGGAGTGCCCTTAAAATCCAAGAAATGTCACGAAGATGTCAGCTATTCTGGGAAACGACTGGGGCCTGGAGCATTAAACAAAACATCCAAAGGTTGACTTCTAATAAAGGAGAGAAATTAAATAAATGAATACAATGTTGTGCAATAAACAATGTTTGTGCTCTGTTGCCATCCCTTGTAATCAAGTTTGTTTGAGCAGGGCTGGAGAGAGGTTGAACTTGTTGCCCTCTGTACCGTCATTGTTATTAACTCTGTAATGGTTTGCTGAATAGCCGGCGTGAGAAGACAATGGGACAATCAAAGAATTCCCTCAACGAGGGGAACAGGGCTTGCGATTGGGGGACTTACCTCGTCTTTTTCCACATCTTCATCCACCTCAAACAGGTGAGGTGCCAGTTTCTCAGGCCTCAACACCTTACTGAAAGTACAGGGAAGAGATCAGATCAGGTTTAGACTCTGAGCTAGTTCAACTTCAGTTGTCATAAACAAAACAATGAGCAAAGAGAGATTCAGAATGATATAACAGCAATAACAGAGTTTAAGGGATCGGTCATTTTGGGAAAACAAGGTGAGTAAGATGTCCCTAAATCTGAAGATTAAGCCAGGAGACAGTTAGCTTAGCTTAGCACAACTATTTGTAGGCTCCTGGCCAACAAACAGTCCCGCACAATCATTCCTAATGTTTTCTGTCTGAATCGTCGGTCTAACAAATTACCCTCAGCTAAGAAAAACACAACTTGTCACGAAAAACAGAAAGCAGAACTCAGCTGAATGTTTACCCGACCCAGCTATGTAATTCGATCAAACTTATTTGATCTAAAGAAGTTTTCTGGCAGCCGCAATTTTCGACCAAATGAGGACCCCATGTCGCTGTCAGGAATAGGCCAGGGGAAAAGTGCAATGGAATAATGAATTCTGGATGTTTTGGAAGCAATTGCGAGAATTGTGGCATCTTTCTTCAGCCACGTTTCCACCACAGGAACTTTTCCCAGGGATTGGGAACAAAGGGTTCAAATTAAGTTCCAGAGACATTATTTTAACCCCCAAAAACTCACTGCTCAGGGTGGTTAGTCCAGGCCTTAATGGGCCTTTATGCTGAGGACGAAATACAGCAGGAATGGCTCATAATCAACAGAATATTTTGCCTAATCGACTGTGTGCTGAATGTAGACAACAACAGCCTGAAGGAACCTTGAAAAGTAGTTCCCGAGACAAAAGGTTCCAGGTACTTTTGGTCGAAACCATAGCTGGAAATGCCGCCCTTGGTAGATTTGGATAGACACTCAAAAACTAATCCAAAATTCTTGACCTTGTAGCGCTAAGAAATACAGTACACATGTTTCAACACGCACAATACAAAAGGGTTTATTTAATTTCAAGGCCACACAGTAGTGCTTCTAGTTGTACAGGAAGTGGCTCTAATACTGCAGCTGCTCCTCTGAGTGCAGCTCCGATCCCAGACGGACTGTTTGCCCTTCGACCTTTACAAGACCCAGCTCGCTCTGGGGAACGACTAGTATAAACAGCGTCAGGGCCAAGGCCGGGGCTCGTCTAGTTTTTACTCTCCGATGTCTTTAATGTGACACGCAACATCTGTAAAGCACATTCCTGTCCTTAAAGAAAGTGGCTCGAGCGGGGACACATAAGGCATTGTGGGATTTCCCTTGAGCTTTAACGATATCTATCAACAGTAGTCCCAGAATAGCTGTGCTTATCCTTGGTAGGAAAACATAGGAAGCCTTCTATTGTTGTTGTGGAAGAGCTCGGAGCCTCCGAGACACACGCTTCCGTCTTTCTAGAGATCTGGCTTAAACATTCGCTGGGCTGTAAACAAAGGGCAGTGTCACCGAACAACAATAAGATTTACAATATCCCCGGGACGGCTTTTGCAGCATCGCGCGGTATGTGGTGGACGAGGCCGGCTATTCGCTGAGCAGATATGAAGACATAGAGTAAACACAAAGCACCCAATCCGAGCGTGATAGACTAAACAACTAGATGGCAAATTGGTCGGCAATTAGATGCTTCGCTCATGTGAAAACAGAGTAGGTGGCAGTGACCTTGAATGCAGCTCAGTAGGCCGTTAACCTCTCGGGGAAAATGGTCTACACTTGAAAGCACCGGTTAGTGTAATTCAGAAACACACTCACTTTGGGAGCTGGCGGAAGTCTCCTGAATACTCCTCGTACTTGTAATTGACCACATGCCAGTCGGACTTGTAGGTTTTGATACACTGCAGAGACAGAAGGTGAAGAAGAGGCGAGGGGTCGTTACAACAGGAGCAAATTAAGACGTGTACTTACATACAAGGTCCAGACACCGACGGCCTCGGGTTTCTAAAACAACCTCGGAAAGTACGGGAATATTTCATTTCATCCAACTGAGTTAGCAAGACAAACATTTAACTTATCATATGTCAGATAAGGGAATAATACTGTATTTCTTTCTAAATGATCCTGGCACAAACCATGTGGCCTTCTCTCAACCATGGACAAGGAATAAAATCACTGCCCCGAGCAGGTTATATGGAAATTTAGACCGTTGCACGGACATTTTATGACATCTATCGACCAATTTTGTCATCATCATAAAATGAACTGCTGTTCAAGCTAACAAAGCTGCTACTCAGGGGTTATGTTTGGTTAAAAAATATTATTTTATCCCGTAGAGAGGGGAGACGCAAGCTAAACATCTGTAAAACAAACACTAGTAGTATCACTGGGTTGGTGTCATTCCAGTATGTGCTCATCAATTCTGCGAATTCATAAAAAACACATGTAGGGTGAGGCAAGGGGTCACTAAAAAGCGGAAAAATAATTCAGAAAAATATCAGCACATCTGTATAAAGCTACGCAGCTGCTCCAGATGTAGCTATGATGTCATTCCTGGCTGCAGCCATGGAGGACTGTCCCCCATCAGGCTCTATCGGACTACACCCCAACCGACCCCCCGGCACACGGCTCCTCTGTAACAACATTACATGAACCACCACTTGAACTGTGGACTCCATCTGTGTGCCGATCCTCCGCATTGCCAGGAAACATGTGAGGGTGGGGAACATGAATGGAGGTTCATTTAAAGGCTAACAGCAAAGCATTTGACGCGCACCGTATCGATTTTCCCTTATCTCTAGCTCATGTGAGTGGTCAACAAACACTTTCCTCTTTTGAAAGCGTTCTCTGAAATCTAATCAGATCCGCTTTATCCATATATTATACAAAAAATCAGAATGAATCCTTGGCTTGATTCCTGTCTGAACTTATGAGCTCCGATATCTGATGGGTCTTCAGGGTGTGAGAGCATTATCTGGACAGGGGCGAAGCACCTGTGTTCGGGTGAAGGGAGAGAAAACATGGCCGCGCTCCAAACAAAAGGATAAGGAGGGGTTTCAGTCACGACCGAAGGAGGTGGAGGCCAAGATCGAGGGATAAAGAATGGACAAAGCAGGCTTATGTCCAGGTATGTATTAGTTTTACCTCTTGGACAAACAGCGAGTGAGCTTCTTTCTCAGCGGTCTCTGGCACGGTGGAGAATAGAGTCCTACCCTGGCGCCTCAGGGTGCAGATCTGAGGAGAGAAAGGGCAAGCAGGCATGAAAAACAGGCCAGATAGAAGAGACGGGCACAACAGATCCATCCTGCCGATGTTTTCATAAAACACGCACATAGTAAACACATTTCCTGCTTCAGGTGTATGTTCAGTGTTGCTTTTACTGCTCCTCGTGATTATATTAAACTTCATTGATCCCCATGGAGCTGCTCTCTTTGTACTTTCCTTCAAAGGAAGGTCAGAGATCAAGGTAAGGTGCTGAGCAGCCTCCTGAGATCAGTGCTACGCCCAAGGACACTTCAGCAGACGGATGCTACATGCTAATCCTTTCTGATTCGCTCTGACAGCTGACATATAACTTTCTTGCAGAAGCTTAGATGAAAAGATTTACACTATTCTCATGTTTGTACGCAAAACATAAAGCTACAGCCAGGGGAGGGTTAGCTTAGCTTAGCCTAGCATAAAGGCTGGATACAGCTAGCTTCTTTTAGGTCTACCCATGTTATATCTACTTTAATCTCTCGTTTTTTACATTTAAAAGATTCACTTATTTGCTTTCTTGCAAAGATTTTGATGACAGGATCGATGCCGCTCTCAATATCAAGCTGGAGCCAAGACGCTACTAGCTTAGGTTAGCATAAAGACTGGAGGAAAATGGAATCAGCTAGCCAAAAAAGTAAAAACAACACATATTAAACAAGAACAAGTTTGTTTGGGTTTTTTTTTCTTTTGGACAGAGCTAGGCTTTTTGCATACTAACCTAAGCTAGTCGTCTCTTGGCTCTAGCGTCACATTAGCTTAGCTTAGCATAGAGACTGGAGGCAAGAGGAAATGGCTAACCTAGCTCTGTCAAAAGGTTTTTTTTTAAAGCATACACATTTTATCTCATTTGTTTCGTCTTTACAAAAATCAAAATGTGAAAATGACTCCAGGAAGTCCTTCTGCGGTTGTTTACGTACGATTTTCCTCTTACTTAGTTTGTCCGAAGCAATTTTACAGAATATAGAGTAGTAAGAGGAGGGCCTTTCACCATTACTTCAACCCACAAAGTAACCCGATGAACTTTACGAGGAAGATGAGCCCCATTTTGATTCATACCAGTTTCAAACAAACCACATCAGCAGTCACATATGGTTTTAAATCTTGAAGCGAGGTCCGTCACTGATTGGGAACAACAACATAAGCCTCGGCTCACTGGTATCTGACATCGCTTGTATTTCCCCAAAGATTGAACTATTCTTTCAATGTTAAAAAATTAATGCAATAAAGATGAAAGGAGAAAGGGAAAAAAAAGCAGCACTGCAGAGAATGTTGTGCTGCCTGTATTATTCAAGTCCTAATTCTTCTCCCTGCTAGCCTTATTAAATGGATACAGCCAGAGAGAGCAGAGCGAGGATCCATACCCGAGGAGCAAGAGACGCCTCAGGGCTTGCAAGTCATCCAAGCTATTGGACGCTGCCGCCGCCATTGCTCCCACTTAAGTGTTCTGCTTTTCTACTCAGCCCTCAAGGGGTGAGTAGGAAACAGTGGCACAATGACCTAGTTTTGTCATAGATCTCCTATTCTTACACTGGCAAGTAGTCGTTGCCCTCATTTGTCCGGTTCACTCTCGGAATAGCAATTAAAGACGTGTCAGTAGCCCAAGCTGAGCTCAGTTTTTTCAGTCTTGTTTAATCTGTATGCAGATCAAAAAAGTAATAAAAATCAGTGACACCAATTATATTTTAAAACATCTGCAGTAAGGAAAGTTTCTGTCATTCAGGCCAACAAAGCAGTGGTTTGGCTAGGGCTACAAAAGACTAGAGATGTTAGGAAAAATGTCATTTCTATTCTTTTGTTGTGGCTGTATAAAAGGAAAAAAGATTTTATTAACTGAATAGTTAGACATTTGGGGAAAAATTTGCTTTCTTGCCCTGAAGATAACATTGATAGCACTCTTGTTTCTCTACAATAAATATGAAGGTGAGGCAGCAGGTGGTTAGCTTAGCTTAGGGAACACAGCTAGCCTCTCTTCGGCCTACCTCAATTTGAGTTATGACGAGACTGATGCTGCTCTCAACATGAAGCTAGAGCAGAGACGCTACTAGCTTAAGTTAGCATAAAGGCCTGAAGAAAATGGAATCAGCTAGCCTGGCACATCTTGTTTGTGTCCACTCTCATGTCTTTCCTAGCAAGGATGCGTTTAGCCTAGCTTAGCTTAGCTTAGTATAAAGCCTGGTGGCATGAGGAAACAGCAAGCGTGTCTTAGGCCGAGGCTGCCCCATGTTATATCTCAGTTAATCTGTCATTTTACATTTTAAAAAAATGTATTTGCTTTCTAACAGTTGATACAGTCTCATAACTAAAGCTACACTAAATATAAGGCAAGGTTCACAGCTAGCTACGGTTAGCATAAAGACTGGCAGAAGGGTGAATCATCTAGCCTGGCTTTTTATCTTGTTTGTTTAATCCGAACAAAAGCCAAAATGTAAAAGCAACACATATTTAACATGATAGAACATGTTAGTGAGTGAGCTTTAGAGGTGCTGGTATGTACTCTTTTTTTTTATTCACCTTTGTACGGAGCCAGGCAAGCTGTTTCCTCCTGCGTTTAGCCTTTATGCTAACCTAAGCTAGCTCCTGGCTCTAGCTTCATATTTAGTCTACACTCATGATAGTGGTATCAATCTCCTCATTAAACTCTGGGCCTGAAAGAAAATATTTCACAAAATGTCCAACTATTGCTTTAACCTGAGTAGTGTGTGAACAGGATGAGATGAAACCACAGGGGGTCAGTTTCCCTGCGTTTGGTGCTCATAAAAACTCCAGGGCGAGAAGATAACGGCTGAATTTTAATATCTGGGCGAATATCCAATTAGCATAGCACAGTGTGACGCTTCATAGACACCTATTTTCTCTTTTCTATTTGCCTATTCACTGAAACCAAACCCATCAACACACACACAGCCCTGTCCGTTTGACCGGCCGCTCACGGGAGGTTCTGACCAAAGCGCGCCGCTGTCAGTCAACTGCTGGCTGCCAATTAACGGCATTCCTTTCACAGTCATTAAACCGGAGCTTTGATGGCCTCCACTGGGCCTGAGGAGCGTGTTCCCACAGGCAGTGACACGGCGGGCAGATAGGGTGATGCCAGGCAGGAATGAAATCCTCTGGAGTGGAGATATTTGGGCGTGAGCGGTTCGAAGACCACGTTTAGTCCAACATCCATCCAAGGATCTCTCTAACATGAATGTGCATGTATTGGGAAGTTAAATCCATAACTTCACATCCTTCCCAAATGAGGCTCTCTCTTGTATGCCCAGTAACTTGTGCATGTGTGTGTTTGTGTGTGTGTGTGTGTGTGTGTGTGTGTGTGTGTGTGTGCAGCACGTGCACACGCTACACCCATATGTCTGGCTGGCTCCCCCCTTCTCCTCTCTCAGCCCGGTGATGTAAAACATATGGCAGGTTAGACAGATGGACGGACAGGGTCACACACACTCTCACACACACGTAGTCCTGGGCAGTTACTAATGGCTTTGCTCTGCAGACAACCCTGTAATGAAAACCACTCATCATCTACCGATTGTGAAATAGTCTGGAAGCTGTACGTTGAAGATTTCCCACCGCTTAAATACACAGTTTGATTTTTTTTTACAAAAGGTTCAGTGATTTTCTGGTCAAACGTAACTCAAACAGGAGGAAATTGTTTTTTCTGGGATTATTTTCAGCAGCGGATGAACCCGTGTTTCATGTTCTCGTGACTATTTGGATATACGCACGATACTCCTAGCAGAAAACATTCATTGTTGCTTCGGGTGTGCACATGGGATTCGTCGACAAGAAGGAAAATATTGAATCTCACCAGACCTTCAAAGTCTGAATCAGGAGACTTGAGGAATGACAAACATTTGAAAGCACGAGTCCGCCGGTGTTTTCTCTCTCTCAGCTCAAACTGGGAGTGGACCCCGCTGAGATCCGTCTCAGCGCCGCGGTGATGTAATGTTGACACGGCCTTTCAGCCTCTTTGAACATAAGCAGCCGTTATATGTAGCGTGTAAATGTTTATAAGACCACGAGCCAGCGATTACATACAGTGCATGTAGAAGTCAGGTTTATAACTGATTTCAGGCATCGATTCGCTGGGTCATATCATCGTTTGCCAGCTGACTGCTGCTTTCTGAACATGTACTAGTCTGATGCTGCAGCTCTTTATGAAGCGTTTGACTTGAATTCAAATCAGAGCGCTGCGTTCAAACCTGCTGCTTCCACTCCTCAAGAGGCAGATCCGCCGGCACGCAGCACATCACCCCGCTGAGAATACCAGGAGTTACTATGTGATGACGTCTCGCTGTCCTTACTTTATCTCAGCGTGCCTCACCCACCTCGCTCTCAGACTTTTTCTACATTTCCCAGAATTACTTCAAACAAACCTGCTGAGAACAGGTGGTGTTTTCAGCTGCTCGTATGTATGGGGAGAGGGCAGTGAGAACAACAGAGATAACAATGGGATCCCAGTGGTGGAAAGTACTGTGCCTAGTAGAGTTTTCGAGGTAATTGTACAGCACTTGAATATTTCCATTTATGCTAATGTGTACTTCCTCTCCAATACCTTTATCAAACAGCTTTATCTCATCCCTGCTTGAGACTATCGGCTCAAAGCTACATTAGCAGCTACTAGAATAAGCCATGTGCTAGTGTGATAGCTAGCTCAAGTGGTTTCAAAGTGACATAATCAATATTATTATATGAACAGTTCATCACATGACTACTTGTAGAGCAATGAGGTTCCTCGTAGTGATAAACCCTGCCCCAAGACTCTCCGTTCTATGGCTAGCAACTGGCTAGCGGACACAGCGGAGCATTTAGCAGCATCTTCTGGATGTCTTGAGTACTTTAGTTGTGTTGAATGTGGATGGCAAACAATCCAAAACATCATTCCAAGTGGCGTTACTTCCTACGTGTAAACAGTGGTGTCATACCGCTGCATTAGCCTTGATCAATACCAGATTCAAGGCCACTGCTCTGCGATCAGGTTTGACCTATGAGCGGGTAAAAGCTAAACAAAAATGTACCTACAGGGCTCAATGAATATCTCTCTGTCACGTCTTACCTGAAAGTCGTCCGTGGGGAACTGGAGCATGTCCCGCAGCACATCACTGATGATCTGGGTTTTCCTCTGTAGAATCACATTCTCGTAGTCCAGAGGCTCGATGATCTTTGGCTTCACCTAAAAGAGAGGATTACAACAGAGCGTCAACAAGTGGCAACGCATTTGCTTTCTCGATAAATATTTGTGGTCGTTTAGTGAATCTTCATCGACCACTAATTTTACTTTAATAAGGGTAATAATCAGTGGATGGGCTGTGGGATGAGTTACAGAGGAAAATCTTGGGTATTCAAGCTTGTCTGGACAACAAGTTGCTATTGTCCTTTCACAGAGTTACTGGTTGACAGCCACAGAAGCTGGAACTGGCACAGAGACACAGATGAATGTGGGTTAACAGAAGAGATGATGGGTAAGAAAAGCGAGGGATGGATGAGCGAGAGTCTGTGTGTGCCATTGTACCAGTCACTGTGTCATGGGCTCAAAATACAAATCTCAAAGAGAAACCGGGAAAGTCTGAACAGGATTCTTCATTCCATAGTAAATCCGTACAGTACTTTACAACAGAGGGGGCTTTGTAGGCATTGATGCTTGCCAGTAGGTAAGATAGTGGAGCCTAGTTCATGATACAGCAGAGATTAAACTCCCCCGGCGCTGCAGACATCGGCTCTTACATTCCACAGAAAAGACCAGAGGGAGTCCTCCACTATGTCTTCCCTCAACTGACTGGACTGTGATTACAAAATAGATACAAATATGACACACATGTGCCTTCATATTAAGATTTTAAGGAAGTAAACAAAGCTTTGATCTACTTAAAGGTGAGCTAAGACAGAAAATGAGGACGTCCTACCTAATCTATACTTGTAGATTCAATCAATTTCAGGCATAGACTTAAGGACACAGTGCATGAAGTTGTGAGTCAACACTTGAGAACGAAGAGAAAGCTGAACTCAGCAATGGTAATAATCCTTTCCTCCCTTCAATTTCCTTTGCTTTAAAGCATCACAAAGAAGACCGGATTTGCGAATAAAAATAAGTAAAATGATATTGTTGTTCTCTCTAAAGCTTAAGACAATGTCTCCAAATTGCTTGTTCTGTCTGACCAACAGTCTATAACTCCAAGATGTTCAGTGTACGGACACAGAAAAGCAGGAAAATCCTCACAACTGAGGAGCTGGAACTAATGAATGTTTGGCATTTGTGCTCGGAAGAAATAAATAGCTGCTAATCTATTTTCTCCCTATATCAATTAATTATTTGTTTTGGCTCTAATGTGAGTTTAAAACTCATCAATAACATTCTGTGTGTGAACAGTTTCCTATATAGCAGCTTTATTGACCATACAAACAAACAAAACAAGATTAAAGATCAGTAACCATGCTAGCAGCTGTGGTAGGCTGCTGCTTGTACTTTGCACTTCAAGCTAAATGCTAATGCCAGCATGCTAACATGCTCACAGTGACGATGGTAACGTGCTAACATTAAGCAGGCATGTTCTTTATTTAGTGTGTTAGCATGCTAACATTTGCTAACCTGAGGCTAATGGGTATGTCATTAGATTTGCAAGTAATTCAGTCCAGTTGCCAGAGTAAAATGTTGGCTTTGTGCATTCCACACCCATCATATCACCATTTCTAAAAAACTTGTCATAGCATGTTCGGATAATATATACATCAGCTGACTTAAATGTCACAAGGAGGACTGGACGGTGTTGCTTGACAGCTAGGCCAAACAGCTGCCAAGCTAGAGACCAGTGTTCAAGACTGTGTTTCAGCATTGTTAAGCACATCTCTGGATGGAGACATAAAGACATTTTCCAGCCCCTTTAATGGCAACAAACCCCAGATGTTTTTGATTAGACTTCTGGGAAATTTGCAGTTAAAAGTTGGGTATTTCTAACGACATGTAGGGACAATTTCCAGCTGTGTTTGTGGCGACAGAACCAACCAAAACATGACCTTGTCCTGTCCCTAACCTCAGTGGTTTTTGTGCCAAACTAAAAATTGTACACAAATGTTGAGTTCAACATATCCGTGGTTTATGGGTAAGTACACTACCAACATTTATTGTGGCGACTGGGTTGGGTAATTGTTCATAAATCGGCAAATAAGTATTGGTCGAATAAAAACTTGGCGCCAGAGGCTCAGCTTAATTTTGTACAATTCTCGTTGAGGATAATGGCAACCCATCCAGCAATTGTTGGGATACTTCGATCTTGACCAAAGTGGTGAACTGACCGGACCGACGGACAACCAACAATGTCATCAGTCTGACTCACGCAACAGTACGGACTTTCTGCGTATGTGAAGATCTAATTCATCAGTCTCATCAGCCACTAGACAAAATATGACTCAAAGTTAGCGCTCATCTCTCTGTCCATCTCTACATCATCATACCTCCCAGGTCCGAATGTGGCCACTAGGCGCGGCTGTGATCCAGATTATTTGGATTAGCCTCCTTGGTCTGCGTCCAATGAACACATGACAATCTGAGGACAATTAAACGTCTGACCATAGCATTACATTTTGATTGGTCCGACCAATCCTCCCGATGACGCAATGAAAATATCCCTCCATATCTCTCAGCCCTTTGGATGTAAAAGATCATCTGATAAGCAGAAAATCGTCGGTCCCAATTTCCAACTGGATAATTGCCATTCAGACGGAAGATAACGTTATGCAGCTGTGAACTGTGACTCGTCAGTAATTACCTCACAGGAATACATTACATCTTTCTTGTATATACATACAAGAAAGATGTGTGGATCCAGTTTAACTTAAAGCCTGATGAAGATGCTATTCTGCTCTATGAGGTCAGTTTGATAATACTCTTACCTAACTCGTGACTACTCCGATTTATAATCCAAATAATCCGAAAATTGGGAAATTTTGAGAGTCAAGTGTTTAGCAAAACAGTCATAAAGTGACCAGTCTTTGGTTTCAAACTATAGAAATATTTACATCTTTACATAAAACTTAAAGTACAGTATCTGCAGCTTCTTCAACAAACCAGCGAGTCTCACTGCACCAACTTTGCAGCCAACTTGGCAAAGTCCCTGACTCTGATGCTCAGAAGCAGTTAATGAACAAAGGGAGCCACAAGTGCTCCATTTCCTAAAAAAAGATCAACATCCAACCCCCTGGAGAGGTGTACCCTGAAGCTGCTATTTCCCGTTTCCGCCTTTACCGTTTTTTAAATTATCTTCAAAGCTGCTCTTGAAAGAAAACCTAAACGATAAAAAACTCGGTTAAACAGTCAGATCAGATCAGTTTCCTTTTAGCGAGCAACTCCCAGAACAACAGTTTTTACAAAGCCTCTAAATGTAAAAGATGGCACAGTCCTGCACACTTACCGCTGCCACCTGTGACCCAGCCTCCACCTCTGCCTCAATCTCAGCCAGGCTCTTGTACTGCTGTGGAGACTCTATCACCATCTCCCTTTTGGGGGCTTTGCCAGCCCGGCCCTGCATGGTGATCAATCCTATGGCAATCAATCAGGTGTGAGACTCACTGCACACACACTGCCATGGCACAAAGTTGCCCACAGTGTGTGAAGTGAGAGAGCTTTGTCGACCGTCCGGTGAGATTCCCCTCTGTGCTCAATCACAATAGCCCAGCCTCCCTCTCCCTCTCTCTCCCACTCTGTCTCTCATCAGAAGGGTAGGGCCCCTCCCACCCTCACAGCTGTGCAGCTGTGAGAGTGTGTGTGTGTGTGTGTGTGTTTGTATGTACAGTATGTGATTTGTGTGAGGAAGAGGAGGAGGAGGAGGGGAGGAGAAATCAACCACTCCCCCATTAAAAAACTTAGAAGAGGCCCAGAGATCATGTCGTCATGTGCCTGCTCCACCTGCCTAGTGTGTGTGTGTGTGTGTGTGTGTGTGTGTGTGTGTGTTGCAAATAGAAAGTGGCAGAAAAAGGTAGACAAAAAGGAGTTGAATGGAAAAAGTTTTGTAACATTTTAGATTATACTGTAACCTGCAAACTACACTGTATATATACAGTATGTGTTACTACTGATACACTGGGAATTACTGGGGAAATACCAGTAGGTATAAGGGAAGCAGTACTGGGAATAAGGGGCTAATAATGGGTGATTAGATGGAAAGCACATTTACACAATTACAAGCTTTGTGATTAATTGGCTTGGCTTCTGTTGTTACAATAAAAGCTAATTTATTGTTGAACGTAGGCTTTACGCAGAAGTGGCCTACGTCTGATATTAGCTTATCTCCGATGTGTGGATTCAGTGTATACTGTATGTATGAAATGGTACATACAGTACATATGTTTTGAAACAGTGTCATTAGTCTTTTGTTTATCCAACTGTAAACTGTCCTGCCTGGTAAAATTATTGCTCCTGATCTTAATAAATGTACATTCTGATTAATATTTACTTTGCCAGCTGTTTCAACATTGCGATGGGAATACATATATTTAATAGTAGCTATTACGGTGATTATTGTGTAATTATACTAGAATAAGTAATGCTTACATATTACAGCTTGCATTCCTAATATTTACTCGAGAATTACCTTGAAAAAGTTTTGAAAACTAATTTTACAGCCTGCAAACTATGTGACTACACTATATTTACAATGTGAAAGTGAGTAGCATAGTGATCCTTAATTGGTTTATGATCTAACACCAGTTTTAATTGTCAGATGGATCCTACATTGGCTCCAACAACTGCATAGCTGTCAAAATCACTAAAAATAACTCCCACCAGCCAGAGAAACAGTATTGAGACACTCAATCTGTGTTGATAAAGTTCTGCTCCCCATTGATATTGATTCGTTCTCTTTGAACTGCTCCTCCACTGTATCCGCTGCAGCAGGCACCCACAGCAGGGTCAGTGAAAACACACTTCCCTCTTATCCGGCTCTGAGACGCAACACACACACACACACACAGACTCACACACACTCTCCTGCTGCTTCAGGAACACTTTGAGTTGCCCCCTTGTTTCTCCATCCAGTCAGCGTTCTCTCCGAGGAGAACCACTCGCCTTTAATCTTTAAGCAACGGAGGCGCCTCGGCTCAGCTGTTTTCTATCGCCGAGCGTGTTTCAGAATGATGACATTTAAAGTTTTCAGTGAGGAATTACTGCGGGTAAATTTATGCAAATCCCATATTTTGGAGTTTTATTTCTTCTCTCTCCCTTATGCTCTTATGAACACAACTCCCAAACCACACTGATGTTTACAAGCCACTGAATCTTTCTGACTCAATGAGCATGATTAATAACTCATCCAATTATTTCTGTGGGGAGAGAGGTTGGGGGTGAGGGAGAGGGGGAGAGGGGGAGAGGTGGGGTGTCAGAGAGAGGGGATGACACGCCACGGGTCGGGGATGACTTCAAAGGCCGTCATGACTCCATTACAGTTTGAGCGCCATCGCTGCTAACACAGTGTAGCACAAAGGCAGGCGAGGGTGTGTGTGTGTGTGTGTGTGCATGAGTTTGACTTTTTGTACTGCAGGGCCCTCTGATGTGTGAGGCACTGTGCATAATTAGCATAACTTGTTTTAACTGTACTCGCTTCAAAGGGACTCGCTGAAATGTACCATTCAGAGAAATAACTTCTTCTGAAAACACAGGAAACTGCACAGAGGCTGCAAAATAAGGTCGAGGCCACTCAGCCAGCAGGGCACGCATGAGGTGAGGTGAGAGGGAAAAAGCTGAGCCATAGGAATAACCATCATGAATGTAGTGGCATTAGTACTGTGATTATTAAAGGTGCAATATGTAAGAATTTTTGTTTAAAACCCTTAAAATTAACTGAAATGATCAACAGGTGGTGAAGAAACAACAGTTTTGATGTTATATTAAAGACATCTATGTATTATGTTGCAGAGATATCTTCTGACGTTAGCATGCTAACAAGCTAGCCTCTGCCCGTCCTGTCTCATAATACTACTTTGTAGCTAAAGAGGCGATAGTCTGCTAGTAAGGCTCATAGGACTGCTAGCTACACCCCCAACTGAGCTAAGTAGCTGACGCAAGTGGTTACTCTGGTTATATGCTGCCCCCTACTTGTTTGGAGTATAATTTTCGACAGGTGGCCAATTCTTACATATTGCACCTTTAAAACAGCGTCGAGCAGCCACGAATGGTTGCTTTCATTATTAGTTCATATAAGTTTCACCTCTGAGTCTACAAAATGTTAGAAAAGTCCATAGAACAGTCCAACGCTCAACGATTTTCAATTCAAAATTATATGAAATCAGGAATCCGCAATGCTAATTTCTCTTAGCCATGCCAGCAGCGTGCATCCAGGGATGGCAATCACTAACTTTGGTGATCATCTGACTTTTCCTCAACTTTTCTTTGACTGTTAGCATGCTAACAAGCCAAACCAAGGTGGTAAACATGGTTGGTATGCTGGCGTGGCATCAAGCTCGAAGCAGTGCTGTGCAGGGCTGTGGACTTATTTAGACACATAGATAGGAAGCATTGGTCACCCAGCACCCAACCATCGCCATTTTGTTGTTTTGGAGCCAGAAAGGACCATATTTGGATGAGAGGAGCTTATCCTTATCCTGCTTTATCATCTATTTTACTCTAAATGGGAACATAATTTACAAAATGAACATCACGCTGTGTTGACAAAGTTACACAGTCTATGATAAGGACAAGAGGCAAAGCAATATTTGACGTTTTAACTGAAGGGATTAAACCCCTACTTTGTGTTTTCTATTCATGCTGTGGGAAATATCGCAGACTCTGTTGGTGGTTAATCTTAAAAATTATGAGACACAATCTATTAGTTTTGCACCAAAAAACTTGGATTCTCACGCTTAAGCTGGTTGGAAACATTTTATGTTTCCCTTTCGCAGCCTCATTAATTTCAATAGCATTGGAAAAGGCTGAGAGATTCAACTAAATTAGAAAACCGAGTGTGTGTTCTCAAGGATATTCTGAGGTGAGGTATTTAAAGCAAATCTAATGCAGGTTCCTGACTTGATTTTCTTGCCTCGGCGTGTAATGGACTGCTGACAGTACAGTGTCTCTGGCGTCCTGCGGAGGCCTCAGTGACAGCGTCACCAGCTCAGCGTGATAATCAGCCTCTTGTCAAAGACCCTGGCTGCTCTGAGGTCATCCCGCTTCATTCACCCACATCTCTGGAGCGCTCTCACGCCATCACGCTTCCAGGAGCTATCGCTGGTAACATGCCAGCAATACCACGAGGATGTGTGAGTTTGTGTCTGAATGTGTGTGTGTGTGATGGGTGAATGGTGGTGCGAATGAGTTTACAAGGCCATCTGCGTAAGAGCTTGACATAAAGAAAAAAAAGTCAGAGAGAAAGTGAAGGGAGAAGCATGGCGTCCATTTGTTTTTCCACAGCTTGAACTCATTAGGACATGTGAGCCTTCCACACCCTTCCCAAGTGAACGCACACACACACACACACTGTATAGAGACGTAAAGCGTCACACAAGTCTGTGGAGAATTGCATAAGAGCAGGTTGACGTAATGTTTGGGAGCCGGTGATCGCTACAGGCGCCCTGGAGAGAGAAAGTGTGAGGGTGTTGCCTGAAAAACTTCCCCTTCAGACAGATCCCCCCCTCTCCTCACACACATGTAATCACGTGCATGTTAGCTCCCTGACTTAAAACTCACTCATCTGTCACTCGTCCATCACACGAAGGGAAAATGCAGTATGTGCTTTAATCAAAAGAATCAAAGAGCAGCTCAGTCGTCTGTCCTGCGGTCAAACGTATAAGACTGTGGCTCCAGGTGATACAGGGGAAAACATATGGGACAAGTTAAATCTGATATGAGAGATGGGAGTTCCCCAAGTCTCCATGATGTCAGAGCTCTCAGGGGTGCTGAGAGCTTGATTCAAGACTGTACAGCAACAACTGAGGCGCAGAAAGTCCCTTCATGGGATTAGTCCAAAGGAACAACATGTAGATTCATAAAAACACAGTTATTCAGGCTCTTGTCTGTTTTAAAGGGATAATCCGTAATTTGCACTGGAACAGGAACCTGTGCTGAGGAAGCTATCGTGGCTTATTAGCTGTGTTTCATCCTCACTGTCTATTCACTCACTACGGCTACGTCTTTGGAATAAACTGTGTGAACTATTGTCCCGTTAGCGACTGAGCTAACAGGGGTGCTAACTGACACCAAGCAGGCTAGCTCAATTTCCCTTTTACTTACTGAATGAAAGTAGGTAAAAGATTGTTTTGGGGATTTTCATCATTTCATTCAATAGTTTTACCGAAGAGGGACCAAAAGGTTTAACTAGCTTGCTAACTGCCTGCTTGATCAATCATACATTCATCCATTTCTGCCCCATAATTCTCTGCGAACCATCTCCTATCTGTGCGCAGCGGTGAACTGAGAAGAGGTTAAATAAAAGTAAATGATGCAACACATCTAATAAGCTACAGTTTTGGACTAATGAGTCCACTAATCGCTATGATCTCATTTAAAAATCGCTCTGATTTCTTCTTTAACTGCTGGTGTGACCTGGTTTTTGACGAACAATACCTCAGGGTGGTTTTCCTAACTTTAACATAAATTGTTGCCTGTTTAGCCAAGAATACTTGCATTTCCCCTCTGCGGACCAATAAAGGCTTGTCTTATTTTATCTTACATGATCTGAAACCACGTCTCAAGTGGCTTTAAAACTAATGCACACGTGAAAAACAGCATTGCAAAAGGATGCCGATAGCTCGGAGAGATCAGAGTCAGAGGGGAAAAAAGGACGTATGTTTTCCAGCTGAAGAAAAACAGTATGAATATGAGATTTTGTCCACTAACTACATTAATGACAGTATTTTAATTCCCAAAGAAGCGCAAAATGTCAGAATCTGCATCTCGGTTGCAAGGCCCAAGGCTCAGTCCTGGACGCTTCCTGTGTTTTCCAGCCTAACTATAATTTGGATAATAATAATATGAGGCTATATTCCACTGCAACCGCACATGTAACTGTTGTTTTTATGGAAAGGGTTATAGGAGGCCAACCACAGCTTAATGGCTGTAAAGGAAACACTACATCCCAAAGTGATAATGGTTTATAGTGAATGTCCTTGACTCAGTGTGCACTAGCAATCCCACTTAAACCCTTTGCTATTGATTGTCCATTAAATCTCTTTGACTTAACACAGGGGCAGGCTGCTGGCTAATGGAGCTAACTTGAGGGGAAGTGGCTTAATGTAGCAGTGCATAAATCCAAGAGGGGGACAACGTGGCTGAAGGCCGAGGAAAGAAACACTCAACACCTGGATATTTTCCTTTCCTAACTCAGTAAAATCAAAATCAAACGCTGAGACGTATGTTATACTTCCTCGCAGCCAAAACGTAAAGCTTTTGATGTGCCGCGCCAGTAATTGTGAGATCGGGGGGGCCACTGAAAGATATACTCGACTTCTAAATCTAGTTTCTCAAGGGAGTCTATTAGGAAGATTATTAGCCCAAATTCTGCTGATCTGTGCAGAACTCATGTTTAATCCGACAAGTCTCCGCACTGACTGTAAATTATTCATCTTTTACCGAGTTTCTAATCTCAATGATGCCACAATGTTACGTGTACATGTGTTATATGTATGGAAAATAAATTGCTGTAACTCTAGCTGATCAAATACGGATAGAAAAGCAAAGGAATTCTTCAATTTGGAGGAGGATTCAGTCAAATAAATGCTAATTCTTGTTGCTATCTGTTTAGAGATTAAGGCGTTGCTTTTCTGCAGATAAATCCTGCTTGTCATATGGAGTCTAAAATCAACTTAAAGGGGCATTATGTAGTTATGGAGAAGAAATTCAAACTCAGAATTTTAATACTGACAATATTAATGAGGTAACAATACAAACTTTTTTCCATTAGTGAATAAACAAGCTGTTCTCGGAGGAAAATAAGGTCCCCGGAACACTGGTTGAAGCTAGAAAGGTGGCGGGGTCCGCCACATATAAGCAAAATAAAACAGTAGAAAATAGAAAAAGAGTTTGTTTATTTTGTTTATGCATTTCGCCTTTTATTTTGCATGATAAACGTGCTGCATTAAAATAAAACTGGAAAAAGAAAAGTCTTCTCTTTAATTTAAAGCACAGCTGATCACAAAAGAGTGAAACATGATTAAAACAGAAGAGAGGTAACATTTCGAAATGGGTTTACCAGAGCCGTGGTGGGCATCCAGAGTTGCGACCCCCTCAGACTCAGTGTTTCCTCTTCCTCCTCCAGAGCCCCGAGCTCCACCGCCCCCTTGATGTAGCCACAGTTCCTCTCAAGGATGGAGCGCAGCCCCTCCAACAGAACCACGCTGGTGGTGCATCCCATGGTGCCGCCAGAGACTCACCACCAGCATGCAGGAAAAGAAATTATCTCAAAACTCTTTGCTTGCAGATGCGGCAGCAGCAGTCCCAACTTGACCTCTTCCACATCTAGAAGGAGTCCCCTTACACAGGTTTTAAAATTCACTCAGGTGTCAGCTTATCTCCCATAGCTGAGGAGGGATTTCCCGCGTGAAACACGACCACTATCTTCGAAAGCAAATCTCAGCCCAAGTGCCGGGCCGCTGAGTCGTATCCTCCCGTGAGCAGCTCAGCGTGGATGGAGGGATGAGCGCGCGGAGGAGAGAAGCTGCTCATTCAGTCGGAGCAGGGCGTCGACTCTTCCTTCTGCTGGGAGATGCTCAGACGCTCCGCTCTGCTCTCTCTCTCTTCCCCTCACCGACTCTTCTCCACCCTCCGCCGGTTTCTCGCTTTCTCTCACTCTTTTCTCAACCTCGCCATCCCTCTCCATCACTCACTCCTGCCTGTCACTTTCACTTCTTCTCTCCTCCCTCCTTCCCTCCCTCCCTCCCTCACCCTCGCAGCTTAGTCATTTCTCTGACTCTGCATGCTTTGTCAACAATAAAAGCAGACTGTTACCAACAAAGACACACACGCACACACGCCCACACGCACACAAAAACTGACTGCTGCAGACAATGTATGACTCTTTCTCTCTGCCTCTTTTCCCTCCTTCCTCTTTCTCCCACTCACAGTGAAATTACAAGAGATGCAGTCATCCTGCTGATGTCATTTACATGCGCTCTCAGACATGAAAAGGAATAATTTAACTTCTCTTGACCCGCATTGCCAGGCCCCCGGCCATTAACACTCGGCTGGACTGATCCATAAAAGCACGATGCGTCATAGGACAACAAGGACAAACCTGGCAACCCCTCTGCAAATCATCACCTAATTAACATCACAGCATCTTCCGTCCAGAAGGAAGGATGTGAGCCGAAGGATGCAGGGCTTGTTTATGTAAGGCTAATTTACATGCACATACAAAACAATTTTCTGAATTTCCTTCAGCTGCTCTCCAGCGGCTGGTGTAAATATTTCATCAGCGGTTGACACACTCACCTACTTTTAAGTGGATGATGCAGCAAAAACGGGTAAGAAGGAGAATCGCATTAAAAAAGGGGAATGGAGCACAAAGTAGGATCAGTGTTTGGAATCATGGGAAGTGCTTAAATGGATGGAATTAAATTAAAGTGTGTCTGTATCTTTTGAGCCAATAATGTAACTTTTACTGACAATATTTATTGTGGCAATAAATCAAAAGGCTGGAAAGAGATGAAGTCGCCAGGATAAATGTCGGCAGTGTACATTCCAGTAAACCACAGATATGTTGAAACTTCACGGCTCTTTATATTGCAACTTTCCATTTTATGTTGGGAAAATGCTGTGCTGAAGCTCGTTAGGTTTAAATGCAAAAGCCACTTGGTAAGGGATAAGAAAAGATGATGCTTTGGCTCAAAATACTTTGTATTGTTGCCAAAAAGATGGCAGAAAAATGTCCCGTTTTATTAAAAATACCTGATTTTGTTGCCACGAAGACAGCTGGAAAATGTCCTGATGTCTCATTAAAAATGCCTGCCTTGTTGCCACAATTACAGCAGAAAAATGTCCCAATGTCTCATTAAAAATACCCAGTTTGTTGCCAAAAAGATGGCTGGAAAATGTCCTGACATCTCCTTAAAAATACCTGGTTTTGTCTCGACAAAGACGGCAGGAAAATACCTGGTTTTGTTGCCACATAGTAATCTGGAAAACGTCATGACATCTCATTAGAAAAAACCTGGTGTGATTACTGTAGAGGCAGCAGGAAAATATTCCCAACATCTCATTAAAAATACCCAGTTTCCTGGCACAAACATGGCTGGAAAATGTCCTGGCAGTAGCAGAAATTAGTGGGAAAGTGGGAAGCAAACTGGCAAAAACAAGCCGCAACAGTAGTAGCAGCAGCTGTCTGGCCTAGCTATCACGCCACCGCCATCCTCTCCTCCTGTTAAGGGGTAAAAGGTGAAAGCAGTTGAAATGTCATTTGAAGTGTAACCACCAAAAGCGGCAAGTGACGAAAGCAGTTAAATCTTCAGTCTGAAGCAAAGATAAAAGCTGTTCAAATGTCAGTTGACTTGTGAGTGGTTGTAGTTGAAATTTCAATTCGAGTGAGAACTGGCATGGAAAGGTGAACGGAGATGAAGCTTGTAGGTGATGAAAGCACTTGAAATTTCATTTAAAGTGTCAAATAATGAGAAAATCTTGTATGAAGCTGAGGAGATGGAGCCTATGAGGAGTGCCTAGGTTTAAAAATAGTGATTATATCCGCTTTAAACTGAGGGAGTCACATTAAAAAAGAGTGATCAGAATCAAAGCTGACTTTAGAGAGCTCCCTTTAGAAGAGAGAAGACATTATACAACTATTTTCATAAATTATCTTCCAGTATAAAATTGGTGGAGTGGCCCTTTAAAGCTGATAACAAGTCTCTTTCATTTCAGTGTTTTCAGGCTCATTCAAAAAGCCTCAGCAGCTTTTCTTTGAACAATGTCATTACATTAGGGCGACTCCTCCGAGGACGCATTAATCTAATGAAATCCAAACTGCACCCCACCGTGCACCCGATAACCTTTTTTCACACAGACATCTGCAGACCAGGCAGACTTTGCACCACGCAGGCCGCATAATCATTTTATCAGAATCCACAAAAAGACGTTTATCAGTTGTTTCCGTGTGCTGTTTAGCGATGACGGCCGGAGGCAGGGTGAAGTGGGAAAGATTCATTCCCCCTCAGTCAGCAAAGCAAGCATAATGCTCTTCTCAGATGGTCATTTTTTGATTCAACAAAACAGTAGTTCATCCCTGCTTGATTGTAAACCGACTCCATAAAATTTATAGGTTTTGCGCTGGCAGTGTTAGAGCAAAACGTGTATTTATTTTTATTAGATTTACAATGCGGTGAACTCTTAAGGACACACTTTTATTATGTGTTTCAAAAGCCAGATTGATAAATTAAATAAGAGGGATAAATGTTGGTCTCGTGGCAACAAGGCACTGCTATTTTAAAGAAAGTAGAGAAATTAACTCTTTTGGTGGACAGCCATCACTCATGCCAATAAACGTCAGTGTTTTTCTCTTTGCACAAGCTGCAGAAAGCAAATAAAACATCCCAGACTTAGATTCATAGGATGGATGACTGAATGACATCACCAGGAGAATGTGCCATGCCATAGCTAAATGCTAAACACACACACAAGTGCTCTAAGAAAGCACAACTCTCTGTTCTTACATGCTCAAATACTTACAGCATGATCATTTCTCCACAGATAACAGGACAGAGTTAGAAGACATGCATCGCTGCTGCCCCCCACAGGCCGCTCCTGACACTGCAACAACACTGAGGCCTGATGACTCACTTCTTAGGTCATCTTTTCAAACAGATTTTTGGATAACACTCCCCACACAGCCGCATGAATCAAAGCACACAAAGAGGATGCCATGCGAGCTGCAAGCCTGTACAAATGGCTGGAGACGTGTTGTCATGAAAGCTTTGCCCCAAAACATAATGTAATGTGGCCCAGAGAGCACGCGCAGCGTTCAAAAGGCAGCACGGCAGCCAAGTTTCACTGCAGTGGTTTGATGAGAGGGGCATGGAAAAACTATAGAGGGTTTATTAGGGTAGTGACTTCATCTATTGTGAGTTTTATTTTTGCATGCAGATAGAGGGAACTATGTCCAGTGTGATTACACAGCATTAACACACTGTCTAAAACAAGTAGAAAGAAACCACGTAGATCATAGTCACATGGCGCCAATTTTCCTCTGACGTCATGCTCAGGGCACATTATGCTAGTGGCTCTTTGAGGCTGTACATGGGCTATAGTGGATGCTAACATCAACATGCTAACATGCACTCACTAATATTCAATATTCAATATTAGCACTACATAAAATGTAATTTGCAATGTCATTAGCTTTGCAGTTAAGTATGTAAAGTTTATTTAAAGGGGCTCTATGTAACAATTCACATGTGTTAACCACTTTTTTATCGACCATATGTGAGCAAGTTGTAACGTGACGTGAAAAATGAGACCACAGGGAGCAACAATGGCTTATGTAAGTTAAGAAGTGGTTTCCGCTAACATAAACTAGCAACCAGCTTCCAGCAGTTCCACAGAGCCCCTTTATTTAGCATCTTTCACGGGGCAGTGTCACAAAGACCATAAAAATGATGAAGACAACAAACAATAAAACGTAACCAACAACAGATCCTACAAACACATGCACACAAACAGGGAGAAACCAAAATATAGGACAAATTCAAAATTTGACCTGGTCATGATGCTAGTTGAACGGTCAGGCGATCAGTTCATACACTGGAGACCATGAATGTCTTGATAAATGGCAATTCACCCCGAATATGTTTATTTATTTCCCCAAATGAGTAATAACTTTGCTGGTGGCGACAGTTAGGTGATCACCAAAGTCAGTATGATTCATCCTCTGGGGACCACGAAAACCTGTACAAAATTTTAATGATAATCCCAAAACATAAAATAGATAAAAGATGTCCATCAGAAGTCTTTTAAAATGAACAGAATTTCCTTTCCTGGTAATTTTCTCTTTCATTTTGAATATAACAATGACATCCTTTAACCAGCTGGCATAAGAAGAGGGTTTTGGATTTTTCCAGTTCTTTAATATAACCCAACGGGCTTTCAGGCAAATTAATGCAACAGCACTGCTAATATTTGTTAGCACTCTCTGGCTTTACACTGAAAATTCATGTTAATGGATGTAGTTTACATATAGCGTTTTGATGAATCCTTTAAGGTACAGTAGATTAAATTTACATCTGTCACAAGTAGGATCTAAATTGGGATTTATTTTGGATAATTAGGTGCACAATCTTCAATTGCATGAGCCCATGTCTACTACGGAGAGAGTAATTGTTCAAGGATTTCTTTCCAAACCTCATTCAAAAGTGGCCCAGATCATGTTCCCATTGAGCATATTTCAGTATATATAGTGCACTGTGATCTCTTCATCTCAGGCAAATGTGCTAATAGTTTCACCAGGGACCTAAATTCAGGTTAACAATAATGAACATTACTGTTGAATCTGGGTTACGCTCATGTGATTTGGGTATTGAGCGTCTCATGAAAGGCCTGCAGGTATTCTGGCAGACTAGGACAGGATCCTTGTGTCCTGACATGAGAGTTTGGGTGTTCAGTACTCTCCATGGCTAATAAAACAAGTAATAAGAAAAACCAGCGTCTATATTATATTCGAAGTAGGCCACTGGTTAATGTGCTCTACCTATCTCACCCTAACTTTCGAATGGAAGGAATCTAAGGCAGCCAAAAGGACCATGAATGTTTTCCACACTAAAGTGAAATTTCTATTTTTACACATGCAACAGAGAACTGGATGTGCAATTGTGTCAACTGGGTCAGAGGAATTTTTTATGGTCAGTGCCCAATTTTTGCAGACATGGCTGGCTGCACTGCTGATTGAATTAGCAACTGTTTCGTTAATCACAGTTATATTAAACACACATTGCCGCGTTAAAGGGGCTCTCCACCAAGTTCACACATAAATAGTCAGTTCACTTGTCATAGGGGGCGCTTACTCCGTGGCTCAGGGGCTTTGTCAAGTCTGAGAAAGTAACCTTGATGATGTCATCATGAAAGGATGATGTCATCTGGGTTATTTCAGCTTTCGGGAGGGAAACAAATTTGCAACAGAAAGCCTGAATATGAAAGTTGTGGAAATACACTCCGTGTGTTTGAATATTATGCAAACACTTACGAATGCTGTATCCCATAAACAGTTCAGTCTTTGTAATATGTACGCATACACACGCAAACACATATTCAAATTCAGGCACACATAACATACATAACTGAAAGCACTGAATCATCAGGATTATCAGTTACTGGCATTTCATGTGATTGGAAAACTAAAAATATCACAATTGAGTAATAACATCCCCAGAGGATGACCCCTATTGACTTTAGTGACCCCCCGGACTTTTCATCTAGCACAACTAGCAGCAACACATCTTGCCAACTATTCAGTGCGACTGTGATAGATTGTCATGAAATTGGTACAGATATTCGTGGTGCCCAGAGGATAAACCTAAAGACTTTAATGATCCCCTCACCTTTTCATCTCACACCATATTTGATATTTTTGGCTTTTGGTGACATATCCTGACAACTGATGTGAGCCTGCGATGGATTGTCTTGAAATTGGTACAGATATTCATGGTCCCCAGAGGATGAACCCTAAAGACTTTGGTGATGCCTTTACTAGCACCACCAGTAGATTTGTGGTTTTTAGTGAAATGTCTTGTCAACTAGTCGATGGATTGCCAATAAATTAGGTTCAGAGAGTCATAGTGCTCAGAGGATGAATCCGAATCACTTTGACAATCCTTTAACTTTTCATCTAGCACCACCATCAGGTCAAAATTTCCCTTACTGTTTGTGACCAAATAGCTACATTGTGTTAAGTGCTAAAATGCTAATTTAAGCTGAAAACTGTAAACATCTTACCTGCTTTTATAAGCAGAATGTTATCATTGTCAGCCTCTAGCATGACTGCAGACTCATGAGCTGCATCTCAAGTCCATACTACAAGCTATTCATCATAGTAGAGTTTAAGCAGTTAATAAACAAATCATCAACATACTTTGGCATCTGATAGTAAAAGGAAATTATATAATATGTGTGACGTTGGACATTAATCAAACTACAACTTGGGGATTGCTTATTAAACTTTACAAAGAGACATCGAATGTGTTTCCTAAGACTTAATAGAAGATCTTCGCAGGGCTGTTTCACCACCACCCATAATTCATTTTAATGTTTTTCATTTGTGAGCAGCTCCTTTATTTCCCTTGTGCAATATTGCATCGTGGAAAAGTACTGTCCATCAATTGCACAATCTTAAATCGCCTGTTTTAAGTCTGTATACGATCTGTTTTGAGCATACTTTATTCTGTCACTTTTTTCCAGTGTGAACAAACTGCACTGAACACCAGATTTGAGATGTGTTGTTTGTTTTGTTCCAGTAATAATGAGTTTTTCTTTGTAATGACAACAAGAACAAAAAAAATAGTTCCCATTTTTAATGTTGTATCTTGAGTCTTCTCTAAGTGCTTCATGAATATAATATTTTACCTCTGGCAGCCTGGTTTTCCCCCCAAACATTGGATTCACTCAACCATTAAATGAACCACGTCTGAGATTGTTTCCTTTTCGACATTGTTAATGGACAGTTTTTCACAGTAATGAGACAAAGATCTGTTGGAATTGCGAGACTTTGTGAAACTGTCTGCTAAATCTGAAATATAATGTTATTGTCTGCCGGCAAATTTCTACAATAAACAACAAAAGAACCCCTCAAAACATTGAAGATGTCGCAATGAGCTGAAATCTCCTTTACATGCACTCGCCTTCTTGAATCAACACTGCGGGGCCGTGTCGGAGAAACGAAAACATGCAGCAACTATCAAATAAAAATGCTGCGGCACTCGAACAAGAACAGACTTTTCATCTGTGAGCCTGCAGGCTGTACAGAATGATGACAGCGTTGTTTGATGAATATGCTGGAAACTGGCAAAATATCAAAATCATGTCACGATGGAGGAATTCTGTGTTATGGTGAACAGTTGAAACTTGTTGTTTTCTTTCCATCTTAAAGAAGAAATTAAGTTTGAAGCTCACAGGCGGGCAAACGACACTCATGCCAGACCAACTGCTCGGGCAAGAAAAAAGAGAGCGGGTGTTTACACCAACGTGAGGGTGGTAACGACACAGAGGATGAGGTAGCCTAAATAAAGAAGTAGTGGAAACCACATGGCCAGAAAAGCCCTCGCCTCAGCTATCAGCCGCAGCGACTCGGGACTAAACCACAAACCCAGCGGCTGACCAAACGCCAAGCTTCATCACAGCTTCTGTATCATGACACCGATATAGGTCAGCAGTGCTAAAGCATCTGCAAATCTGCAGATTATCTCTGCCAGGTTTTTTTATGCTCTAATCAGACCAAATCCTCTAGAGTGGAGCTCATTCTTAAGTGGGATTGTAGAGCAGTGGAAAAGAGTCTCACAGCTAGATGGATGGAGGAAAAAAAGAGAGTAGACGAACAACCAAAAAGGGCAGAATTTGAGTATTTCTATGTGTTTTTATAGCACGTGTGTGGATGGAGGAAGGAGTTGAGACGCTCATTCGGGAAGGCAGGGAGAGGGCAGCAAGAGGTTTAAAAACATCTAAGCAAGCATTTCCCACAGTTGGAAGTGATTATTAAAACTGCAGGGGCTGTCTTTACCGCTCTACTGCTTGGCTCCCACGTTGTTTACTAAGGTATAGCAGAGAGCGAGCCAACCACGCCTGCAGTAACTACGGTGTGTGTGTGTTTGTGTGTCCCACTTGATCTGGCCTAAGTCTTGAATCTAGATGATTTTATCCCATAAGCAAGTATTTATAATTGATGGTCCCCTGCTTAGTGTGACACCAAGTTGCAGAGGAGAAAGAGGGCACGTTTAAAAATAGCCAGAACACCTACCATCATCTCATCCATTATTAAACACAGCCCAGAGATCTGATCTGACATCCATTATGCCACTCCACAAGCTGAGGGATGAGAGGAATTAATAGGCTACTATGACATAAGTGTGGGGATGAAGACTGAGACTAAATAATGGATTGTTTACGAGGAAGAGGAGGATGTTAGATTTGCTACAAATACTTCCTGCTAAAAGGTGCACTATGTAGTTTTGGGGAAGACAGTTCTACAAAGTGCCCCTTTAAAAAGCAGTTTTATCAGATCAAAGATGTCGGTTAAGCCTCCCACCGCAGTCCAAGGCCGGTCGACCTGCTTCTCGCTGGGTGAAATCTGAGTTGTTGAGGAAATTCTTTAATGTCCAGCTACTATATATATTTGCTTTTGCCATACCAGCATGCCAGTGTCCATGTCAAATGAGCAGGGGGAAACAGCTGCAGCGTAAGTACACAGTCAAAAATAGAGGTACGGGAGAAGTATGTGAACTATAACAGGGACATAATGGGAGCCAGATGTACACCTTGTGATCCACCATAAAGGTACAAAGTGGTTTCTGATATGTTAAAGTGCAGATTTCTGCTAGTTCAGCCTGAACGTAATGTACTGTTCAGTTGCCAAAGTTAGTTTACTACTCAGCCTGTGTGAGCATGCTCTGGGAATGATGTCATCAGGTCTAATTAGGCCTGTCATGATAATTACATTATTATTGACTGATCCTGCATATCTTATTGTGCATATTTGATCAAATTATCAATATGTGCATGGACATGACCTCAATCACTTTTACTAATCTCGATATATGTCTGTGCTGCTTGTACTGTTCAGATTCAACAAGATATTACTTGTTGGTGAGCTTTAAACACGCTGCTAGGTACTGTGTATTTGGTTACTGACAGGCAATGCCGGGCAATCTGTTTCCCACTGTCTCCAGTCTTTGTGCGAAGCTAAGCTAACTGGCTATGGCTCTAACGGTCCAGAAGACAGCGATGAAGCGGAGCTCCTAAAATGGTTAAGTATACCTTTAAGATGTCCTGTCAACAATGCTTCCAGAGTGTCCATATTGAACACAAACAGCACTGTGCGCCGGTGGGAAGCCGGTGAGGGATTATGACCTTGACACAACAGTAGTTCAGATTAGTCGGTCTATCTACACTGCCTCCTGTCTACATGCTTCCTCTTCAAGAGACGGTAGAGGGGTTGAGGGGTAGGGTAAAAAATTCAACTTAAAAGTATCCCAAACAAAGTATCCCGCAGTCCAAGACAATTATTTTTGGTATTACAAGTTTACTGAAACATATTTATTTCATGTTTATGTTTATGTTTAAATATATAAATGAGGCATCCAGAATTGAATAAATGCTAATTTGCAAACATTTCCAGAACAGAAATCTGAACTAAAATCAACACCCTTAACTTGTATTTTGGTTAGTTTCTTTCCACTAGTCTGAAAGAAGACATTTCAAAGAAGCAAAATACCTCAACATTTTTTGCCTGAGGTGTCTGCCAATCGGATTAAAAGACAAATGTAAAAAGCAAAAAAACAAGTTCGTTCTGGTCGTATGGTGTGCTCAACCTCACTGTACTGTGAAGGCAATGATGCAGAGTATGCAGGGTGTAACATGATGACCCGTGCCCAACCCAAATACAAACTCATTAGCACTGACAAGATCTCATGGTCACCGGTCAGTGCCTGGACCCCTGAGCGCCACATTTATGCATTTGTGTGTTTGTTGTGCAAAAATCAACATCTTTCAGTTCTGAGGCCTAATTAGAGCTTCGTCTAAAATGTCTGTCTTTATTTTAATGACTTCATTATAAGATCAGGAGGCGCACTGGGAGCACGGACACAGACATAATTGACAGCAGATGCCATTAGGCGCAGAAAAATGGCATATTGATCACGATTATGCAACGAGGCACAGTCGCAGGTCAGTGCTGTGGACGAGTCCCTGAGGATGAGGACACAGCAATCAAACAATTATCAGTCAAGAAGTTCCTTGGCAATTTTTACCTCTGTCATTACTCAGCTGTTTCTTTCTAACCTATCTGGTTGCAAGGTGCACCTGCGGGGGTCAGATGACAGAGTGAACCAAAGAAGTGTGCATGTCTTAGTGAGTGTGTGTGTCATCTTTCTCGTCCCTTCAGAGCTGGGCTGGAGGTGTGTGTTTCAGTTACCTGGCAACCCCCTTTGAGAAAGTTGTAACAATAGACCCCCTGTGGAGTTAGACATGGGGGATATGCAGCAGCAAGTGACAGCAGGGGGACAGAAATGTCACCATTCTCAAATAAAAGGGTAAAGACCTTTACCAGAGGTTGCTGACGTGCCCTTGAGCAAGGCATTGAACCTCCCAATCCTGACCTATGACCTCCTAATGGAAGGAAGGAAAGCCTCTCTATTGTTGTCGTCTATGATGTATGATAATTCAGCCTTCTGTGTGTGCAGAAGAGACGCTTCACTCACCATCAACACTGACGTCCTGACAGCCTCCGACACGCTCTGCCTCAGCTCTGCCGCGGTGCCCGGTTTGTTGAGCCCCCGGGTGAACTTCCTCGCCTCGGGTAGAGCAGACGCCATACCGTATCCCACCTCTCATCAGACAGCCAGGTGGTGAGAAGAGCCGACTGTCCCAAGCGGCGGCGCAAAAAGGCTGGAATCCTGCGCTCCGGGCTGTCCGACGTGCGTAAAAATGCACCGCGGCGCTGCTTTATCCTGGCATTACGCTTCTGTTTAACTTCGCATGAGCTCGGTCGTGTGTACAGTGGAGATCCAGGATAGAGTGAGGATGACTTCCCTGGTGAAAGGCAGTCGGAGAGCAACATCCAGAGGCTGCCGCGCTCTGTCCCGTCAGGAGATCCCTTGCGCAAAACCGACACGCCCCCCTTCCTCGGTGTAATAATGATGCCCAGTGGGACAGCTCTGTAAACTGATTCATCCATCATATTTGCAGCCTATTTGCAGAAAATAATTGGTACTACTGTCCACAATATGACTATTATTTGTTGCTGTAGGACACTCAGCAGTTACTTCAATGCTGTTTTCCATCTGCGTAATCACTAAAATGTTTCCATTATATATAAAAGTTATGGATATTAAACGCCCTTCGAGACTTTTAAAGCAATTAATACCTTAATTGTTACATCAAAAGGCGCCTAAATACTGTTTTGAGGTTATATAACTGCAAATCACACGCTGTTCTGCCGTAGGCACAGGATAACATTGCCACCTGCTGGAATAATTATTGTTTTAACTACACAGTCTGAGTTCAAGGCTTTAAACTCTGTATAAAGTTATGTGACCACACAGAGGCAGTAAAGTTACACTGAAAGTTGAATAACTAGTGATGCCTTCATTTGCAATCGGGAATAGCAGTTTTAGGTAGAAGGTAAACAGTGTGAAGCATTGACATAGGCTAAGTTTGTCATATTATTAGAAATACTAATAATGCATATGTATTACTGAGATATTATCATGTGTATTCACACACAATTAGAAATGCTTTATGTCTCTACAATATTTTAATTAAAGGATAAGTTCATCCAAAAATGAAAATGCAGTCATCATCTACTCAACCTCATGTGGATGGAAAGTCGGGTGAAGTTTTTGTAGGACATCTGGAGCCTCACAGCAAAACAGCATTGGAGCATTCCTCTAAACAATTGAAGTAGATGGGGACTTGTTTTGAGACGTAAAAAAACAACTGAAACCAATTAATAAAATGTCTTCATCCTGCGTAATCCAAGTCTCCTGAGGCCCTGACATCTCAAACTGATTTGAAAAGATGTTATCTAAACACTTTTTAATGCTGACATCTTCACTTTAGCTCCTGAGCTAAACGTGTTAGCACACACCCCCATCTGAAGTGAGTGCACACGCGCAGGACTGTGCGTCAAGCGTGTGATTAACATCTTTTCAGATCCATTTTGGATGTTGGGGCTTCTGGAGCCATTGCATGTTTGTTTTGTGCTTGCTTTTGCACATTTTAAAACAAGTCCCCATCTGCTTCAGTTGTTCTGCTGCTGCAACGCTGTTTTGCTGCGAAGCTCCGGAAAAGTTTTGTGAACCACGAGACTTCCCCTGACCTTTCCTCGGTATGGGGATGACTAGATAATGAACGTATTTAAAATTTTGTGGGTGAACTTATCCTTTAAGCGTGCCCTTTAGCGTTTTGAATTAAAATGCGGGCATTGTGCAACTCGCACTCAGATGGCTTATGTTGTTTAAGCTTGAGGCGTTCAAGGCGATTGAACGAGTCGGACAATTGCGCCGGGAGCCTGAACGCAGCATATGTTTCCAGGGTGTTATGTCCACAGTCTGCGGCACAGCGGCGCTGCTCCACCCCTCCTCTCCTCTCCGTGTAGGACTGTCCTCCACCCCCAACACCAACCCACAGCAACCTGATACCGGAGACGAGCGGTCCAGACAAGCCTGCAAACGAGGCGTTCCCAGCCGCCCTGTCTGTCTGTCTGTCTGCCCAGCGGAGCTCCAGACCGTCAATGCCAAACGCCGCCGACTGCCTCGGGGAAGATCAGACCAAGAGATATCCATTCCCTCAGCCCCGTCGTCATCCAGCAGGGGAGTAATAATCTCCGTCTATCGCAGACCAGCGAGGCTCACTGTAGACGCCGTCGACTTGTGAATTATTTTTTTCCCCCCCTCAGCGGAGATCGTGAAATGAGACGGGACGCCGAGAAACTAACTGGCTAGCTGCTCGGCTAACGTCGGTTAGCATCGGTAGCAGCTTGTAACCCAACCAAGCTAATTCGCTAACGTTTAGTATGCCAAATTCTTGCCCGCTGTATCGAAAGACTGGATGTTTTCGCAAAGTGTACAACCGAGAATAGTTTTTGTTTGCGCGAATTAGCTGTGCGCGGGTTATTTTTGCGATATTTACCCTCTTTGCCTAAGTTTTCTAGTCCCAGACAGTCGCCCTGGGCAGCTAGCATGTTAGCTAGCCGATATGGACGTTGTTTTCTGGCTGGCTGTAGATGGCAGATCCGCCAAACAAGTTAGCTGCTCGGTTTATCTGTCCGGTCTGCGCTGGAGTCGACAGCAGGACTAACTTAACTTTTACTGGCGGTCAATGTTAGCTATCAAATCACGTCAGAAGACCCCGACTCTCTTTTTCGCGTTATTCATCAATGTGCCCCATGCCTGAGAGATCGGTTCAAGTTATTGAGCTGACGTGAGGAAAACCAAGGGGGTCAAAACAATATCTGGAGGAAAGAAAAAGAGAGGAACAGAAGAAGTAGAGGGGGACTCGGAGGAGCTGTAATTGAGAGACCAAAGTCGATGCACACTGTCATGGCTGTGGGCCGAATCACGATGAAATCACTCGCTAAATTTGGGTTTTGCCTGACGATTCTCCTGACTTCTGTGGCTGGTGAGTGGCTTATCAGTGCATTGATTTTTTTTTTGGGGGGGGGGGGGGGGATGGAGGAAATGTGCTTCTCATGAATATTTGATGCTTTCATTTTGGTTTCTTGCTGTCTGTATTGCGTCCACATACCCAGGTTGGTGCAGATGTTGAGTAACAATCTACTTGAGCCTGTGATCAATCTATACCAGACATCATTTTCCCAAATCATCATGTCCTCCTCGTGTGTTTCTGCCTGCCTGTCCCTTATCCACCTTCCCCATCTTTGCTGTCCGCCTGCCTCATTTCTGGAGTGATCTGTGTAACCCATCCCACTGTAGTCAAGTCAAACCCTCACAGATATCTCCTCTCGAACACAGCAGCAACTGCACCCCTGGCTCCTTTTTAATCATTCTGTGTACAAAGGCCTGGAAAAACACTGCCAAACATACCGCAGTCCTTGTCTGCCAAGTTGTGCCCCCCGTTCAAGACTTTGGGCTGAAGCCAGGCTTCTGTGAGACCTTGAGCATGATAAGATAGTAGCAGGGCTGCACAGAGATGGAGGAACAGTGCATGCACAGGGAGGCGGAGGGGGGTTGGGTGGAATGTGTGGGAAGCCAGGAAAGGTATTTTACAAGATGGGTAATTTGGGCGATGGAAGTTCAACATTGTGCAGGGTGTTTGGAAATAGGTGGTCTCAGGAGTAGCTCGGCCGTTGCAGCCGAGTACGTGGGTGTGAATGTGTGTATAAACAGCCTCTTAATAGTGCATATTATCATTTCTGCGAGTGTGTGTTGTTGTTAAGGCTCCTACATCCATCCATAGACAGGGTATTATCAGAAGGCCAGAGTAATGACTGCTGTTGCAGAGGGGGAAATATGTGAGCGTGGAGCATAATTTGAACACACAGTTTGACACAGCGTTCATCGCTTTAAGCTCGAACGGTGCCCCTATTTGCATGCACATTTGCATTTAACAGACAAGTCGTAGTGTCAGTGTTTTTTAAATCCCCGCTTCCATAAAACGACAAGAAAGGACTTTATCTGTCTTTGCCTGCACTGTGTTTCTGACATCGTCTGATTGCGAGGTCAAGCAAATAGAGGTGAAAAGCTCGCTACTTAAATTTAGAAACACTGGAGTAAGTAGATAAGTAAGGCGTACTGTAGAAGAGGGGGGTGAATCAGCGGAGAGAGCGGGACCTGAAGCGTTCACTGAAGGGATGAGTTGTCAGGTTGTGACGTAGGATCGGTAGGGGGGTGGAAAAAAAGCTGAGTGCAATTTTTAATATTCAGCAAAATGTAAAGCGGCAATTCATCATCTCGGCACGCACGCTGGAAGATGTCCCATCATCACGAAATAATACAACCTTGATGAGCTCACCTTTATGAGACATGACATGTAAATTACTATTCCCCGAGAGCGGTTTAACGACTACAGTGACTGGCAGAGGATTGACATATTCACTCAATAATCAGTACAAGGACGATTAATGGATACTTACAGGCACGCGTGCCATGTAAACAGCCGATAAATTCAAATCGTTGAACTGTGCAAAATTAATTAGGCCAGCAGTCAGACTTTGTTGGCATAATGACTGTAAAGAGACAGGAGACAAACTGCTCTATATCCCTCTCTGGGCTGGTGTTTAGTCCATGAATGCAAAGGGGAGATACTCCCAGCGCCCATTTCTTTGGATGATGAGAGGAATCAAAGGGCCTAATAGTCTGCAGGAGTGTGTTACTCATCTCTCTGACCCAACACCTTTCCTCTGGCTCCAGGAACATTATTGCCTTCTCCATCTCGGCTATTACCTCTGTTAATTTCTCTTTCAAATCATTATTAATTTCCTTCTACCTGCCATGTGTTTAACCTGTTTGCAGCTGAGCTCGGGTCGTCCTTCCGCCCCGTCCCCTGTGACTAATCAGTGTGTGGGCGTATGCCTGCTGCTCCAAAATCTGGAGTCGAAACAGTTCCAAACAAGCCTGCAGACGCTACCTGCGGCGTGTGACCGCAGGTGTTCTCGAGCAGTGGCATCAGGACAGGCATTAGCCCATACTCTTATCAAGTTCAACTTGTAGCACACGCAGGCCCATAATGTATGCCACAACCCACATTCAGGCAGACATTTTTACTGTTGTCCCAGGTAGGCTGGGGGTTTGAGGGTCCAAAGAGGATTAGAGCAGAAGTATTATACCATAGCATAAAAAGGACTGCTCATTTGCTCCGCTTGTCCAAGCTCTGTAGCTGTGTCCCTTGAGCCCCATACTGTGCCGTTGACAGTCCCACTGTTCCTCAACCGGGCCGCGTCTCTCCAGCCTCTGCGGGCCACGCGGGGACTCTTGAGGCTGTCAGCTCCGCGGTCACGTCAGCGGCTCACAGAAAGCGAAGTTATTGGCTCATGATTGCGGCCTCGCGAGTGTGTTTGCCGCGCAGGCTAGTTCAGATTGGAGCCTACAGAATTTGGCGACTGCTGTCAGCCCTGGCATTTCATCAGTGGTTTTAATGGCAAGGGTGGTGTGAGAAGACTAGGATGAATCAGAATGACTTAAATGCCATGCTCAGGAATTTGCCTCGGTGACATCCCAGCAGAGATATTTTAAAAAACTGAAAATGGAAGAGCTCTAATGAGAGAGTGTGAGAAATCCACCCGATGTGTTATAGCCTGCAACTAAATATTATTTTTGTCATTAATTACAGGGTGAGGCATCTCAGAGTTTTCAGGTGTTCTACTGTATAAATTTAAAAGTTTCAAACTTCAAATATCTTCATCAACTATCTATATTATACCAGTGAAAAGCAGCATTTTTTCTATTCTTTACTTTATTAAAACTACATTTTTAAAATAAGATTTCTTTTTAGTCAGTTAATTGACTAATACATTTCTGCGGCTTGGGGTCTTTTAATAGAAACAACAAAAACAAAAGACATATTTTGATTGGGTCATAGAATAGCATGGGATCATGGGAGTTGTCGACCACAATTGTTGATTGAAATGTCACCTGACTCCAACCAAAAACATATAACATAGGTCTAGTTGTTTTTAGGCATTTTAGTGCAGAAATGTGACATATTATACATTCATACTACATAATAATTCCGGCAAATGTAAACATCTGTTATAAAAGGCTTAATTATATCGATTTCCAGAGACTAGAAGAAAGCAGTACACTAATTAAAACAAATCAATGCCTAGAACAACTAATTCTGTACGTCAGTAGTGTGATAAATTTGTGTGTTTCAATTAATGGCACCGATTTCTAGCCCAAAGCCCAGGGGCCCGCGCTACCAAGCTGCATTACCTTTGGCTCTCAAACCAGTCTGCCGACTGTGCATTACAGTCAGACAGATGCTTCTGGTGGTAAACACAAGGATAGTAAATGGGTCAAGGTGGCTCGTAAAATGTTAAAATCTCTTGTAAAACTGCGAGGCAGCCGGTGTGTGGAAGAAGCAAAAATAGGGGTAATATAATGATGCGTGCACTCTGAGACAACAATTTGGCATCAGTATTCGAAGAACTGGAGCGATGCAATTTAGACAGGAAGTAGTTGCATACGCTGAAGGATATAAAAGCACTGCACCCACTTTGATTCCATAATATTTTGCACTCAGTCCACATCATTATTTCGTGAGAAGAGATGACACTGACTGCGGCTAGAAACAGACCAATGAATGCTGGAATGGGGGGGGGGGTGAGGGAGCGGGGCGTTTGGTGTCTAATACAGCTAGCCTTGTACTCTATTAGATGAAAAAAATCAATGTGTTTCTCTCTCGGTACCTCGGTTTGAGTTCTGTGCAGAGGTAAAAGCAAAGCGAGGTACAATAGAACAGTGTTCAGCCGAGCTTCTGGTTTGGCAAAAAGGAGAAATTAGTGGATGTTTTAGAAAACAAAAGGTGCAGCCTTGAGATGGTAACTCAGAGTGACAGCCTATGATTAACACGAAGCGTTCTCCTTGACCAGCAGAGACAATAAGTCTAGAGCGCGCAAAAAATGTTGCTCATAGTATGGATGAACTGGTTTGAGTTTTCTCCATTTTTATGAATAGAAGCTTTAAAAGGGAAGGGTGCATGTGATGTAGCTGGGATGTGACATCTGTGGATATTGGCCACTGTCTTTATATTTTGCCCTGTTAACCTCGTAGATCTAAGGCTTTCTATGTTTCTATCCACATCAGCTTATAATAGTCACAGAAACAACTCACGGTGCAGTTACTAGATCCCAGGATTTACAGGCAATCATTGGTGGGAGGTGCAGGTTTTTAGACCAATGGTGCACTCACAGCACTCCTCTGAGAAATATCCCAGAAAGAAAAATAACTGCAGGGAAGAGCAGAAGATGGCTTCTGGGGGTGATAAGTATAGTCCCACTGATACAGGGGTTTTTAGGCTGATAGATTCGCCAATTGTAAGTAATTATACTTAACAAATGATCTTAATAGGGATTTCGTTGGGTTTTTTTTTTGCGTTTCAAGTTGCATACTGAGCAGAACATTTTACAGTGTACACACAGACTTGTCAGTGCTCTCTGGAGGACAATGGAGTCGCTGTAATGGAGACAGTGTTTCTTAATGACTTTAAACCTAGTTTGGTGTTTCTATGCTGCAACTTCTTGTTACCTTTCAGCACAAATGTGCTCCGATATAGCTGAACTAAGCAAATATCTTCCTATTTGTCAGCTTGACTTATTTATTAGTGTATTGAAGTGTTCTGAATATTTAAAACTGTTTCAGTGCTCATTTTCTCAGTATTGTTGAAATTGATTTTTTGCTTTCCTCTCAAGTTAACATGCAGCGCTGTAGTGCCCACATGGCCCCAACTTTTCCAGAAGTAACTCATCTTAGATGCTGTTGTTTTGTAATGGCATGCCATGTTGTATTATCTTTTATGCCCTCAGTGTGTCATTTTCAAGGTATTAAATCGAAGTTGGAAATTCCACGATCATGACAACACTAGTCTAGTGATATGGTTCAACTAAATATTATTTTCTGTATGAATCAGTCAGAAAATAATAGTGGAAAATGCCCCTTACTATTTCGTAAAGCCAACATGATCTCATTAAATTGCTTGTTTGCCTGCTCCACGCACCAAAACTGTAGTGAATTCAGTTTACCGTCACATAAGACAAAGAAATAGCAGAATATCCTCACAATTTAGAAGTTTTGACTCAGCATTTTTTTTTAAATAATGACTTAAAGGTGCACTATGTAGTTTTGGGGAAGAAACTTTAATCAGAAGAGAAAGATCCTCACTGTCTGATTTTTCTTCTTCTTTGTTTTCATGAATAGACAAACTGACCTTAAAGGGCAGCACAATTTAATACTGTTTTACTTTGTTTATATGTGGTGGACCCTGCCACCTTTCTAGCTTCAAACAGTGTTCTGGAGACCTTATTTTCCTCTGAGAACAGCTTGTTTATTTAGTTATGCGGAAAAAAAAAAATATATATATATATATATTGCTGAGTTTGCGTTATTATCTCATTTAAATTCTGAGTTTGACTTCCTGTTGGCTCTCGCAGAACAGGTGAAATCCCCCTTCATACCAGACAACCACAGGCCTCCGGAGGTGACAGTGAAGTGGGTGGAGATGTAGCGGAGAGTACGTAGCACGTCAAGCCTGTAATGGCTGTTCATTTACTCGTCAAGGAGAAACATATTGTCATAAATAGAGACTAAATTCAGATGCAGCCTGAAAGCAAACTTTTGCTTGTTCATAAATAATCTGAGATTATACCCCCCCCCTGTGTGACAGTGAACACCACTTCGGCCACTCTGTCATCTGTGTATCACATATTCGGGAAAGTTAAGGTATACAGGGAGGGAGGGGGCGGCGAATTTTAGTATAAATGCATTGTGGTCAATAATGGAGGCCTCTAAGCTTTGAGGGTAGTATAAGCCCCAGGATTAGCATAACTGTACCAGACCCAGACAGACACAGACTGAGTGGTGGTGTTTTTGAGAGCGGGGGAGTGGGCAGTCCCGAGGCAACAGATGGGACAGATTAAAGCCCACTCACCCCCCGCATCTTTAAACTCAACCAGGGGACTTGGAAAATTGGGGGTGTCAGCAAATACCCCCTGAAACCCATCCATCCTACCTCAGCAACAAGCATGCACCCAAACAGCAGCAGCAGGTACGATTAGGGACGTAGCAGCTTGAGCCTTGTGATAATGACAACACCTTGCAAATGGGCATGCATTGTTTTTGCATTTTTTGACTTTTTTGTAGCAGGGGATGCACCCACCATGCGAGATGGCACGTTATCAGTTCTCGGGGTGTGTACGTCTGCTTCACACACTAGAGAGAGGGCCTGTTTTTGAATGCATTCATTTTTGATACTGACGCAGAGTCAGCATTGATAAAAAGGCTCCACATGGCTGCATTATGCCGGTTCTCCTCGAGCAAGAGAGCACAACTTGTATACTTCAGTGGCTGCGGACAGTGCACGCATGCCTGCAGAGGAGGTGGTGCGTGCACGGGTGCATCAAGCACGTTTCAGCCTTTAGTCAGCAGAGTCTCCTCTGCTCTTTTTCCCCCCTGCCCCTCCCACCCTCTGTTTGTGCCTCTAATCTTGGACGTGAACTCGGAACTAGTTGTGGAGAGAAAACAGAGACACATCAGCGCACTCAGTGACTTTTAATCAAGTCTCAGACTGCCATGTCTTGCAACGCTCCGATGGGCCTTGGCGGTAGGAAGGAGAGAGCCAGATTAGATCGCTGTTGTTTTTTAGCAGCGAGGCTGAGGGGATGGGGGTAGTCCGGGCAGGGAGGGTGCACCGAAGGCCAATTGGGGGAGGAGGGTAACTGGGGGGGTGGGGGGAGAGATTAGCAAATAACTGGGCCATGGGTAAACACTCAGCAGTGCCCGCCATCATCCAATGAACAGGCTTGGAGCAGAAAACTACTCCGAAGCCTTTTGATATGACTACCCTCTCTCTCCCTCTCCCTCTCGTTCTCTCTCTCTCTCGCTCTCTCTCTCTCTCTCTCTCATCTGCTTCGCTCCACTGGCCTTGCCTGCATACTCTGACCCACAATCCAATACTGCAGTGCAAGCCAAGATCACACAGCAAGCTCCACAGAAGCAGAACCAGGGACAGAGCTGTCCTCGGCCAATCGGAGATAAACACAGGGATTGGCATCCAACCAGAAATGCTCCTAAAAACGATAGAATTGAGGGAAAGAACCAACCACAGGCGAGCAGTACTGCAGACAAACCAATGAAATGTGACTACAGGAGTGCTCCCATGGCTCTGACTGCAAATGAGCAAAGGCTGGATGTGACTGCTGGGGTTTGAGCACCATCATGTGCTACACTGTCTGTTGTCTCTGTTCGCCTATTGGATATAGAGCTGCTAAATTTCTAAATAAAAAAGGTTATATATTTTCAGAGGGTGAATCGCCTTTTTGTTAAGAAACAGGAGCTGCAAGCTGCTGTGTGATTAGTGTGTGCTTTCCAATTAGTGAGTGCTAATTCCCTGTGTATTGAACATGGTATAGAATGTTTATCTTTCAAGATATTGTATCGAATCTACACTCAGATAACCTTTTCCCTTACAACAATGAAGTACAAAAGTATTTAATATTTGTGAATCAACTCTAAAATCAATTTCTGGGTTGAACTCCTTTTTATCTGCTTTCTCAGTTGTTTCATGCCCAAGAGCTCTCGTAGCTCGAGCATCATTATGAGGTTTTTGATTTCATGGCCTTGAATTATAGTAAGAATGTTAATAATTAATGTCAGCTTTGGGAGAAAGACAGAAGATACTCTGCTCTATGGATTTCTGTTCTCCCAATCCTGGTACAAGGTCAGTCTGTTTGTCTAACTGTCTTTGGGTGTTGTCACCGGCTAGGCACTTCCTTCTATTGTTCCTTTATGTTTCTCCTCTTTTTACTAGAGTTCCTTCTCTGGAACTCATGTCCTCACCTCCAGTGCCCACTTCTCGGATTTGGTTATTATAAAGGAAGCATACTCGGGGCAGAATTTGTCACACTCAAGAAAGCCTTCTACCTTTTTTGAAGTGTCACAAGAGATTGAGTTTAACAGTCAAAGAAAGTGGATAGTGCCTCTTCACAACACTGCAATAGCTATATTTTAAGAGTTAAATGCCTTTGGCCTCATGGATCAAACAGACACTAGAGTTTAACAAAAAAAAATAGTTTTAATCATGCATATTTTTGATGCTGGCGTCTGGTGACTGTCGGTATTTTGTTGACTGAAATGGAGCAGACTTTATCAGTTCTATCTAACCAGCAATTAAAGTTATCAGTATTTGAGTCTTCCTGAGTTGGCTGAAAATGCTGTTTCTGGCTGACTTTTAAATGTTTCTTGCTGACTTGTTCTAAAATGGGCTCTTAAAATATGCACTAAATGGTTACATATGATATCATGCTAACAGACTGAAGCTAAAGCTAAGAGATCCCAGGCAATAAGTCAACATTACTCACCAGTTGATGATAAAATAATGTCGTATGAGAAGCCCCTAGACTTGAAGGTAATGTAGATTGTTACCATTGTAGGAAGAAAGCTAGTTAGTTAGCCATACATGCTAATGTCCAAGTTCACAATAGAGTGGGACAAACATACAGTTCAATCACATCCTTGCGTTTTCAAGTATTTTTAAGTAAAAGAGAACATACAGCTTTAAACTTGAGTTTTTTAATTTCATTTAAATGGAAGTCAGATTTTTATTTTCACATTTTAAAATAAAGACAGTAAATTGGGGTGTTGTGCTTGTATTTTTCTTATAAATGCATCATCAGACTTGAATAGCTCGGAGCTGATTGTCCCTCTGGCAAAAGAAAAGTGGTAAAATATGAATGAATGCCAGCCCATGATTCCTCTCATGTAATGTTCTGGTTTAATGGTAGAGCTGGTGCTCATTTTGAGGAAATCATTGTTCTCTGAAATCAGTTATTTCCATGACGTCCAAGTAAAGTGTTAGCGTTGGCTTTGAGCTGAAAAGAAAACACTGCTCAGTATTGATTTGGTATATTTCATGTTGGTGTAGGGTTTTCACGCTTTATAGTTTGATACAGTGAGAACATGTACAGTATGACATAATATTTGTGATTAAAATTTAGTGCATGTACCTTTTGGTGTTTAATTTAACCCAGAGCACGTTAATTTGCTGGGAATACATACCAGTGTAGAAACATCTGCCCCGTCGGGAATCTAACCGCTAACCCTGCCAGTGCCATCGTCATCTCATTGAAATTCAGCTTCTTCATCACAATAAAATCCTCCACATATTTAACCCTTAGTTTGAACTCCTTTCCCATACTGCTTGTACACAGCGTGCTTCCCCCTGCAGGCAATGTCAGTCCCACAGAACAGTAGGCAGTAAAGGCCCACAGGTTGAGGGCAGCCGAGGCCCACAGTCGGCCAGGGTTGATAGCTTTATCTGCGGATGGGAGCAGAGGAGGAAAGTTGGCGCCATGCCCAGCAGTGCTACCACTCCATCGCGTCACCCTCTGCCCACACAGGCTAGCTTGACCTTGGGCAGGGCACAGTCACCCTCCTCCCTCCACCCCTTCGTAACAGACCCCTCCAGCCCTCCCCCCTCTTCCCGGCAAGGAGGAAAGGGAGGAGCTGGGAGTAAGGGAAACAAACTGGCACATCATGTTTCCCTTATCTGAAATTACGCACAACGCAGGCTATGTACACAAACACACACTCTGACATTGACTCAAACTTAGCCTCCCTGGAATCACTCTTTCAGACATTTGCTGCACATGAAAAAGCAAGATGTCTATTTCATTACTGGACGCATACTGCATAATTTGACGACACCACCTGAAGTTCATCCATATTTTCTGCAAACAAGTTAGAAAACAAGCCATAGGCCAAAGGCCATAAATCAGTTGAATTCATTAAGTACACGACAGTAGCTTAAGCTTATCTCTCATTTTCTGACATTTCATTTTCTGCTGTGTTTTCACAGTCATCTCAACTTTTCTTTATGTTTTTAATGAGGCTTCTTTCAAACCCAAATGTCCACTTCTCCTCTACGCCTCTGCATGTGTTTATGTTCTGTCCTTCAGGCTAGAGTTTGAATTGGTATTTTCTATTGATCTTTGGCTTGTGAGAGGCAGCACTCTGTGCAGGCAGACAGCTATTTTTCATCTGTGGATTCTTCCTGTATAGACGGACACAACGGCTGTGTCAATCTGTCTCTGTAGCTGGTGTAGCAGACAGGAAGTGTCTGTACATGTATGTGGTTATATAGATACATCGTGAGTGAGTTGATGTGCATGACTTTTCATCTACATCAGGCTGAAAGCTTTCATGTGAAATGTGCGTGTTTCTGTGGACTGAGGCAATAATCGATAAAGAGACACGTTGAAATAGAATAAATTAATGAAGCTGTCGAGCTGTCTGTAGCCCTCTCTCCTCAGCTCACACGCTCGTCAACACGAGCCTTCATCTTAGAAATGTTTGCTCATGCCTCTTGTCATCCAGCTATTTCATTCAATGTGTTGCTATTGCAAGAGCAAAGCTCTATTTTGCTTGAAATTTGATTCAACTCTGCTCCATCTTCTCCATCTCTTCACAGCGGCGCAGGGCGAGGCGAGGGAGTGTGCCTTCACGGACCAGCAGCAGCAGTGGGAGGTGGAGCGAGTGGCTGGGGGCGAAGGCCGGGTCTCCCCAGAGAACACCACCATCAAATGTGACAAGGGCAGCCACTGTTTTGGCCTGTGGGAGAAAAGTCCTCCGGGAGAAGTGCGACTTGTCAAACAAGGTACAACTTGAGAGACCTGTGACTGATCAGTCCTAGATTAGACTGCAGCTAAGGAGGTTGCAGTGATTGGATCTTTTTGTTGGATGTTAATTTAATTGGCTCAACACTCACTGTGCCCGCCCTCTTCTGTCTCCCCTCTATTTTAGGTTGCTGGACTCACCTGGGCGACCACCAGGGTTGCAAGGACGACCGCTGCGTGGTGACCAACCTCCCTCCACAGATCCAGAACGGGACGTACCACTTCTGCTGCTGTGGAAGCGACATGTGCAATGTCAACTTCACGGAGGACTTCCCAACTCCAAGCCCCACCACCGCACAGCCCCTCTGTAAGGACACATACACACTTACACCCTTCACATGTCGTCAGTCATACAATAGATGATATTCAACACATGCTTGTTTTGTAGTGAGTTCCATTTAATTTCTTGCCAAAGGATTCCTCTCTAGTCGTGATGCATCTTCCTTTTCTATGAGCGGTGGTCAGCTCGCCGACAAAAAAAACGTGTCAGCCAGATGGATTCAAAGCCAGATCTCAGCCTACGCTCATCCTCTTATGGCTTTTACTAGTGAATTCCCTGCTGACCGTTTTTATGAAGGTTGAGGCAGTGAGGGAAATCACTTAACCACTGAACACCAGTGACATCAGGTCACTTCAACAGCAAGAAGAAAACTCCACGCGGAATTGTGTTGTGTTGAGAACAGCTGTGATTTCATTGATTTGAAATGTATTTTGGATTTAGATGGTGTATCATTAACCTTCTTAATGGCATATGAATTCACTTAGAAGCCCATTTTTAGCTTTTAATGGAGTCATTTCTCATGCCGGATGAAATCGAACTTTTCTGCCGTGGTTACAACAATCTCCCGTGAGGCGGATGAATGAACGAAAAATGACTAACTAACAGCAGGATGGGAGAAAACAAATGCAGGCCCACACAGTCCTGAAACACAACGCTATTAACAGCAAAGAATGAAAGGATGTTTGATACCATCAGAGCTGTTCTACCTCCACCTACTTTCTCTCTCCTCCTCTTCCTCGTCTTCCTCCGCTTCATCATCCAGCCGCACGGCTTCCTGATTGTTATCCATTATGAGCCTTGACAACTGTGAATTGCAGAGATTGGTTTCGGTTCACCGACAGATAAGCTTTGTGGCGTCCTCACTCAGAGCTGGTATAAGTTATTTGCACTAAAATTCCTTGAAAGTGGTTGATATTGGATTCCATTTGTATCAATGCCGGTCTGTTGTGTTAATAAGTTGCGGGTAAGACGTCGAACAAATCAAACGTATGTATTGTTATTTGTTTCTTCCTTCCTTTTGTTGGTTAAGCTGTGAATAAAAGCAATGTGTGTGGTAGGAAAAGGTGGGGAGTGGGGGATGGCGGCAGCGGCTCATCATCATCGCTCCTGCCCACACATTAACACAAACACACACTCTACCATCCATGTCGTCTCTCTGCATTCCACGGATTACAAGGCGTCTGCTGTATCTGTCTGTCTGCGGGCGTGCCGGTGACTGTTCCACCGAGCAGACGGGTGACGAGACAAACCTCGGGAAAAATAACCATTAGGTGTTAGAAGGACGTTTGATTAATCGGTGAAGTTTAAGTTTAAGGTTGTGCTCTAACTTAAAATCCTGTTTCTGTTTTTGCTAGATTGTTAATTCCTGACATGTCTGGGCAGATCTGTGCCAGTGTTACTAGGAGGAGGAAACAGTTTGAGTCAGTTGGCTGTCTGAATGATCAAAAGCAAAGAGCCGACATGGATGACAACATACAGGGCTAGGCGGCGGATGAAGTACTCAAAAGTCCTGCATTCAAAACTGAAATACACTGAGTGAATCAGACTCAAAAATCAACTTCCTTCAGAATAGCTTTAATAGCTTTTAGCTTAATGCACACACACTGGCTTGCCTGGCTACTTTTATTAAAAAAATAAAAGTAGGCTTAAATAAGTCACTAAATATCCCTGAGGTGGCTGTTGGTATACCTGGGCCCGCCAGAGTAAACTGTATGTTCGTATGTAATGGTATTGGGTTCATAGTTATTGATGTATACATGTGTAAGTGCCACTTTAAAGGGGCACTGTGTAGTTTTGGAGAAGAAATTCAAAGTCAGATTTTTGTTATTTACAATATCAATGAGGTAATAATACAAACTCCATACTTCTCCATAAGTGAATAAACAAGCTGTTCAAGAAAGGTGGCAGGGTCCGCCAAATATAAACAAAGTAAAACAGTATGAAATAATACGGTCCACATATAAGATTGTTGCCGTATAAAGGCTGGCACTATCATTAATGTTACGGAGATTTTAAACAGTTGTTTGCTGTGCGTTCGGGTGTGTGTGCGCGTGCGTCTGTGTTTGTCAGACTGCTTCCTGTGCAACCCTCTTGTTGATTATGAACTCTGTGACCTTGGCATTTGAGGGGGAGCCGTCCTGTCAACCCCCCATGTTGTTAGTGTGTGTGCCAGAGCGCGTGTGCATGCACGCTCATGTTAGCACGTCATTCAAAGCTGCCCTTAGGCTCTCGAAGCCATCAATTATTGATAAAGCTGGTGTCTCACAGCAGCGCCCGTGTGTTGACTGATGTAACGGATGCAGCAGAGTGTTTTTCTGTATGTATACTATTTCTGCAAGTGTGGAGTAGTGGTATATAAGTGTTGCTATATGTATGTTTGTCTCCAGAGTAGCTCTGTTGCAGTGTCATTAATCACAAATACCTGACAGCTTAGACTGCAGCTACCTGCCATCTGACCAGCTCTCTGGTGTACTCTCTCTGTTTTTACATATTTTCTTTCTCTCGCTCTTTCATTCACTTCCCACACATCCTCTGTTTCTCTCCTCCCGTGATCCTTTCCAGTCTGTTGACCATGCTTCATGGTTGTTTGCTTTAACTTATTTATTTTTGCCTTTTCCTTCATGTGCTTCACGGCATGCCTGATGGTCTGCAAACACACATACTTGCAAGACATTTAGATGTTTGTGTGTATGTTATTGACATTTTGGAGAGAGAAGAAATTACAACACACTGTAAGCCCGCTGACAGTCTATTCAAAATCTGGCAGTCACATGCAAACCAGTTTTGACTCCTGCACCATGCCCTGGGGTATTTTCCCTTTTCCAACACTGGTTCTGACATAAAAAAAATAAGGTTAATTTGCACGATACCAAATAGGAGAATTAAAGGTAAAAAGCCCAATTCTAACAGGTAAGCGCACAAGGAAGGAATCCCACAATAACAACATATGTGAGCCAAAAAGCCAAGAGGCTTACGGTGCAGCTCACAGTAAGAATTAAAGGTGCTGTGGAGTTTTGTTTATATTCTGTATTACTCACCAAAACACTTTCTGTGTATCCTCAGGGTTGACCAAATGTGTTCAGTGCATTTCCTTTTCGATAAGACCATTTTATTTAAATCCTACCTTGTTTACATCTACGTTTATCGCCCGCAGTCTTCTTTTTCCCCGGTGGCAGGAAAAATACGGACTAAAGCTGATGACTGTTCCAAGTTTGGTAGTTGCGTACGGTGCTTAATATGCAGAAACAATCATCACAGACAGAAGGCAGAGTGTTTTTGATGTAATGATGTATAACCTGGACAAGCTGCTGCTGTTTGTTGATTTGGAAAAAACATGGCAGAACTTGTAAAAAGGGATTAGTGTGTTTGTGTGGCTTACACAAAATAAGACAAATCTCTTGTGGAGTTTTGAATGGTGTTTACTCACCTAAGCTAAATTGCCAAAAAAAAAAAAAAAGGGTAAACCATGTTATGTTAACAATGTATGTAATATATGGCTTTTAGTTTATTAGTTTATCTTCCTTTATTCCAATTGCCTCTTTTTAAAAGCTCATTTTCTTTTGTATAGTCTTTGTACTGTACTGCAGCAAAATTATACAGGTAATGGCCGACCAAATGAACTCAGTGTATAGATATTAGCTTTGGTACATGGCCATCCCCAGACTTCCTGCTCACAAATCAAAGGTCTGCACATTGTTTCAGTTGTTAGCTCTTCCCACACAAAGGTCACACTTTGATTTGTACTTTTGTTTTTGATGTGCCCCCCCCCCCCCCGCCCCCCCCCCCATAGACCCTCGCACACTGGGCTACGAAGAGACAGTAATTATCACCCTGGCAACAGTGTCGGTGCTGGCCGTGTTTGCCGTAGCAGCCTTCTTTGGTTACCGCATGATGCACGGTGAGTTACCATGGCGCCACGCTGCGTGGAAGATCATTCATTATTCAAGGCTTTTTAAATGTTTTTTGGTCGAATTTCGATTAATGTAATGAATGGATTCAGAGCTGATCTATTGTCTTAAAGTGTCTGCATGTTCTGTACTTCTCTGAATGCTCTGTGTGTTTCTGTGCTTTCACAGGAGATGGTAAGCAAGGGCTTCACAACCTGAATATGATGGAGGCTGCTGGCTCTGAGAGCTCGCTGGACTTAGACAATCTCAAACTGCTGGAGGTCAGTTCACACACTGGTCTCTGTGTATATCTGTGCATCACTGTCGACTGCCTCCAACTCGTAATATTTTTAGTTTTGTGCTAAACAGTCATCTGTTCATCAATCGAATCAATTTGTTTTCTGGCCCAGGAAAGAGCCAAAGTATTTAGTGTGACAGTGTGAGTGCCAGCATAACACTGTGTAATACTACGCTCACTAGCCAAATGAGCCAATAGGGGGCCAGTAGAGCGCTGATTATACATTTATTTTTTAATGGCAATTTGACTAATCAAGATTTACCATTATTTCTGCTACAATTCCACACTGACACATAGTTTCATTTTTTTAAAGCATACAAATGCATATTTTCAGGTTCATAATTGTATTTTGGGTTACTACTAGAAAAGGTTTACATGTTTCTGTCTCCTCTGATTGGTCAGCTCACACACGCCTGAGCCAGCATAGCAAACAGAGCAGCTGTGCTTAATCAATGTTTACGAGCCAAACTAGCCGCTAAGCAGAAATTATGCAAATATGTGACATTGTGATGGTGGAGTGTGTTGTCACAAAGTCACGGAATCAAAGGTGGGACTTATGACGAGGCATTTCAGGAGCAGTGTTTTCTGTGGGAGAGAGGAGCTTCTGTTGCTGCAGACTTTGACATTTTAACTTCAAAGATCTTTTACATGCACAAGAACCGACATAACACACCGAAGGAAAAGAATAAAACGGAAAAGCATAATAGGTCTCCATTAAATCGTCATGTAAAAAAAAAAAGATCCCTTTCAACAGCATAGCTCACTACATGTTTTATACCCCAAATCCTGCAGATTCTTACTCGTCTGTTTTTAGAAGATAAAAGCTTGTATTCCTGGTTCAGACAGAAAGTGTTCTTGCTTGCTTTAGCTACTCTACACAGGGAGTGTGTGTGTGTGTGTGTGTGTGAGAGAGAGAGAAGGAGGGAGGAGGGGAGACAAGTGTAAGAAAGATAAAGGAGAAACCAAAGGCATAGAGGCAAAAAATACACCCAAAATACATCAAGGTTTACGGTTACATTTGTCGTTCCAATGTGACCTTTATCATCTGATCACGGCAGGACGCATTAAGTGACAGGTCAGGGCGCACAAAAATAAGATTTTGCTTACACTGACGCAGGATATGGAAAACCTGATATGGAAGAGGGAAGGCTCATATTGTGATGGGAAGTCAATGGAGTGTGGATGATATTCAGCCAGGATGACAATATAAGAAGGGATTTAAACAAATCCAGCCACAGGAGATGGTATGATGGCAGCTGTAGCTTTAAAAGTACAACTTAGCTTTTCCTAAAACGTTGTTATCTCTCATTTCTTTTAACTGTCATGCGCAGGCTTATAATAAAAGGATTTCTCCAAATGAAAAACATATTTCTGTTAAGAAGACTATTTTTGTGCCGTTCACGAGCCGATTTGTCAGATGAAAGCCGAAAGCTAAAGGTAAAATTCAGGGATTTTTGAGTTCAAACATCTTCGCATTCACCAACTCTGTAGAAATTTGTGAAACTTTTGTTCCAGCAAAAGATTTGTATATCAGGTCAAGCAGCAGGAGTCTCCTAAAACATTCTTAGTTAACCTTGTTTCTGCATCTGACTAGAAGTACAGAGAAAATTAGCCCCATTAGCTAGTGGAGTTAACTGCATTTTGATCTACTTACAGAGCAACCAGGCAAAATGACAAACAAGCCAAGGATATGCCTCTGCTCTACTTTTTCTGTTTTAATTGTAGCGTTGGTTCACCATGCAATCATTGCACAATATGAAATGCCTCAAATTGATATCGTGAAGCATGGACTTAAAGATCCACTGTGTAGGATTTTGTGGCATCTAGAGGTGCAGTTGCAAATAACAACCAACTGAACCCCCCTTGGCTAACACTCCCCAAACACGCGAAAGGTCGTCTAAATATTATATATAATTGTTGCCAATGGACACACTGCACCTTTTAATAATAAGAATGAGACCCAGGTTGGGGGAGAAAAAAAACACATTTTTCTTTAGCTGTGTCTGTGTCTCTACATGCCAGTGTTTATTTTGTGTTGTATTTCTTGCAATTCAATGGAGCAGCAATTTTATCAAATGCGTGCCATCAGCATCTCAACACCACAAGCAATCATGCTGAAAAAAATGTGAAATTTTATGTGAAACGTTCTTTCAAACTGATGCTTCAGACAGAGACCAATCAGTACCGAACACAATGATCCACTTACTCTTCTTCTCTTCTTTTGACGTCTATTTAGTGCATTTCAGACTAGAGTTAGAGGACGGTACATTTTCAGACAGGATTTGAATCAGAACGCTGTCCTTGTGCCTTATCAAACACAGGCACAAGTTCTTTCACATCAGACTCACTGAAAAGGGGGGAGGGGAGGCCAGGGAGCCTAACTCATAGACAAAACACAGTCCGCTATTTTCACAGTGTATTTTCTACCCAGAGATAAACATTTTTTACCAGGCGTTGAGGTAGAACCCACGCAGAAATAAATGCACTCCCCAGTTCATTTCTTACTCCCAAGCAGATGACTTTTAAAGCTGAATGTCAGGCCCTTAATGGCATGCTGTGCTCGGGTTAATTCAGAGAACTAATTGAATGATTTGGAGCCGACTTTGGGCCATTTTAACTGTTTAACCCTGCTGTTCGCCTGTAATTTAGTTTATTTCCTCTCTCTCCTCTGCCTGCCTGCCTGGCTGTCTTTATTTTTTGTGTTTGTGCCTCTCTTTGTGTTTCTTTTTTTGCCTCTTCAGTATTCGTCAAGCAATCTTTCTGTATCTTGGCTTGTCAGCATTTCTGTGGCGTTTCAAAGCAGCACAAACAAAATTACCATTTTATTCTCACTGTTTTCATTTTCTTTGTAGACAAGCAAGAGCTAAAGGTCCAGAATTACAAAAACAAAGGGCTATAAATAGTTAATATAAATAAATAGTTTTTCCTCTTTCAGCTGATTGGGCGTGGCAGATACGGCGCCGTCTACTGCGGATCTCTGGACGAGCGGCCTGTGGCCGTGAAGGTGTTCACGGCAGCCAACCGGCAGAACTTCCTAAATGAATGCTCCATCTATCGGCTACCGCTGCTGGAGCATGACAACATCGCCCGGTTTGTGGCTGCCGACGAGCGGACAGGCCCGGAGGGGCGCACTGAGTACCTGCTGGTCATGGACTACTACCCACATGTGAGTAGCGAAGGGAGCAGGAGGTTTTGCATGTAGAATGTGTTTGACATACAGATGGCATTCAGTGAAATTCCCGTCCCTTCCTCTGTGACCTGTAAAGATTAGAGGTTTTCTGGACAAATCAGCTTTGTTTGGTTGCACCTGTGGTAACAACAAGTGCAGTTTCATACCACAGGTCCTTGAAACATAGGGGCAGCAAACACTTGTTTAACAGCTACTTTGTCAGAAATATAAAAAGTACTTGACAGGTTTATCTTCAGTACAACCAATTTTAGTTTTTTTGTTTTCATAAAGGATTCACTTTCCTATTATGACCAACCTTGATCTGCACACCACATTATGTCCGAATACAACAATACAATACAATTTTATTGAAATTGAAATACCATTCTGAATATTGTACAAATTGTATTACAGACTTAAAACAAATCTTTGTTCAGATCCTCACAAAAAATCACACCATTATCAATTTATTATGATAATAGTATGCAAAAAAATATAATTACCTCCAATATCGTGAATCATAACACACTTGCAATGTCTGTCAAAATGATCGTAGTCAGACATTTTTTCCAAATTGTTCAGCCCAAAGCAGGACATGGTAAAATAATTTTATTACTTTGCTGTGAAGGTCGATGTGGATTTCTTCATTTCCCATCTAGCCTTGGCTGCACCTTCCTGTTCCGTTCCTCCCTCCTGCCAAACAAAAATGACCACATCTTGTGAAACTTTACAGTCAGCAATAACCACATTGAAGAATACACGGCGTTTCCTGTGGTTGCTTCACAATTAAAGCCAGCTCAGTAATTTTATTATGACGAAACAGCAGAAGAAAATGTTGAGTTAGCATTAGCGGTAACATAATCCTACTCTGATATGAGGAAAAAAGAGGAAACAGTGAAGCAGAGATCAATGAGTTATAATAATAATTCCTGTGAATCCCTTGTGTGTGTGACGTCAATTTGATCCCAGTGCAGGAATAGCGGTTTCACCCACCTCACCTTTTCCCGCAGACAAATTAACATGCGGCTGGTGCAGCAGAAGAAAACTGCCTCTAGAAACTCTTCAATATTAATGTCGACTTAACTTTAAACTGTTGCTGCCCAAAATTGATGATTACTAGTCAGCTGACCTGAAGCCAGCCTATGAAAGGAGCCTATTGTGCATCGTAATCATTACTCTAGTACATGTTGTCATGGAAACACAGTGCAAGCTAGGACAGGACACCGGGACACATAATGCATTCAAGTAAACGATAATATAATTTATTTAAAACGAACAGATCTAATGTAATTTTCTTTAGTAGCGGATGCGCGAATTGCCTTGTGATTGATTTTTAGAGAAAAGATTAAGTGTGTGTCTGTGTGTGTTGGGATGTGTGTGTGTGTTTGTGCGTCAGGGCCAGGGCCATAATGGCTTTTCAGGGCTGATAGAGATAATTGAGGAAGGAAATTAATAATATCCAGTATAATTTCTGCTAAACATTTTTATGGACTTTTTTGATAGTCCTCGTCCATGCACCAAATTCTTTAAACCGGAATTTCGAAAATCCTTGAACTTTTATTGGCCGGTGATAAAATATTCTGTAAGTTAGTTTTATTTTGAAAGGGTCAAAGCACAAGGACAGCCTTTTTCAAAGCTCCGAGTTATAAATGTGAAGATAATCTTCTTGTAAATTGTCAGTTTTGACCTTTTTGGAGATTTTATTAATAGTGAAGATGCTATTGAAGTAATAAATTATCTTTGCTCCAGTGCAGTTGAATGTGTGTGAGTTAAAGTTCAACACATCAGTTTAATGTGTTAAAGCAACAAACACTAAGTCAGCATTTTTCCCCCTTCTTCCAAGTCTCTGCTTATCTTGTTAGACCTGGAAAGTGATGCTGGTGATTGATTTTTATCAATTGACTGATTTCCCTCCCCACTTCTCCCTGATATTGAACTTCCTCCCTCATCTGTTTTTATCCGTCTTTTGTCCCCCTCTCCTCAGGGCTCTCTGAGTCGCTACCTGGGTCTCCAGACCAACGATTGGGTCAGCAGCTGCCGGCTCGCTCACTCCGTCACCCGCGGCCTGGCCTACCTGCACACCGAGCTCTTCAAAGGAGGTGAGCTGGAGGGCACTCGAACACACACACGCAGACAGTTAATTACATAACTGCTCACAGTTTACTGAGGCTCAAGTTCCAAGGCTGCTGCTTCCATCTGTTACTGAAACAAACACATACAAAGAATTATGGTAGAAAATGTGTGTGTAGCTCAGTTAGTTTAGATTACTTAGAAAGGCTTTTGAGAGTGTGTGTGCGATTCTCCCTCTATCCCGGCGCTTGAGCCTTCTTACGACCTGCACACTGCAGCTCCACGTGGGTCTGTTTGGCTTGGAGCGCTTTGCATCCCTGCATTTTGACAAACACGCTGCGTGCACGCCCAGCCGAGGGTATTTATAGACCGGCCTCTAGCTAGCCTCAGAGAGAGTGAAAGAAAAAAAAAAAGGGAGAGAGGGACAAAGTAGGGGGAAGGAAGGAAGGGAGAAAGGCTGGCAGGCGGAGGCGAGATAGGGATTCAGATGACATGTGACTATCCTTCGGGCTTAATAAACCGAGTCTTAGGAGCAGAAGTGACAACTTGGCGGTTGAACTTGGCCCCCTTCTCTTTTCCCTTCATCAGCACAGATACACATCAAACAGGCTCAGAAGTGAAGAACAAAGTGCGCTCGCAGTTGTGCGTAAAGGAAGTCATTCTTCTTGTGCAAGCGGGGGCGTCCATCTCTCTCCGTTCTGTCCCGCTGTAAACCTAAAGTGATGAGGAGAAGTGACAGCAGAGAAAGAGAGGGCTGGTGTTTGTCAGCTCTGCGTGGAGCTGCTAACGCCACAATCTCTCCGGCTTTGATACAGTCGTCATCCTCCCCCACTCCTCCTTGCACATCAATAGCTTGCAGCAGATTACTGTGGTGGCTGCCACAACTTCCAGCCACCCCCCTGCCTCGCTGCACCCTCTGCTGGACAGCACGGTACTGCAGGCGGAGGCGACTCTGACATGGTCATAATCCCATTGTTGTAGATTAGATTAGAGGGTTTAGCTGTCTGTTGACAGTGTTGCTTGCTTTGCTGAACAATGGTTAATGAGGGGAATAGAAAGCAATGTGAGGGGATTTTCTGGATGTTATCATTCATTTGCAAATACCAGAAAAACTGCGTGAGTACAGTGTATCTGGAAGGCAGGGAATTTTGGGAGTGCCGTACAGGCTTAAATGTTTAATGAAAAGTAAATTAGCCCAATTCTTTTGTCTCATGTCTTCTCTTGATTCTCTCCAATCCTCCCACCGCCTGCATTCAGACTTGTACAAGCCCGCAGTTTCCCACCGGGACCTGAACAGCCGAAATGTTCTGGTCAAGGCTGACGGCACATGTGTGATAATCGATTTTGGCCTGTCTATGAAGCTGACGGGAAACAGGCCGGCACGTCATGGAGAGGAGGAAAACGCTGCTATTAGTGAGGTGAGTGTTCAGGAGGAAGCAGGACAAAAGAAGATTATTATTATGATATTATAAATGGTGTAAATGGCACTTTAATGGCTTTTGTTATCTGCAGGATGTCATGCAGTGACAGTATTTTAACAAACATTTGTGTAACAGACTGCAGCTGAAATAATCTACCTTAGCCTCCAGTTTGTGTTCGGTAGGCGCAGAGGAGACCCTTTACAGCTCCAGGCTGAAGTTGTAGATAACTCTCCTCGCTACATACAAATCCAGCAGCTGATTTATGTGTTGCACTCTCTAGTGAAGGCAGTATTACTGCCATGGCAGAGTGGAATTAAAGACTGTTCACTGAGGCGAAGCAATGTGGACGTTTCAGGTATCAAACACAAGTGTGAAATTGGCTTTGAAATTTTTGTCCAGCCTCCTCTGTCTGGATGCGAAGCGCTGCATACCTATAAGCTAATTTACATTTGTAGTCCCCGGGCAGGGGAGAACAACATCAGCAAACCTAACACCAACAAGATTTGACAACATTAAATCATTACAACAACAACAACCAGATTTCATAGCAGGTGCATTTATGTGTGATGGGTATATGATTGGGTTGATTTAGCCAGGATTCATCTTGAATTTAAAATCAGTGAGGCTGCAGAACCCTCTCATAAAACTTGGCACGGAAGTCCAAACGATAGCTGTATTACATCTGAGTAAACATCAGAATGCAGATGTGAGGATTGAAGTAAAGGGAGATGAGTTAAACGGAGTAATCTTCCAAAACTGAAGCTGATAGCAGCACAGCCCAAAGTGTCGTAGTGTAGATTTTGTGAAAAGATGCTTTGCAGTCTATTAAAACGTGGCAAAATCTTGTTGAAAACAAATAATAATCGTTATTTCAATGGTATTTTGTTGCCTATAGTTTCAACATTTTACAGATGCTACTCTTAGATCTCTTCGTATAGAACCACTCACAAGAGAGACAGTCATAATGTTGGTTTCTATACAGTTCATATGAATTTTATCTTTATCTTTCTGTTTACATTATTTGTTGTACAACCAGTGATGGATTTTTGGTGTGAAGATGTATTAATCACAAGTATTCATGAAAAGCCTTGATCTGGTGTCCTTGCCATGCCCAAAAAAAAAAGATAAAATAGGAGAATAAAGTTTTCTGCGGATGTCTAATTTTGAAATATCTTTTCTCACCTTGTCGTATTTTTTTTTTCTTCTTGTCTCACCTCATTTTTCATCACAATCCTTCTTCTCACTGCCCACCCCCTCCTTTTTCTTCCTGCTCTGTCTACCAGGTGGGGACGATTCGCTACATGGCTCCAGAGGTGCTGGAGGGGGCGGTGAACCTGAGGGACTGTGAGTCGGCGCTGAAGCAGGTGGATATGTACGCCCTGGGTTTGATCTACTGGGAGACCTTCATGAGATGTACCGATCTTTTCCCAGGTGAGACAGACAGACAGACCGACCGTGTGACGTGTGTTATGAGTTTTACAGATCAGATGAGCTCCATTTCTTCAAAGACACAAATCTCGTGTCGTTTTTACCAGCATGATTATCATTATTATTATTATCATGATTATGTGATTAAATAACACATGAATGAGCCCCTTTCCTGTGCTAGATACAGCAGAAAGCAATTAAATACACATTATTCATAGTGAGAGGAAAGAGGTGCATTAATAAGATTAATGAATATTTCTGCTGCATGAAAGATATCTCAGACACACCCTTCCTCTCCCTGTCCTACCTCTAGGAGAGTCTGTGCCAGAGTACCAGATGGCCTTCCAGGCGGAGGCAGGGAACCACCCGACGTTTGAGGACATGCAGGTCCTGGTATCCAGGGAGAAGCAAAGGCCCAAATTCCCCGAGGCCTGGAAAGAGAACAGTTTGGTACGTTTGTGTGTCTGTGAGCCGAGCCAGGATTCAGATTATAATACTAGAATGAGCAGAGATAAACACTGTCAGCAGAAACGTGTCATAACAACTTCAGTTACTTGTTATTATCGGAGGGACATCTTTGGTTTGTTTTTGTCTCTTTTTTTTAAAATGAGCTTTTGGGGATTTCACCTTTTATTAGATAGTGACAATCCAGACAGGGAATACTGGAAGCAAAATAGAGGTACGATGACCACTGAAGGTCACAAGCTTGAATCAAACTGTGGTGGGAAATGCCTATATATTCTATATATTGTTCGTATGTGCAACCAATTCCAACCAGAATCCCTGTCAATAAAGCTAAGAAATAGTCTGGAATAGGTCTGGACAATATGGCATAGGTCCAGTCGATATTAATATACATTACCATAAAGATAAAGTGACCGTTTCTGTTGAGCTTACAGTATGGGCTAAATAAATCAAACATTCTCTTATGTGCTTTGGGATGGTTTTAATCCACAGTCCTTGTTTTGTTTAAAAATTACTTCAGAGAGTTCAGATGGTTACATAAATCAAAAACACTCACTGCTGAAGAAACTTACTAGCTTTGGCTGAACTTGTGAACGCAGTTTTGTCAAACCATCCCACATCTAAAATGTCTTAAGATGGGATCTCAGCCAGCATGGAAAGAAGGAACAATTACAGTATACAGTAGCTCTTTAAATATTGTAATCTGTGTCTAAATTGTTGTGAAGTATTCAAACTGTGTCTCCTCCAGGCGGTTCGCTCTTTAAAAGAGACCATGGAGGACTGTTGGGACCAGGATGCAGAGGCCCGCCTCACAGCACAGTGTGCCGAGGAACGGCTGGCAGAGCTGCTCCTCATATGGGACCGCTCCAAGTCTGTCAGCCCCACACTTAACCCCATGTCCACCACCCTGCACAATGAGAGGTGGGTTTAAACACAGAACTGCTTCTTTTACTGTGATACCTGTCTCAAATGTTGTCTTTAACGTTTTTTTCTGCATCTGTTTTCTGCCAGAAATCGTATGACGCCAAAGTCTGGCCCGTACACAGACCATCCCTCTACCTACATCGAAGAGCATGAGGGTGTAGCCAAGAACACTCAAGCTGACACCACCGGCTCTGTGAGTGGTCGAGCTGGGGCCGGGACCGGAGAGAGAAACAGGAACTCCATCAACCAGGAGCGCCAGCAGCAAGCCAACGCCCGCCTGCCCAGCCCAGAGGGCAGCAGCACCAGCATGGGAATGAGAGGCAGCCCCTCAGCCTCCACCACAACCACCACTATCATCTCTGAGTCTGAGGGACCTGTGGGGGTCGCCACAGTCCCTGTCTGCCTCCACCTCACCCAGGAAGATCTGGAAACCACCAAGCTGGACCCGAAAGAAGTGGACAAGAATCTAAAGGAGAGCTCAGATGAGAACCTGATGGAGCACTCGCAGAAGCAGTTCTGCTCTCCAGATCCGCTGAGCCCCGGCAGCTCCAGCCTCCTGTACCCCCTCATAAAGATGGCCACCGAGGCCTCAGGCACATCAGACCCCGCTGCCCCCATGCCCACCACCATCTTCCCCCTTCCCAAGCAGCAGAACCTGCCCAAGAGGCCGTCCAGTCTGCCCCTGCGCACCAAGCCCACCAAGAAAGAGTCGTCATCGTCTTCGCTCAGGTTCAAGTTCGGACGCTCGGGGAAGTCTAACCTGCGGCAGGTGGAGGGAGCAAAGATGAACATTGGTGCAGTAACGGGCACGAACACAGCTGTAGAGGCTCACCGGAGCGCAGGCACAAACAACACACCTGTTCTAAGAGATATACATGTCAACGGTGGCGTCAACGGCACTGTCAACGGTCACGCCAGCACTGGGATCTCATCCATGGCTACAGGTGGAGCGACAGGTTTCGGAGGATCCAGCATAACTCAGAACGGCTCCGGAGCCCTGAGGTCGGATGACGGCCACCTGAGCCTGGGTGTCATCACCGCCAGCCCCGACGAACACGAGCCGCTTCTGAGCCGCGAGCGAGAGCAGCCAGATCCGAGGGACACGTCGTCGAGCGTCGCCGCTCTCCGCTCAGCCCGACCCAACACCAACAACAACAACAGCAACACCGGCCACGGCCAGGGGGACGGGGAGAGCGGAGGAGAGAGTGATGGAGAGGAGGAGGGCAGCGGAGAGGGAGGAAGCAGGGAAACCACAGGGCCCCCGGGGGAAAGCTCGGGGTCGGGATCTGGCGCCGCTGATTCCCAGGGGGCAGCTCCTGTCACCATGAGGGGGGAGTCCCTGCTCAGGCAGCCCAGAGCCCGCAGGCCTGAGAGACCCAACTCCCTGGACCTGTCCTTCACAACACAGGACCTCGCCTCATTCGGTGATTTAATACACCAACACCTCACACACAGAATAGTTCAGTAGGCTCAGTCATTTTCTTAAACAGCTGGTCTCTGTAGTTTATATCAAACGTTACAGAAAGAAATATAACATTTGTTGGGGACTATTTTCAGCGGTGGATGAATCCACATTTGGTCTAGTGAGGATATATAGTATATTTCTGGCAGCAGGACTGTGTATGTGGGATTGAGTCAAAATAAACTACAGAGCGTTTGTTTTTGGACAACAGTGGAGCGTTATGGCACAGAGGAGTGAGCTATATCAGGCTTTGGACACACACACAATACTTTGCTGATTCCAAAAAAGTTGGGACGTTCATAAATGCAGAATGCCTTTCGAGGATGCCACGTTCATACCCAGTCATGATACAATCACCTGTCACCATTAACCTTTTTGTTTTTTTATCACATTCCACAAATTCAGAAGAAGCATATATGGACAAAAATCAATGAAGTTCACAAGGTAAACATTAAATATGTTGTGTGTTTTTCTGTTTTAGATTAGCTATACGTCACAAAGGATTCATGAGTTATGTTTTTTTTTTTTGTTCTACAGTGTTCCAACTTTTTTGGAATCGGGGTTTTCACATTGGAGAAACTTGAACCTACATGTTTTACATTCTTATTTGATAAATAACTTAAAACAATGTGGTCCAGTCTTAAAATAGTTATTGATTCATTCTGTGTTTCCCAACTATTACAATTGATTATTCATTAAAGCACTCCAATTGCTGAATTGCATTGTTATTACCATTAATTGTTGATTAGATCATTTATAATGGATCTGAATGTGCAGCCTTAAAGGGACACTACAGCGATTTTACTCACCGAGTGATGTCATCAGGGTTGTCTTGGTGACTACAAACTTTTAACAGAAAGGTTGAAGTCACAAACTGGGAGCACAAAGTGGGAAAGAAATGTTTTATTTTTCTTAAAAACCTGTTGATCTACTATCAATATAGTCGGCGATTAATTTAATAGTTAACAGCTGACTGATTAATGGTTGCACTTCTTGTTTCATGCTGTGTAAAAACCTGCCACATGACACTAATCAGTGTTCCTTCCTGTTTTCCAGGGGAGGGCTTGGTACAGCCAGACGGAGCCTTGGGCGGGACCGGAGAAAAGATCAAGAAGCGCGTCAAAACTCCTTACTCCCTGAAGAAGTGGCGACCCACCACATGGGTCATCTCCACAGACAGCAGGGGGCCAGAGGTCAACAACAACGGCTCCTCCCGCGGTCAAGGTCACGGTCAGAGCCGGCCCAAGTCCAGTTCGGCCATTTACCTGCGGGGGGGGAGCTTGGCCAGCGAGCCCAGCGACACGCACGTGTGAACTCAGACCCTCTGACTAGACTGAAAAAAAAAAAAAAACAGAGCGTTTGGTTTGTGTCTGTCGAGCTCTCTGCTCTGAATCAGCAAGAGGAAGCTATGGAGTGTCTTGTGAACAAACAGTCGAGTCTGATCATGTACAGTAATTAGGTCTGTCTCGCTCCCGTGTGTCTTTCTGATGATGGCATTGCTTTAAATGGAATCCAGCTATGCAGCATTCTCGTCCGCTTCTGTTTCCGCATTTGATTAATCTCCCCTTTTGTCGGTTTGTTTCATGTTTCATCCTCATGAGCGTAGCAATGTTTTGAATGGATTTATTTTTTTCTATGTGCACTTTGAAACCGATTAAAATCAGTGTTTAGAAGTCCTGTTTGTTGCGACCACGACAAGAAGTGGTCTCTAAACTTTAAAAAGGCGATGAAAAACAATCAACACTTTTGAGCGTTCTCTTTCTCGTCCTCTGCTGTATCAAGCGATGTTGGAGAGTCGGCTCTGTAAAAGAATTGAGGGTCTTAAAAGACGGAACAAACTACTTTTTTCATTTCCTTGATTTGTATGCAATACCAATTTTTGTCTTTTTTGACTATGTATCCATTTTTTGTATCATAATTTTTAATTGTGCAATAGGATGTAGCTTTTAGATGCTTTCGATGTTTTTATCGCTTCCATTTCTTTGGTCGTTGTTTTATCCCGTCATTATTTTAATATGTTAATCTCTGTTGCACTTATGAATAGTCACAATCGTTTTGTAAACAATCCACCGTACACTATCACCCCCTGACTCAAGAGGAGAAAATGGATGACAATCCTCCTCGCTTTCCTTCTTCTGTGGACTACTTTTAAAGGGGGAACAAACACTAACAATCAATCCCAGCTGACTGGAAAAGTGTTCATGGAACTCCTCTGCACAATTACACCAGGAACGGCTCAAACTCTGGGGTCTTTTAACACTACAATCATGAGAATCAAATCTACGGAGGGATCTGTTACAGTGCCCGACTCAATCACTGTACCACTATCACACCTGACCTCACTGTGGACTGTGTGTTTAGCTGTCTGTTTGTGACTGAAAGACCAGAAACACTAGAAAGACCAGATTCTGCTCTTTGAACTCTGTTGGAAATCAGAAACTAGTCTAAAAAGAAAAACAAACAAAAAAACCAAACCCCTCTGAAGCACGCTGGATATTATTTCCGCTTCTTCTTGTCTCATCCCTCGATGTTTCAAATGACTGATTCTGTGTGCGCGCGTGTATGTGTGTGCGAATGAGTGTGCACGTGTTGTGTTTCTTTACGTCAGCAAGCATTAGAGTTGTTGGGGCCTAGCGCTGTACAGGCGTGCTGAAATGTCATTGTACTCATTCTGTATTTTCAGCGCTGCTTCAGGGCATATGAAAAGATCTCATTTATGTTTTTGTAATCTGTAATTTGTATGAAAAAAACATATGTATGTGTATTGCATTGATATTTGCATCATTTTTATGGAATTCTGTTTTGCATTCAATGGACATGGCCTTTGATTCCATTGCTATGCGTCTGCTCGGTACAGTTTCTGTAAACATTTTCAAGTCAATATGAAAGAAAAAATTCTCAATAAATGTATGAAATAATTGTTGGTTATGTCTGTTACGGATATATCGCTCATGTTGCTTTTAGGCCTTAAAGGTGCAATATGTAAGAATTGACAAATTCATACTCCAAACAAATAGGGGGCAGCATATCACCAGAGTAACCGCTAACTGCTGCTGACTATAGCTGCGGTTTTGTTTACTATAAGGCTTTCACCTCTGGAAATACAAACTGTATAAAGGCTAGCTGGTTAGCATGCTAACTTTAATAGACATCTCTTCAACACAATGCGTAGACGTCCTTGATGTAGCGTCGAAACGGTTATTTATTCACATTCTGTTGATAATTTTACTTAATTTTTTAAAGTATACGCTAACATGTGGCAACTTATCACCAGACTGCCTGACTGACTTATTATGAAGCTACAGCTAGCTGCCTGTTAGCCTAGCTTAGCATAAAGACTGGGAATGGGGGGGACAGCTAGCCTGGCTCTCTCCAAAGGGAATAACAATCTGCTTCCTAGCACTAATTGCTTATTTATATTCCTGAGGTGCACATTTAGATAAAACAGATGATGCTCTGTAGGCCATCAGAAGCAGGTAGGCTATCTAAAGTGGGAGCTTGAATTTCATGATCAGCCCACCAGGGAAGGGCAAGGCTGAACCTGTTTTGGGTACCATTTTGGGATGAGACCTGCAGCAGCTGCAACAGCTGCGGACCACGGCTGCATGATGAAACAGCTCCGGTCCTCAAGTCAAAATGGACTTAAACGTGTACGAGACAGATAAAATGTAGATTTTAGGAGCTCTGTTAAATATAACAGGCTGTTTTTGATCTCCTCGAAACACCGTAAGTCGCTGGTTTGGACGCAGGAGGGAGACCTTTCCTCCCCTCCGCTTGTTTACCTCCCTTCTCCTCCTCTCCGCCGTCTGTCTGCTCCACGCGCCCTAGCAACTGCAGCATCAGCACGAGCAGCGCAGCGTTGGTACGCTACGTCACAGCGCTGCTTCGGCTGCGTCAAGGCGGCACGAGGCAGCCGGGGCAGGACCGGAAGCCGACTGATTCGCATTCAAAATAAAATAAAACGCGTCAGTGTTTTTGGTGCAACTTTATTGTGATTTTTAGTGATGTTTCTTCTTGTTTAAGATCTAGATACATTTGACTTCTTTAAACATTGTTTTTAGGTGCTTTACATTTCTTGACAATGCCTATGACTTACAAAAAGTCAAATGTGGGCCCTATTGATATTATATACACATATATTAATATAAATAATTACTTGTTTAGCTTGTATTGCAATGCTGCCTAGCCCAGATGGTACATTTACTCAAATACTGAACTTTGCGACAGTTTTGAGGTAATACATTGCATTGCATGTCTTTATGCATGTTAATGCAATTATTATAATCCTCAGCAATATAATAATTAATTAATACTTCAACTTCTAATTCCTTGAGTGTATTTTGCTGACAATGCTTCTGTACTGAAATTTAGTTTTGGATGCAGGACTTTTACTTGTAATTCAGTCTTTATCGTGTGATATCACTACTTTTACTTCAGTAAAATGATGTACAAACTTCTTCCACAACTGCCTGTCCCTCGGTTTGTTGTGCAGTAATTTGCAAAAGCTCAAAACTGAAACAATGGAGGTGTTACAACTACATTTTCATACAGGGGTTTTAAGATCTGTTAATATAGCTCAGCTTTGGAAGACCATACGTATCCATAGCCCCAGGTAGGACGCGACACGCTACGCATTTTACTTTGAAAACGCCAGCCGGAAGTCGTGTCGTGTATCCGGGCTCGCTTCACACTGGTCCCTCTCCCGTCGTGTCAACCGAGGCTAGCCCAGCATCACCGCCTTCTTCTTTCTATCCCTTCTGTATTTTCTATCCTTCTGTTATTTTTTCCGTCTTCCCCCGACACCTCACTCTCTCCGCCCGGCGCTCGACGCGTTTTCCTCTTTTTGTACACATTTTCCCTCGAGCGGGAGGCGCTCGGGGAGCCGCTTCAGCCGTCGTGCCGCATCAGCCGGGGGAGAAAAACATCCATCCACGACGACGGAGGAGGCAGGGTGCGAGTACAGCAACGCCCATTTTGACACCTACTGTATCACTACGGCACCCGCGGAGACGCTTTAGTGTCTTTTTCTATGTCTGCTTCTTTAATATCTCACGGGGCTTTCCTCACTTGTAGCCAGCCTGCGCCCTCGTCCTTCCCCCCCCTGCCTCTTTAGCATCTTCGAGTAGCGGCGAGTATCAACAGGGGCCGGGGTGCTGAAGACCTCCATGCCCCGAGACCACATTTCTGCAGGTGAGTGTGTTTTTCCTCACGCGTATACACGTTTAACCTTTAACATCAGGAGTCTGGATGGTGATATCCTGGCACAGGGGGATGGATTTGCACTAGCATGTAGTATGTTTTGATGATGGTGATATGTGTGGGGAGGGGTTGCATGCTGGTCTCCCAGTAAACAAAATTGGCCTACATAATACTGTACATTAGATTGAATGGGGATATACAGTGAGCATTTTTTATGATTACAGCAGGCTATTTTTTTTAAGTTAATGTGTAGTAACCTGTTATTTTATGCATTATTTGCTAGTTTTTTTCTTTAAAAAACCCAGAAATTTTCGAAATCAATGGCTATATTATAATCCTTTATACTCAAAATGCACAGACATGGCAGCTAAGGCAAAGGCAGTTGTGTAAACCAGACCTTAATTGATTAATTGATCAGTCAATCAACAGAAAATTAAATGGCAACTATTTTGATAATCGTTTGGGTCATTTTTTAAAGCAAAAATGACTGATTCTGACCTCTAAAATGTGAATATTTGCTGGTTTTGTAAGTCCATTATGATACATGTTATTATATAAGAGTAAATCATTGGGTTTTGTACTAGTGGTTGGGCAAAATTAGCCATTTAAAGTCCTCAATTTGGCATTTTTAAAACTATTTTCTGATATTTTTGCACCAATTGATCCATGGGAAAAAAAAGCTATATTTACATCCTGTCTTTAATGATTTCTGTACAAGCTGGCCGTCCCACGCTTGCTCTTGTCTGATCAATAACTTCTGAGTTATTTAACTAGCTTAACCTGTTTAAAGTGACCTCAGGTGTTAACCAGTGTGGCTCCTTTTAAAAAATTATATCCCGAACAAGCCTAAAATACGACCAAGTAATGCCTCTCAATAGGTTAAGAATCAGTGCATCAAATATGACAGCAGGCTGAGCCACCATACTAGCACTACTGCTACTACGACTACATCAGCGTGGCTACTGCTGTCAGTCTGCAGTACATTGTAGTGGATTGCAGATTTGAGCCGTCAAAATAAAAAAGTGTGAGTGTTTGCTAGTAGACTGCTGATGCCCAAACCCCTGTTTACCTACACACTCTCATACACACACACACACACACACGAGGGCGACTGTGTGAAGATCAGTCAGCCCGGTTCCCTAGCAACAGCGATGTGCGCTGGTCAAGGCCCCTGCCAAATTTAGCTCCGGGACCCGCGCACCGCCAGTCGATGCTGTGTGTTTGTACGTGTGGAAACATGCTGCATGTACAGTTTGTTGTTAATAGGATTGAGCAGCTTTTCAGTTCCCACCGGGATGCTAAAAAATAAAAGCATTCTTCATCCTGCAAGGTGTTTTCGCATCCATTAAAATGGATTCTGTTGTTTGTGTGTGCATGCGTGGCTTCACAGCTGCAGCAGTGTTGTTCTGTTGTTTAAACTGCTGATCACAAACACTGAATATGAATTGTTTTTGTTTGATATCACACTTAAAATTGCAATGCAGTTGAATGCAATGAGCATCACATGAACACTGTTTGGCCTAACATCCTTTGCGGAAAAAAATCCTTATTATGAATGACATTTTTGTACATGTAGAGATAATAGTACTAGAGTATTTACACTATTCTCCAACTTGGATCAACCCTCCTTCTCCTACACCCCCTTTAAAATATCAATGTATTAAATTAAAGTAGCAGTGTGTAACATTTTAAAGAAGATGAAGTCCGTTTCTCCTTCAACACAAATGAAAAGTTGAATTAATATGCAATAAAATACACAGGCACTCAATTCAATACACTGATGAGATTTGCTGCTTCAGCCTTACTTGGTCTAGTATGATCACTAGCTTATGGTGGCTAATGTTAGCTAGCTTGAATTTGGGATTCGTCAGGCATTTCACCTTGGGCTGGGTGATATGGCCTTGCAATATTTTTAGACTATATCGCGAAACATGATATTTTAAAACCTCTTCAAAAGCAGTTCATAAATGCTCAGACTGGGAGAAATCAAATGTCACAATATTATTGACCAATTACCTTGATAATGATATTGATATTACATTATCCTTATAGTGCTTTGTTGTGTTTGTTTTCCAACGCAAAACTGTAATCTAAAATTAGAAATCAGAATTTGCTGATGCTGTCTGATACCCAGCAGGAGCTCGTGGGTGTCAATGGACCCGTTCAAAACACGCTGCTGCAGCTCTGAATCAGGGTCAGTCGGGCAGAAGCCAGCACCTGCCCTCCCTCCACCCCCCTCCTGCTTTAAGCTGTTTTAATGCCATTAACCAGGGGGACTGTGTGAGACTTGGAGGGGGGTATATCCACTCGGCCCAGCACGGGACGGATTAACGTCAATCTGGGAACACACACACACACACAAACCTAGACAGACAGAGCAAGACAGTCATGAGCTTATCCTGCAGGCCAGCTGTGGGTCTGTTGATTTGTTGATGTGTTTACCATGCATTGACAAATAAGTTGTTTACATCTCCAGGCAGACCTCACTCATCTAGACTCCCCTCTGTCTCTCCTTCCTCCTCAGACTGCATCCGTGGCCTTAACCTCCCACATCTCTGCGTGGTCCTCCTCCACGTCCTCCAGCATCCCCCTCCTCTCCCTCTGAGCGCTCCGCTCCTTCAGTTCTCGTCTCGGTCTCCCGCCATCGCGTCCAGCTGTGGCCCTCACAGGGCGCGCTCGCTGGCTCTCACCTGACAGGTCCCTGGCCTCAGGAAGACAGCCAGCACCAACACGTTCCCTACATGAGGGACAAAGCGACGCAGGTGAGTGCTGTGGGGGGTTTTATGTCTCGTGTGTGGTGCATTAGTTTAAGTTTTGTTTATGTGCACAGGCTGAAATCAAGGAAATGACGTATAAATAATGGGAATTTATGTGCAGAGAAAGGAAAAAATCATGTCTTATTGACATTATTATTGACAAAAACAAGTCTAAAACATAGATTGAATACGTTTGCATTTTGAATATGCTCTGTAGGATTTGGTAATGTTAACGAAATGAAAAAGTTAGGACCGAAACGGTGACTGGCTGAGGCTAGCTAGTTAGCATGGCTACAGATGATAGTGATTGTTTGCTTCGAACCATTATGCAGACAGACAAACTTGAGCTTCCACGATGGGAGAAACTATGTTGAACACATTTGGTAAACTAAAAAAGGAATGATGATGACACAAGAACGGAGCCCTGGGGTTCGCCACATCGTAATAGTTGTTTGTGAGCATTCGAAGAAATTGTTCTCTATTTTAAACCATACAGATGCTGTATCTCTGGTATTTCGGACAATTCTTAGACATTAAAATCTCCAGAAATATCTAGAAATATGGTACAAATGAATTAATAACTGCTGAGATTTTGTCCGTCAGGTGAAATAAAGCCATGTCGGTTAAAGTGGTCTTTACATGCATGTGTCTTCTTGCTGCCGACAAGGCATGCTGAATTCCTGCAAGACGTTTGTGTGTTTACAAAGCAGGCAATCAATGCAAAGAGGTTAGGAGAGATTGCTCACGGTTGCATCATTGTGCTGTGTTGCCGCCGACTATCACGCACAGACCGACTCTGAAGCAGACTCAGGTCAAACAGTAGCTGTAAGGCATTTCTTTAACAGCAGGTCATCTCAGTCAAGCAACAAGAGTGTTCAAACAGATGTTTCAAAATAGCCTCAGGTGATGTTTTTGTTCTGTTTTTACACACTTCCTAGCACACGCGCACACATGTTGTTGGAACAAAATTGATTTGTCCTTTCTTTTTCCACCAGACTTCATTCATAATTCATACATTTTTAAAATATTTTAAACCCAGTAACGCCAAATAATGACACACTAGAAAAGAGTTTGAGTTTGCATTATTTATGGGTTATCTCTGCCAGGTCTGGTTTTCATGTGACTTTTATTTCCGCCCATGTGTGTCCTAATTTGACCGTTCTTGTTTGTATTTTTGATATTTAGCTCTAACCAGTGTGTGTTTTTTTTGTGTGTGTGTCAGACCCCCAGGGCCTGGGCAGATGAGAGGAGGAGGGGCTCTCACAAACGCTCGGCCTCCTGTGGGAGCACCGACCAGCTTAAGGAGGTCAGTTTCTTTTCTCAATTTTAAAGCCCAAATAAACAAACACTTGCAAAGATACATCTATCATTTGTAAATAAATGCTGTTTCTGGGAATTGTGCATCAGTTTTCATCTATATGTCTGTATCACAGTGTGTGTCTGTGTGTGAAACTCTCCAGATTGCCAAATTGCGTCAGCAGCTTCAGCGCAGCAAACGCAGCAGCCGCCATCGGAGGGATAAAGACCGCAAGTCTCCGTTCAATGGCAGCCATACCATCATCCAGTCGCAGGTGAACAATAGAGATAGTGTGCTTTAGGGAGTGTGTGTGTGTGTGTGTGTGTGTCTCCTAAGTGGCTCCGTCTGTGAGAGGAACTAGGTTGTCGAGAGTTTTGAGGACGTCCCACTTTTCCTCCTGTCCCTGTTTGGCTGTGGCGTGTGTGTCTCCTGCTAATTTAAAATGTGACGTGGTGTTTTCTAACGACCTCAGCTCTATGTAAAGTCAGTTAAATTGGGTTCCTCTGATACTGCACGCACACACACACACATACACATGCTGTTAGCGTCCACTCCTGTCAGTGCTGCTCTGTGTTGGAGTCCTGTGCTCCCTGTGGAGTCTGCTGGAGTGCAGCTGTCCTGCTTTCTGGGCCTCCTCATGAGACAAAGAGAAAGGAATGGCTGAGTTGTCGTGCAACTTTTTCTCTCCTGACAAGTTCATTCACGGATACAAAGAGCCACCAGCTAGCAGGAACACACTTATGAGCCTCAAGTAAACGTAAAGATGAAGAGCTTCCTTCCTCTATATTCTTCGTTACAGGAGGTCAAAGCAAAAGTACTTTTCATCATCAGTTCAGTATAAAGTATTCTCGTTTAAGTATTAAAGTAATATTTATGACCATGTACAATAATTAAAAATGTCAAAAGAAGCTTTTCTTTGCTCCCTTCAGTCCTTAGATTAACAAAGAGGCTGAGGGAGAGATGTGAGGCAAAATTACTGTGTGACGTGAGTTGGGAAACTTGAGTCAAAAAATCTGAGTCATAGTTCAGTCATGTCTTAACACACAAACATGTTGTTTTGATCTAGTCCATTAGGAATAAACATCCATGAATCTGCTTAGAAATCATAGAAAAAAGCACTGCAGAACTTGCCTCAGAATCATCATGTTTTTAAGGTTTTCTTCTTATTAAAATAATCCAGTGGCAGTGGCGAGTCCATCCATGAGTACATCGCAAACAGGAACTGCTACTGGCTGATTCGGCTATTTAATGGTGCCAGTTTGATCAAGTGTTAACAAATACAAAAAAACAGGGCTCAGGTAGGAATCTTCAGCTAGATTTGGTGGTTATACAAATTCCTTATTCAAAATGTGTACAGAAGTGCCTCTGAAGTATGTTTTTTATTTTGTGTGGGAGGGAGAAAAAAGTAATTGAGTGTTTGTCTTAGCACATTGTGCTCTGTACTTATGAATGTTCTCTCGAGTTAATGATTTCAAGTCTCCTGTTTCAATATTTATGATTTATGGATGTTCATGTTGGTAGAACGAGTGCAGCTGTATTTTTTCTTGTGTGGGCTGAGAAATAAGCCCAAAAATATGAAGAACATACTTTCCTGCTCACTGCAGCTTAATCAGAGCAGATACAGTTCCTTAAAAAAGTCTTAAAATCACTTAGAATATAATTATATATATATATTAAAAGTCTTAAATTTAAGGTCTTAATTGCCACAAATATTTTGTTTTGCTTGAATAAGCAAAAGATGAATTGTACACAAATTTGTCTTAAATTTGGTCAAGAATTACCTTGATTATGTCTTTAAAAGCACTAAATGTAAGTGTCTGATACCTGTCGACAACCTGTAAATGAAAGTGAACATCTGTAAACAGGTGCAGAATCCGTACTAACTTCAGCCGTGTGTGTGCTCGTGTCTTACAGTCGCCTATGCCCAAAACCATCCTGATCCCCATCCCTATATCCAAGTCATCTGCGCCTCGTTTCCGCAACAGCGTGGAGGGCCTCAACCAGGAGATCGAACGCATCACCATCCAGGACACCCCTGAGAAGGAAGAGACCATCGTTGTGAGTTTGACCTGTTAAATGTCCTTCACCGTAGTAATTAACATTCAAGGTTTTTAAGGGTTCACATGTCACCTCTGGCCGGGGATTAAGCCCTCAGTTCATCGTTGTTATTGTGACCTCATTTGTGTTTCTACGACAGCCGCAGGATGTCCCAGATGGGCACCGTGCTCCCCCGCCCGTCCCCCCGCAGCGCAGCAGCAGCACCCGCAGCATCGACACACAGACTCCCTCAGGGGGCGGCCTGAGCGGTAACCATAGCAACTGCAGTAGCCGTCCCGACTCCATCTCGCCCTCCTACCTCACCGTACTCAACGACATGGGTGGAGGCAGCCCCTATGAGGACAAAGGTAACACACACAATCACACGCACACACACCACATTGTACACGTGCCAGAGTCTGTTGCTGCTGCTGACCTTTGACCTCTAGTCTCCCCTCTGTTCCTGTCCCCAGAGCTGGGCCCCTGCTCCCCGCTGCCTAAATACGCCGCCTCACCCAGACCCAACAACAGCTACACGTTCAAGCGGGAACCTCCAGAGGGCTGCGAGAAGGTCAAGGTGTTCGAGGAGTCCATGTGAGTACAAAGACTGTTTGATTTTGTCTAATCTAGACAAGACATATTGATTTCACAGGATATAATCAATAGTTTTACATCAAAAATGGGTCAAATGAGTGCTTGTAATTGAAAAGTTAATATTTACTGGAGGATTACCGCGAAACTTTCGGCTCTGTGGAGACTTTTGCCATCTTTCAGCTCATCGTTTAGCTGCAGCTTTACTGTTTTTGTTCCGCTCTCATGGGGATATCTTTTGTGAAAAGCTTTAATAAACCCACCGTACACCACCTGCCCAGCAGCAAACAGCAGACAGACACTGTCAGTGACTGAAGAGCCAGATATTTCCCTCAAGAGTTGGTGGAGACCAAAAACAGAGCTAAAAGTGGAGAGAATATTTGACTTACAGTACGTCTAGTTGGACAGAAACTCCAGTTAAATGCTAAATGTTCTTTGTCTTGTACATGTGTCAACAATGCTTTTTGCTAACACGTTAGCCAAATCAGCTTAAGCTAAGATAAGACAGAACTCTATTCATCCCAAAGTTAATCTTGTGCTAGAGAGTGGGCTCCCCGTGTCAGGTTCACACACTGGGTGCAGTTTAAGTATTATTATTAGTGACATACACAAAATATAAAGTGTTTTAGGAGTAAATGCAAAAATCAGTGCCTAATAGAAGAGCTCCATTGTCGTTCAAAATGATAAAAACACATCAATGAGTCACACTGTTGCTCTGGGTGACATGTTCCTTCATTACCACGAACAGAAACACTGTTGTTTATTTGGATTCAGTCACACATACACCATCCTGCCTTCAGAAAACACTCACTAGAGCACCAAGTGTAGACTAATCCGCCACTGACAATAGTCCCCGAGGCTACATTCTGCCTTAATGATGTTATTAAGAATGTGAATATATCTTCTGACATGTCTTCACTGTGTCCCTGCTGTGTGTTTCCAGGCCCAAACCTCTGCAGGAGATCCCTCCCTTCCTGTGTCCCGACCGCAACAAGGTCAACTTCATCCCCAACAGCGGCTCTGCCTTCTGCCTCGTCAGCATCCTCAAGCCCTTACTCCCCGCCCCGGACCTCAACTTCCGCCCCGGGGTGGGCCTCCGAAGCCTGTCCCCGTCCCTCGTGCCTCTGTCCACCCAGCCCTGCCTCCTGGAGGAGCCGGAGAGCTTCTGAGGAACCTCCCCCTACAAAATCAGAAAACATTGGAAACTAGGAAACAACCCTTCTGCTCCAGAAAAATGCCTTCAGCATGCCAGCTAAGCTCTCTCTGATGTCCTTATCTTGTTGAAAAAGCGCTTCCCACTGCCTCTCCTCCTCAGACGACGACTACGACGTGAGAGTCCTGCGGCAGCCCTGCAGCGGGTGTTTGCAGCTAACATTTCATCGCTTTCTTCTACCTTTAGTGCTGGTTATGTTCCTGTTTTTTAGGAGGAAAAGGGCGAAAAGGACAGACTCTTTTATTTCATCGTATTATACCATGGCGCCTTTCCACGGACATATCTCTTTTTCTATCTGTAGTTATTTCTCTTGATATTAAAATATGCCTTCCATTACTTAAAAAAAAAACAAAAAAATAAGGCCGCTGGTTTCCTTGGCGGCCGAGAGTTTGACCACGGAGGCTCATTTTTGGTGCTGCCAGATATTATCGTAGCAAAACTTGAACGGTCGCGACAAGGAGAAGTTAAAAATGTGCCTGATTATTTTAGACCGCTCAGTTTCGCTAAACCAGCGTAGTGCTCGGATCACACGTGATGTTTGCACTATGATGGCCATAGATACACACACAAAGGCAGGGACAGATGAAAATATACATTCGACCACCTGTGAAGTAAATCCAGACATCTGTTTTGTACTTTAATCAGCCTTTTACAGTGACAGCTGACTGTAAACCGGTATGAGCTGATGCCTTTGGTTCCCTGCCGGGCGGTGTGTATCGATGGGAAACACAGGCCAGGGCTATGATGTGTGCAGCGTGTTCAACCTGTGTCTGCTTGCCCCTCCTTCCCCAAGCGCCAGCCTTTTTTTCTCAAAATGTCCCTTTTTACTCCACCACCATCACAACCACCACCACCACCTCCTTCTGTTCCTCCTTTCTCCAGCTCTCTCTGTCCTTTTTTTTCCCTCACTGTCACTGTTAACGCTGATTTCCTCCTGTCTTGCTCAGTGTTGTTGTGAAATGTGTCCAGGAGGGGCCTCGTCGTCCTCATGGGACAGGCTCCCTCTGGCTTGCAGGGCCCTGAGCATGGAGAGGTTAGATGAGCCCAAATACTACACCATGAGGGTAGATGGAGTTTAGATATGAATCAGACAGAAGCTACCTACTGTGGGATTCCTAGTCCAAATTGCTGAAGTGCAAAGCTTAAAAACCCTGAAAGTTTTGGTTTGAATCCAAACTTTTTTCCTCTAGGACATAAGAGTTATGCTCAACAATATATTTATATTAACAATAAATGAAAAGACTACATGTAATGTGAAAGGTGTCACTTGTAGTGACAAACCTACAGAGAATTATCTCCCAGCTCGTCAGCTCTACGGAGCTTTTTTTTAGCTACTTTCAGCTCATTGTTTTGGTTTCACAGCACAAAACTTTAATGTTATTCTTCGCTTTGTTTCCATCAACCAACTCTTAATGTACATAAGTAGATGGAAGCAGTTTCTTTAACAGATTTTCTGGAAATTTGGTTAAAACGCGCTGATGAAAACTAGACCCGTGTTGTGTATATTAATATTAATATATTAATACAGGTTTTGATTAAAAAAGCAACAATCAAAGTTAAAGTTTCAAAATAAAAAGCATGTGGGTGTGCTTTCAAATGATTCACCTGATTGTTGCACATGTGCGACCTCACTTTTTTCCAAATAAGCCCCGCCCTCTTCAAGCTACCTAGAAAAACGAAAATTACAGAAAACTTTCTTGTACAATAACCAAAACTGTTTTAAATTTACTAGTATATTTTGTATTAATGTTGGAGCCAATTACTCAAATTAAGAAGCTAAATGAAAAACTATTTTTCAGGCGCTTCAACATAATTTTGACAGCGTATATACGATTACATACATGTATTACCTTTCTTTAAACTGTAAATTATATCCCCTAAGCAACTTTCTCAACATCTGCTTTTTCAAATAAGATGAAGTCTTCAGTCTGTTCATCTCACTTCAGTCATTTTTTCAAGCAGGTTGACCAACACTGTCAAAAAAAACACAAAAAAACAACCTCCGATGCAGCTGACCTCACGAGAAAAAAATAACTTGATCTAGCACCATCTAGTGGACTGGAAAAGCCACTGAACTTATTTTTCTGGTACCAAAAATGTTACTGGTATTTGCAATATTAAGACTTTTTTGTGGGACAAGGCATGCGTGTAATGATATTATATTGCCACACAAAATTTTGCGATACTATACTTTATAGATTTTTTCTCCCATCCCTCATGGAAAGCATCAGTTTCTTTATCATCCTGTCAAGTTTACAAAGCACACAAAAAACAAAATACTTTTTGTTTTCATTCTAATCTTTTGAATTTAAATCTGCTGAAATGAAACATATTTTTACATACATGTATGGTAAACAGCACCTCTCAGTGTAGTTTGTTGGTTGGCAGCCTCTCCATGCCCCGGCCCACCTTCCTGTATATGTCATTACTACTTGACTGTGCCTGCTCCGGTGGGATAGGAATGTACTGGATATGTAAATATAGAGGCACACTGTGTTTGTATTATCGGCTGACAAAGATATGTATCTGAATGAGTCAACAATTGTACCATATAACCCTCCTCCTCCTCCTCCTGCTTTCTCTCCGCTGAGTACTGTGAATTACTACATGTCTCATTATTGTGAATAATAATGTATTTATTTATCAGGAGTGTCATCGGGTCTGCAGAGAATTTTAATCCAGAATAGATTACATCGTCCATCTCAGGTTGTAGTGAATAGGATACAAAAACAAAAAGATATACTAACTTCTCAGCGCACACTAACAAGTCTACACTACTATTAAGAGAGCGAACCAACAGCTGCTATCTACAGTATGTAGCCTCACACAGTGGAGATCCTGAATGATGTAAACCTGTAGCAGAGTAGAAGTAGAGAGAAGTGACCTGATTTGGCACGAGTGACGTCTCGGAGAAAAAAAAAAAAAAAATTATTGACGAAATGAAGAGTTTCTGTTCCAAAATGAGATATCCACTTGCTGAAAAACAATCACACCAACAGCGACATGTTCTCCTTTGTCGTTTTTAGACGTCTGTTTACAACAAAAACAAAAGTAGTTTGGAGGTTCATACACGTGATAATAATATTACAGATTTATTTTTATTTTTCAAAGTGGATAAACGGCATTTTGGAATGAGGCTCGACACAATGATTCTTTGTTTGCTTGTCCAGTTTATTGGAAACAGAACTGCCAAGTTTTCATCTGTTAAACCCCTCGAGTGAAATAAAAAGGCATAGTTGAATTAAATAAAGCATTTGTGATTGACTTGAGAAATACATTCTTTTTTTTTTGTTTGTTTAAATCAAGAGTAAACAGTACAATACAAGATGTGACAAACACTAAATCTGTAGTTTCCCTTCCCTTCCTTCCTGCTTTTCCCTCAACAAAAGTCCACGTTACATTAAAAACAAGAAAAAAAGAAAAACTAAATGTGCAGCTTGTATAAAAAGACTCACAAAACATGACAAAGTTTTCCCATGATGCACTCCGAGTGCGATCCACACAGGCACACAAACGTCAGAACTGAGGATTTGGTTTCAGTCGGTGCGTGTGGACGCCATATTCACATATCATCCATAAAATACATTTTAGAAAGTCTTCACTCAACATTCAAAAATGTCAGTCTTGGTTGTTTTTTTTTTACCAACATGGTAACAGTTCTCCAGTGTTGATTCTTTTCCCTTGCAACAAAATCCATCTGCGAATCCTCACGACACAACACACAGAGCTCAAAATACAGTATTTTACAGTGTTATTTCATAGCGTTATCTTAGTTTTACAGTGTACTGCACATCAAAATTTGCAATAGTGTTATAATCTGAAAATAAATACATTTCGATGCAGCTTAGGTGTCGTTTCTTGCAGATTTATAGGACTTAAATAACCCACGCACCCCCAAAAATATGTTTTTTGTGTGTCCTACTTTTAAGCTTCCTTCAAGAGAGAAAAACTACAAAATAACTCTCATCCTTCACACATTTTTCTTGGCCTTGGACTTGTGATTGTGAAACGACAGATGGGACTGAAGATGATTTCAAAAGCGTCCTATTTTTACACATTCAGCGATCAGAATCTGGGCTGAAGGTGAGAGGATGAACGCGGAGAGGCTACTGGTGTCCAAAAAACACTGTGGGTTTCCACTGTGCCTGTAATCTGACTCCAGCTCAGGCTGTCGTAACGACACCATCAGTCCTCTCCAGAGACAAGACGGCTCATAGTTCTGAATCCCTCAGAGGAAACTGAGGATTTTTAAATAAAGCGTCACATTATTTATCTTGAACTGGTGAAGATTCAGGGGTCTGTATCAAAAAGCAAGCCTCACTGAGTCTAACATCAGTGATCCTGGATAACTGGGAGTGTTTTTGTTGCATGAATAACAACAAACTACCATGGAGAATAAAAAGAGTTCAAAGTAAAGTGAGGCAAGAAAGTACAGATAATCTGATGAGATCAAATCTGACTGAAACAATGCATTTGTAAAGCTAACTTTGGCTGTTAACCGAAGCTAATGGGCTATCAAATATGTTGCTGTACCCTGAAATATGGCCTGACGGTTTATAACTTTTGAATTTAATTTTGACTCAGTACTTCTGAGGATTCTGTCGGAAAGATTACTTCATTTTTCCAACGATCTGTTGATGCAAAGACAGCTGGATAACCCACTAATGTTGCTTCACGATACTGACCCCTGTGTGCAGCGTGAGCTTCAACTGCTGTTTTTGTCTTGGTGTACAAATAAAGGCTCAGTGAGGCTCAGGGTCCCATCTCATCTCATACATACACTATGTCCTGTAGATATTTATATATATATATACTCTTCATTAAAATGTGACAATCATGTGCTACCATGTAGAAACGACATTAAGCAGTAAATAGAGATTTTCTTTTACACACAGAGTTCCTTGTCGTGTGCACACACAGCAAACTGACACACACGCCCAGACAACACAAACATGAGTAAAACAGAAAAAAACACAACGGCGTTGAGAATAAACCTGTAACACAAACGTTCTCTGCGCCCGACAGAAGCGGCAATAACTGATAGTGAAAGGTAACGCATGGGGTTTAATGTGTGCATCAGTCAGTGTCTTCATGTGTTAACAGTCATGTAAGGAGCTGCAGAGTCAGCTGACAGTGTTTCATTTCCCAGTGTAAAACCTTCCAGTGTAACACACACACACACACACACACACACACACACACACACACACACACACACACACACACACACACACGAGTGTGGATATGCCCTGTCTCCTGCTGACAGAAATGCGTGTGTTTCTTTTACTTGGCTGTTGACATGGAAACGTGCTGACATCCAGATCCTTTGAGAGAATTCATACACTGCTGCACACACACACACACACTCACACACACACACAAACGGAGCGTTAGGCATTGAGCAGCTCGTCTGCGGAGCGTCCAATGGCGTCGGGGTTGGAGAGGGGGTCCAGGTCTGCAAACAGGTTGAACCAGGCGGACATGTCTTTGGACCCGGCTGGAGCAGCTGCACACACGCACACGCGCAAAAAAAAAAAAGAATATTTTGATAAATCTACATCACATGCAGAATCCAAATGATTAACTTCCTACCTAAACTAAATGTCTAAACTGATTTTAGATTTAGATTCTACGGACCAAAAAACGAAGAAGGGGAAAATAATTGAAGGATTAATCGAGAATGAAAACAATCAATTCAATCAATCCACAAAGGAGGAACAAGCGGGGTAAAGGGGCCCCAACAGCTCATTTCTGCCCCGAGGCCCCAAAGAAAGTTAATCCGGCCATGGGAACAGGATGACTCTGGTGACAAGAACACAGATTGAGAAAGATCTTACCATTAGCTGCCGAACTTGGAGCTGGCTGAGCCGATTGGCTCTGACCAGGAGGAGGCTGCAGGGGTGGAGCCTGGAACATGGGTGGGGTCGCCCAGCCTAGAACAGAAATCAGAAGATGTTTGGTCAGAAGTTTCTGTGTCACAGGGTGATGTTCAGCAAACTCATTCTTCCAGCAGAGGGCGCCGTGACTGACCTGTCGAGCTCAGACTGTGATCCAGCAGATGCGAGGGCAGGAATCCTGTGGGGCTGGGGGGGTTTGAGGGTGGACGCGCCGCCGGCCCGCTACTTGCTGTTCCCGTGCTGGATGGAGGGACGCTGGGAGGTTCAAACAGCCCGAAAGCATCCTGCCACTCTCTGCTGAACTCGTCGCTGGCACCTGGGCCCGGGCTCAGGAGGTCTTTGAGGAAAGCCATGTCACCACGTTCTCCGTCCTCCTCCTCTGGTCCCAGTCCTATCCCGGCTGGGTGAGGCAGACCACCTGAGAGGAGAGGGAAGGGTGATGTATCAGACCGGAGGCAAATACATTACAGCTGATTCTGAAAAGGACAGATGTGCCAGAGCATCGGTTTGTTACAGCGACACAGACAGTTAAAAAGGTTTACCATGAAAAATGAAGACGTTAAAGGAGAAAAGAGGCACATAATTAGCAGACAGACAACAACTTAAGTAGAGAGAGGTAGTTTTTGATAAGAAGGCTCTTCAATGATAAGTGACATTTAGGTTGAATAAACCTTTTCCACAGCAGGCGTGTGAGGCACAGGTGCAACTAATGACATCAACAGCTGCAAAGTGCTGCAGTAATTGCAGGAGCGGAGCCATTGTTAATGTTATTAGTTCCACCTGTGCTCCTCCTGCTGCGAAAGAGGTCTGTGAATCAGGAAGGAAGAAACGAGAGAGCTCCGTCAATAGAAGACTAGCAAGATTCAGGTTAGCAAGATGGTGAGAGAGCCTGTAAAATGGTTAGAAAATGAAGCCCAGAATATCAAAGAGGTGAGTCTCGGAAGTAAAGTTTAATTTTTCTTTTTCCTAAATGACAAAAGCGAGGGAGACAAATCCCCTTGCTGCAGGAGCAGCAGCAGCAGCAGCCAGGCAGACTGAATCCAGATCCAAAGAGCAAAAGGAAGCAGAGTAGAAATCCCAGGAGAGGTGAATCTGTGCCACAACCAAGCAAAGTCAGCTGAGGAGGCAGCTTGAAGTGGATAGAAGTAGGAGTCAGCCAGCCAGTTTACCGGTGGCAGGCAGCTGTGAGAGGTCGGCCTGGAAGCTTCCGAAGCCCCAGGGCTCAGTAGGGTGAGGAGGCAGGAGCTGGGGCCAGAGAGGAGAGTCAGCTGGGGCTGGGAGTTTACAGGCCATGAGCATCAGGTCGTCATCGGAGCTCGCTGATTGTCCTCTGAGGTCGTGAAGGGCTGGAGTTGGTTTGGGAGTGTTTTGGTGCGCTGGGATCATAAAGCCAACAGGCAGCCGGTCCACAGTCAGCAACAGTAATCCCAATACACATCTGTACTATTTATACAAGAAAACACCCAACAGTCTCTGTGGAGCTTCTCAACACACACACAGGAAAACTCACCACTGTCACTGGTTTGGCTCTGTCCATCGCTGCTGTGGGCGGCGTCTGGGAAGACGAACATTTGATATTACAGCAAATATCCAACCCACTGTACGTCACACTTTGGGTCATGTTTTGATGTTTTAAATGGCTAAACAAAAGATAATGTAATATTTTCTTTTACAATAAACATAAATCTCTTGGCAATCTATACCTCTGCTGATTTCACACACTGTTTTTAAGGATCATGATTTGTATAGAGCCACAGTAACGGCAGAAAAACTGTAAAAATTCACATTAACTTTGGTTTCAGCCTACAGGGGGCAGTACGCACCTGCGTCGGAGGCACTTCCTGATGGCTTGTCGTCATCCAAGGACACCAGACTGATGAAGGAGGAGGAAGGGAGAGAGAGAGGGAGGAGGGGAAAAAATGAGAAAGTGACTTATCTAGCCGGCGAGACTATTTGCTATTTTTAGCGATGCAGTAGCCTCTATTTGATTTGGAGCTGCAGTCTCAGGTCTGCTACTCTAAAGCCATCAACTACCACATGGATCACCGCTGATCAGCACATGTACAACCTGCCGCGCACGCACTTACTTGTGAGTGAACACGGGCGTGACATTGGCCTCGTGTTTGATGAAGACATAGCTGAGGTGGTTGTGTGCAGAAAAAACAGACAGAGCGGAGAGTGAGGGGACAATATGGAGATGGAAAGCAGCAGGAGTGTGTGTGTGTGTGTGTTAATGATGACAGCGCAGAAAGAGGAGAGTAGTGGCATGAAAACAGAGACAGATGGTGTGGCAGGACAAGCCTCAGACTGCATTTGATTCATTAACAATAAACTGTTTAGTGTCTTCTCTCACTTGTCTGTGTGGCTCTGTAGAGCCTTCTCCTTCTTATCCTCTTGTTTCTGCAAGTCTGTTAATTCCTCCAGTGGGTCTCGCAGGTCCTGTAGGAAGGATGAAAACAGTTAACTGAAATATAAAGACATGGATTAACAGAGCAGACTGCTGGTTATTCCAGTTGTGTTGGTTCAAGTACCTTGAGTGTGGTGAACTGATACGGTACGTGTCCCTGGAAGGCCTCATGGATTCCTGACATTGCGTGGGCCGTCTTCTCCCAGAACTGCAGCAGAGTGGTCTGCCATGACAGGATAGAAATATTGAAGAAATGACACAAACACACAGGTAGATAGAAGAAGGTAGAAACTGGTGATCCTTTCAAAATAAAAGCTGATTAAACCCTTTGAAAAAGGTACCTGGTAGGTACAGAGGGAGTGTGACAGCATGTTGCAGCGGCTCGCTCCCAGCATGTCCACCTTCTGACACACGTCGTTCTTCAGCTTCTCAAACTGGCCCTTCGTCCCTCTGACCTGGGCTTGGACCTGACAACAGAGAGATGATGAAAAACCTCCACTTTTCACAAAAATTTGGTAACAGGTAAGCCAGCTAAAAGTAGGTGAATGACTCCTTTCTCACTGTCAGTAAACAAGTTTGCCGTTTTGTTTTTTTTCTGGTTCAACGTGTTGGGAAACGGGAAACTCTCTCAAGTGTTTCAACAAGTGACTCCTCCCACCTTGCGGAACTTCTCCAGCTGTTTGTAGGTGTCAGGGTCCAGTTCTTGGGAGACGTCTTTCATCCAGAGCAGAGCTCCTCTGTACTCGGTGCGGGCCTTCTCCATACGGGTGACTGTCAGCAGCGTGTCGGCGATGGCGCGCCGCCTGAACGTCTCCACTTCCTGGTGCAAGCGGTGCAGTGGCGGGCACAGAGCCATCCTGAGGGAGAAGACAAAGATACAGTACATCAACATTTCTCAAAATCAAACAACAGATTCAGGGAAAAAAATAACACTGAATATTCATCGCATCATTATTTCCTGCTGCTGACCTCTGCTTGGCGGAGGTGCACAGGGCCTTGCTGGTGGCGTCCATCATGTTGCCGGCCTTCGTGCGATCGTGTTCGCCCTGGAAGCGCAGGAACAGGCCGAGCTCGTTCTCCTCTTGAGACAAGCCTGGAGAAGAACAAAAATCAAAAAGAGACTTATAAATAGTTTATATTATATAAGAAAATGTCCAGGCTTTATTGAATCGCCTTCTTTTAAAAGAAGACAGAAAAATAGCTTCACGGTGAGTAATTCTTCAGAACAATGAGCGATGTATTTTTATAGTTGACTTCCTCATACCATGACGGACACTGTTTAAAAGCATCTGAGGATAAAATCCCCCAGGGTTTCTCCAAAGAGGAGGAAATGAAAACAACATGTCTCTTAGACATTTTTATTAACTTAACTGCATCTTAAAGTCCGTCATCATAAGTCCTGACACTCTGTTAAGTGACGTATAAATCAGAAAATGACAAAATAAAACTTAACTAACACACATACTCATAAAACACCACCTATTTGCTGTGACAGAGAGAAAGTAGCGAAAATACAAAGCTAAAAGTAATGGATAACTAAATAAACCAGATAAAACCTCCTTTTCTATTTAGAAAATATGGTTAGTTGTCTCCTGACTAATCCTACAGTACATTATGATGTCTGAAATGAGTACCTCCTGCTGTCAGGGAAGAGATTAGAGCAGCAACAATTAATCAGACAGAAAAATCTACTTTTCCATACAAGAAAGGTAGAAAACGCTCTTTATAGCCTCTCAAATCTGGAGATTTCCTGCTTTATATCACATCAAATTGAATCTCCTTGGGTTCTGGACCAACTGATATGGAATTTTTTCACAGTTTTCTGACATTTTAAAAACCAAAACAATTAATCAATCTAGAAAATAATCAGCAGATTAATCAATGCTGAAAATAGTCGCATCATGTAATAGGTGTAGCTTCTACTGGCACTCACGTGTGATCCTCTGCTGATACTTCTCGATCACCTTCAGCAGCTCCGTGCACGTGGACTGAACCGAGCGGAAAAACTGCAAAGACAAAAACGGGCCCAGTTACAAGACGTGATGCATAAAACAAGTTCATGTGACAGTTTCATCGTACTCAAAAGACGCTTTCCACCACTTCCTGTCACTTGTTTCAATTGCTTTTAATTGATGATGTTTGTCGCTCAGTGACGCAGCACTCCAACCTCTCACTCAGTAAACAAACATATTTTTCTCTCTCTTTCTCTCCGTCTGGCAGTCACACGCCTCTCCTCCCGTTTGGCAGACAAACACAGGGTTTGTCATGGAAACACAGATTTCGAGGCCACTCCGGCGCTGCCGTCTGATAGAAAGGGAAGATTGAGGGATGAAGGGGTCACCTCGACTGTTACAGCCGGCTGGTTAACAAAGTGCACCGGCGTTCGGCTCAAGAGCAGTGTGTGTTGTGAGACCTTTGCATTTAGATATGAGGCTGGAGCTTATCAGAAATGATTGCGTGTGGGTTTTCATGCTATTACGCCGCTATTGTCTGTAATGATGACATTTCTGGAAAATTACACTCCTCTGCAACCTACTCAGCCGTGATGTGATGTTTTATATGTCAGCATCAGGCAGAAAAATCACAGTGCAGACAACAGGTGTGAGCTATTGTTGCTACCAACACTGACAGTGGCTTTGTTCTCTTCAATCTATTAGTTTTGAATTTATTTATTCACTTATTTATTTCTGTATTTCTTTTGATTTTCTTTCTGCATTTCTGCTTCATTATGCAAATTATTTTAGTTTCAGCCCTCCATACATTTTAAACCATGTCTGAAGCAGGTTTAACTTAAACTACAGGGCACAGAAGTGGAGTTTAAGATACATTACGATTTTAAAAGCACTCAGGCAGACTGTAACAGAGCAGAGGGAGGAGGTGACCTACGTAGTTACTGATTAACTGCAGAATCAACAGTCACTGGCTTCAGTCTGTGTGCCTCAGCAGTGACTGAACACCTGTCAGATCTCAAGCCGTGTGCAGGTCTACACTCCTCTTTAATTTTGAGATATCATCATCGAAATTATGTTAATGTAATGCACCTGCTCTGTGTGAGTCACAGCAATATGGCAGGAGGAAAAACAGAAGCAGACAGCCAGCTTTGTCTTTGTGTCACAGTTTCCTCCATCGTCAAGACAAAGCCGCCGACACTGATCGAAGGGAAGGATGCCACAAAGTTTGCTTTTAACATGATGAAATAGTTCTGAGACTTTAAACTGAGACTTTAGCGAAAAAATGGACAACATCTGATTTGATGTTTTATTCGAGTATTTACAGGTCACAAAGCAAACACCGCTGAGCTGAAATTTAAAAAAGCCTTACAGCTAAACCGATAAAATCAGGTTAGCCGTCCAGAAGCGGCTCCAAATCTAATCTGCCCTGCTGGTTTTAAAACGCTCCGGTGAGCTCAAAGTCAAGATGAAACATCTGAAGGTGATCTTCAGAAATCTGTATGTACTCTCACGTCTCTGTCGACACTTTCCCCCTGCTTTCTGACTTTGTCTCCTGAACGGAGGCACAATGAGAGCAGGAGGACAGAAGAAGCCTGATCTCGTTCCAGAGCAAACAAAAGCCTCACAGTGCGTCTCTCTCTGTCTCCCTCTCTCTAGCAGCTCAGTGAAACTCGACCACGTCCCCGTGTCTCAGCCTGTCACAACTAAATGCCAGCCAATCCAAACTGTCTGCTCTCGTTTGTTGCCGCAGTGAGAACAAACTGTACCCAGTTGACTTCAATTTGACAGCTGTGACGTGGTGTGACACATCTCTGCTATACTAAAAATTGTTATGACAGGACAGCTACAAAGAATCTCCGCAAATATTTAACACCTTGTGCCAACACGCTACATAACCGCTCACAATGACCCACAATCATATGTTCCTCTTTAATGTTGGAAACAAATCATATAATATGTATCGGCGTGTTCCAAGTCTTCTTTCTATGATTGTACCCTTGACACGTGTCATGTCATGAAAATATTCTAAATGTCTTATTGAATCATTTTAGACACATTTTTCCTAAATTTAGCCTGAAACATTTGGCATCTCTGGAAACGTTTGGATCTCCACTAGAATCTAAAATAAAGTTTTGTAGATTTAAACTTTAAAGTTTGGCTGCAGGGCTTCAGTCTGGACTGTAGATGAGAGAGCCAAAGATGTTGTCGACTGGGTTTCAGAAGGAGACGACGTGATTGCAATTTTCAATCCGTGTGCCTCAAGCTTTCTGAGAAGAAAAGGTCTACAAGTTTTGACACAACAACTCGAATTAGAGTCATGTAATATTAAATCATCCATCTTTGCTCGCTGCATCTCAGCCTTACTTACCGAAAAATGTGCAAAACTACAGGTTCGGTTCTTTTTTTTGATTTTGATTTTGATTTTGAATATTGCTCGAGCGCACTGGAGAGCTGGCATGGACAGTGCAACAATCGATCTCTTTCTGAATGAAATCTGACTGACAATCTCTCACATCGTTTGTTTCACAAGTGCTAATTTGCATGATGGGATACGGTTTTCCTTTCCAAGCTCCACAGTGAGCCCTGCGAGTGTCTGTGTGAAGCCTTTGGCACTGTATACTGCTGTGCTTTTAACTGAGGCAGAATATAATACTCCTGTAGTTATGGGATGAGAGGAGAGGAGAAACCAGACAAGGTTCCTCTGGGAGAGAAATAATGCTTAGGAAATGGCCACCAGTGGAAGAAAACACTCACACAGCAGAGGGAGTGGTGAGAACATCTGTGACTGAAGAATATCACCTTAAAGAAAATCAGCATTTAGGAGCATTAACACGACTAATTCTCACCCGTACACTGGACGGAATAAGAAACACAGCTTGTGTTAGGGGTCAAAAAGCTGGAGTTCATCTCTCCTCTCTTTCCTACCTCGAGCTTGGCGTCCAGGTCAGCGTCCGAGGCCACCACGTACTCGTCCTCCTTCTTGCCCGTGGCTTTGATGAGGACCTGCTTGGTCTTCCAGAACTTCTTCTGCATGCGAGCCATCACCGAGCTGTCCTCGCCGAGTAGAGCCCGGCCGCCGCTCAGCATGTCCCCCGCGAACCTGTAGACCAAAGCCCAGTCAGCGAACCTATAGTTTCTACCTGACTGACTCACAGCAGCAGTATTTCATATCAGTAATGGCTGCGGTTTTCTGTTTATGAATACGATTGCACACATACCCGTCCATCATTGGATATCAGCCTTTTTCTGTTCTGAAGACGAAGAAAATAATGAGGTTAATTTTATGCTTTAGAAGAATCGAAATCAAAAGAGAATTAATTTCCAACAATTTGGAGAATCAACTAATCATTTCAGTCATTTTTCAAGCAAAAATGTCAAACATTTGCTGGTTCCGGCCTCTTAAATGTCAGGAATTGCTGCTTTTCTTTGACATTTAAGATAATAAATGAAGACACTTTGGGTTTTGGACTTTTTGTTGGACAAAAAGAAGCAATTTGAAGACATCGTCTTGAGCATTTTTCTGACATTTTACAGACTAACCGATTGATCGCTGATGAAAACAGGGCTGCAATAGTCAGCTGTCCATTTGGTTGCATTGTTTTCCTTGTTTACATAGAAAGACGTGACAAGGACATTAACAGGAAACTGCAGATTTTGCCTGCTATGTAAGATTGTGTGTAAAAGTGACTGACTAATGCAAGTGGGAGAGACAGAAATAGCCCGAGTGTCTAACAATGAATGAAACAACAGAAAAAATGACCTCCTGCTGGTTTTCCTGTTGAATTGTGTACAGGTGCACGCAAGGAAAAACAGCAAGCATGGTAACAGAGCTGACAGCTGTTCCCCCAGTGAATTATAATCGAGTTATAAGCGGTTATCATTGAGGTTTACTGTCTTTGCCCGGACCAAAAAAAACTCATCGGTGCTACAGACTAAAAGAGCTAATCTAATACGGTCCTTGGAGCAGGGATCAGACACCTGCGACTCCAGAGTCAGGGGACTTGAGAGCCAGCTGGCTGCCTGTCGACCAGGTGTTCAGTTACAACAAATGCTGCCTTCATAGACACCGAAACAAGAGGCAAAGCCCCGAGCATCGCTCCGACGCTCATGAATACTCAGAATAAACCCGTGACGAGGTCTAAAAGCAGAAATTAACGTCAAGAAAACGTCAGTGAAGGAGCTTGTAGTGTGCTAGCAGCAGTTTAGCTAGTAGCAAGTGTCGAGGCCAGCGCGAAAATGCCTTGTGGACATTTACTTTGAACGAGTCCGGATTTTATTTTATAGTCTGACATTTCATTATAAAAAAAAAGGGTGAATATGCCTTTACCTTGCTTTAGGTTTTGTCCCAGCAGACCGAGCATCTATGCGGCGCAGCTCAGCTAGCCTCCTCTCCCGATGACCGTCATAATCTGAGTCACAGAAACAGGATATGCAAAGCGGCCGTGGCGCCGTTCGGCCGCGAGGGGTCGCTGCTGCTCCGGCCGCAGCGAAGATCGTCTATGGAACAGATGAGCCGCTGTAACTCATCAATGTGTTGCAGATGTTCAGGTAAAACAAGAGAGGATAGTGTGAGGTGTTGAATGTATATGACAGGAATCTGTTATTGCAATTTGGCTATGATTTACAACAATAAACCAACATTAAAACTTATTAAGTTATGAGAAAATAACTCGAAATTATCCGAAAAAAGTCATAATTATGTGATAAAAAGTCATAGTTGTTATTTTAAGGGTCGAAATTATGAGACAGAAAAAAATTCTGTTGACTTTTTATCTCATTGTCACTTTTTCATAATTTCAACTTAATCTCATAATCATTACTTCTGAATCCCCTAATTTAGACTTTTTATCTCATGTGTATGACTTTATCTCATCAATTTTATTTACCATGGTAATTTTTATGTCTGATTTTTTGTCAGGGAAAATAAATATAATCAAAAATGCATGGTTATTCTAAATTTTGACACATATATTTTTATATCAGCTATCAGTCTCCTTGATTATTAATAATCAGTATCAGCCCTGTTACATACCAGTCAATCCCTACTGTTCTTCCCACTTTGAAATTGTATTGTAATAAAACAACCAGAGTGAGAGCTCTTCATGTTAACCCCTCTCTGGTCAAACCAGTCTGAGGAGGAAAAAGTTTCCAGTTTCCTTCAAACAGGTTTTTCTTTTCTTTTGCTCGCTAAAACATGAGGAAGTTCATAACGTGCTTCAAAAATATGAAATATACCAGGACATAACTTACAGTAATATAATGGAAATTTCCCAACATAATCGCAGTCACTGATTTGTTGCTTGAATCATAAATAGTCTTAATCACCAACCTACAGGGGAAGAAATAAATGTAATAATGTGACTTATATGTTGAACCTTTTCTGTATATTTTCATTATATCAGAGCCACCATCATACATCGGCATATCACAACTCTAATATCAATGAAACAATAAATACAAGAGACATTTTCGGAGACAAAATTAATTTATACTTTTCTCGGGTTACAGGAAAACGAAGGCATAAGAAAATATGTGTAAAAATTCAAGGAGGGTTAAAAATAACCACAACAGCAACGAACAAGGTGAGGAAAGTTCAAAACCACTGCTGCTTTTGTCCGCCTGTCACAACAGTGATGTTTATGTTGTTTATATATATTTATATATATATGTCTGTCCATTCTGTGTGTGTTTTGTGATGGATGAGCTGGATCTGTGCAGAGTCTACGCCCCCGCATCCGTCTGACAGGCTGAGTGTCTGTAGGTGTACAGCTTGTTATCTGCACCTCCACTCAACATCAGCTGAAAATAGAAACAGAAGAAGGAAAGAGAGGAGATTTTTATGTATTGTTGACATTAATTTCCCACTGGATCAGGCACCGATTGTTCTTTGCTTTGGGATTATATTTTTGGAAAACAGTCTTACCCCACTTTCTGTCCAGTCCACACAAAACACTTTGTCTTCATGGGCTGCCAGGTCATACAGAGGAGCCTTAAAGCTGTGACACATGAAAGAAACACACGTTAACGTCATTCACATAAGCTGGTTAATATAGAGGTTTATTACAGAAAGAGTGAAGAAGATAAGAGACAAACAGCACCAACCAAAGAGTGGGCGTAGGCTGAAGAAATAGCTCACAGCTCTATATAACTGACCCAGTATTTTATTCTGACAAAGACAGGAAGCTTGCTCCAAACGGAGCCGTCACCGGGAGAAAGCTGTTTATTTCCAGGCGTGAGGAAGGAACAGGATGTCCCACAGCTCCACACGCCTGCACCGGTGACCTCTCATACTTTAATATTGACCTTTTTGATGCTCAGTCTAAATTTTCTGTAAAAGTACAGAAGAACTGGGATCTAATCCTCCTGTTTTGAAACCAAATTTCTAAAGTTTGATGTACTGAGTAGGAGCTAATGGGCTTGTGCCACAGAGAGGGAAGTTGGAAAGGAACGGAAGATGGACAAACACATAAAAGATCCTTTAAGTCCCAATGGGTGCATGTTACCGCCTTCTGAAATACACACTCTAAACTAAGTGCTGTACAGACCTTCTGGTGTCCCACAGCTTGACCAGGTTGTCGAGGGAACCCGAGACCAGCTGGTGCTCATGTGACGGCGCCCACTTCACAGCGGTGACCCAGCCAGTGTGGGAGGTCAGAGACAGCAGCACCAGCGACCCGTCTGGAGAGGAGAGGAGAGGAGGCGTTTAGAGCCGTGAAGAGGAAGAGTGAGGCGAAGTGCCCACAGGGGGCGGAAATAAAACGCTGCTGCTAAAACAGCTAGGATTGTATTGAGAGACAGCGGTGGTGTTTAGAGATCACTGGTACCTTTGGTGCGAGGGTCCCACAGTCTGATGTGTCTGTCGGTGCTGCCTGAGGCCAGCCGTCGACACAGAGGTGAGTAGGAAATACAGTTAAACACTTTGCTGCCCGTCTGTGGAGAGGACAAAAAACATCAGGTTATTGTAGAAAATACCAAATACAGGTGTCCAGGTGTGCAGTTGCAAACTCCACCTGTAGCCTGAGAGCCAAAAGCCAAGGCACAGTGTTTTTCTCACCAGTGTAGTCTTCATCCCGCCTGTCTCGACATCCCACATGCGGATGGTGTGGTCCCACGATGCACTGCAAACCTCCTCGCTGTCGCACCACAGGACGGACGACACTGCCTCGTTGTGTCCGGATAACGTCATCAGGGGAGTCTGTGTCAGCGTGAGAACATGTGAACCATCACATTAATCAAACATGTGAACTTGAGCATCGGTTTCTATATTATCAAACCTTATAGACGACTCACCCTGGTCAGGCCCAGCTGTTGAGTCTTCTGTTTCTTCCTCGGTCTGTCGGCAGGTTCTTCAACCTCGTCGGCCTCGTCTGTGGGCACTGACAGCACAGGAAAAAGGTTGTAGCTTGGCAGAGATTTGCTTTATATTCGGTAACACTTCAATCAATCTTTCTTGCAACCTACCTGCTGACCAGATCTTCAACATTTTGTCCCAGGAGCCGCTGCAGAACTGTGAGGGAGCAACACAAACACTTTGAATACTCAATCCTGATCATTCCTACTTCTTCTCATCTGCTTTTCTTCCCTCTTTACCTTCGAGCCGGTGGGGTCTGTGGCGACGGTGTCAACGCTCCCCGTGTGCCCCCGACAGCAGTGTCTCGCTTTCACCTTGTTCCTCTCAGAGTTCCACTCCCACAGCAGGACGGTTTGGTCCAGAGAGGCCGTCAGAAGCAGAGAGGTCAGACCGTCTGCATGCAAAAACACCAAACAGACATTTTAAGAAGGGTTTGTCATAATTTAGCCAGCAGAGTGGATGTCTGGCATCGCCGTCCTGCTCACCTCTTTTGACCCAGGCTACATCTTTCACCACATCTGTGTGTCCGGCCACCGTCATCACCGCCTTGCCCTCCACGGACCAGATCCTGGCCGTCTTGTCGTATGACCCTGTTAGGATCCTGGAAAAATGTGGAGATTATAGAAGATTTCAAGCACATATATATTCACACCACAGACAAGTAGTAATGCAGTCTTAAACAACAGTCCTGTAAAAAATCCTCCTCTCCCTCTTTAGAAAATGTATCTATTTGTTCTCATGTTCGTTTGCAGTTACTTCACCTTGTTCTACTTTAATTATGTAAGAAATCTAAGTAAAATATTATCCACAAAAACTAAATTTATGTTGTGTGATACCAGTGTAATGCTGATGAAAAGCCTGGTATTTCTAGTCTGGGTTCTGGTGCATGGTCTTCTTACCATTCAGCATCTGCATCTACGGAGCTGATCCAGTCATCGTGCATCATACACTCCTCTGGCTCTGGTGCTGTGATCCGCTCTACGTACTCTATCTCCACCACGTCTTCCTGAAACAGACACACAAACACTGATGCATGAATATCAAACTATGTGTTCCCAGCCAGTCCCTATTCCCGGAAATATAAAAGGAATAGCATGGAAAACGTCTTTCCTTCGTAGTTCACAAACTGAGTCACTGGAAGCACCCAGTGCCGTTAGTGCAACAGAAGCAAAACCTATCTAGTCAGGTTTTAGCGGTGAGGCTGGTCTTACCGTCGATATGCCTTCTGTGTCCATGTGAGAGGACAGAGACGTTCGCAGGAACTGACCCCTGACCAGGAAGTCGAACTCCACTTTGGTGTGAGATGCTGTAGAAACAAAACAACAACATATGAATTCAAGACATTACAAGTATTTTTGATCAAGCACTGGGATTTTGTGAACGATCTCATATAATTTATGTAAATATACACACCCATATAAAACCTGAGATCATTTCTTTCACAATATGCTACACAAAGACAATTAGTCATAGTTTTATACAACCCTGCTGCAAGTGGACACTCCGCTGGGCAACTGTGTGCCAGAAAAAGTCAAACACACTTGTAAATGTTTAATTAAAGTGTGTATCTTTACCATTTTTAGCCTCCAGTAGCTTGTTGATGACATTGCTGAGGTCCTGCACTTCAGCTCCAGCAGGGATGGAGAATGGGACATCATCTACAACATACCTACAAACAGAAAGCTATTAGTTACAACCATCAAATTCAGACAAACATATCTAACACTAAATGGATTAATTTGTCTTATAGGTTAATGTATATGGCTGTAAATATGGAGGAGAGAGTGAAATACGATACAGCACCTAGATTTCTCATATCTTATGGTTGTTAGCATTAGCTTAGCTAGCTAAAACATTAGCCACGAACTGTTTAAGGCTAACAGTAATACGTGGCTAAGCAAACATTAATAGTGCACATTCACAGGTTTAAAGCCGAGTAGTGTTTCACAATAATGTCGCAGTGTTTACTGTAAGTTACAGCTAGTTAGCCAGCTCGCTAGCCATCTTGTCTTTTTTTTTTTTTTTTAGTTTTTTAATGTAAAAGAAATAAGCACTCACCGTTTGTTCTCCGTGAAGAACCTCGCTTGTAACTGCGACATGTTCAGTTATATGTTTCTCTTAAAGAACACGAGCTATAAGAATATAAGATATGGGTCAATAGTTAATCTGTTCCTTCATAACACATCTGACTCTCATGCAGGCAGTCGTGCCATGTGGTGCGGACGTAAGGCACTTCAGCAGAGCACAGATGCAGACGAGCGATGATGCGGATCTGTGCTCCTCTATTAATGCCTGGCCGGAGTAACTCGCCGTGCCTGTAGCTGTTATTTGCCAAACAGCGACTACTGTTGACACAAGTGGCATGTACAGGATAATGGCACACTGCGTTTCTATTCATTCACTGTAAACAGACTCCAGTAATGACAGCTCCTCAAAGCATAATCCAAAGTTAGCTAACATTAGCCACAATACGCTTATGATGCTTACAAGTTCATCTCAAGAGGAAGACAGAATTATTGATTCTTTCCAAAGATACATAATCTTATTCTGAGTGCAGTGAAGCATCTGTAACCAACACTGATTCATCTTTGAACTGAATTAAACCCAGACAGTGAAATAAAAACTACATTTGGTAACAAATACTGGATAGAAACTAAAAAATTTCCATCAGTGATGTCACTCAGTCGCCAAGCATTTTGGGTAATGTAGGCACAAGGTGTTGAAGAGGAAGTAGAACGTGTGAAATATATTGGCAATATCTTGGGTTCAACTCTTATTGATTTTGATCATGTTTTCAAACTGTCCATAATGAGTCAAACAGTGTTTTAGCATGCATTGCTAAACCAGTGTATTGCTTAAAAAAAATGTTGCCTACACTACCCACAATGCAACTAAGCCACTAAATGACATCACTGGAGGAAATTTGTCAGATTATATGCAGCTTTCTCTGGAGTCACAAAAGACTTTATACTTCTTTTTTCACATTAGTACTCCAGGACCTGTAAACACTTTAAAGTGTTAAAGTGGTGCAGTTATCCTTTAATTTAATAACATTGAATAATCGAATAAATGTACTCTACATTTTTATACTGACCAAGCAAATAAAACCAAAACACATCATTACAGCAAAAAATTTATTTCACCAGGGCGGATGTTCAGTCTAGGACAATAATAAGAGAACTGGGGAATCTCAACTCGTTCCTCTGTGCTGAATTGGATACAGATGTGTTCACAAATAAAACTGATGACGGTAGATTACAAACTTAGTACACATCATTTAAAAAATAAAATAAAAATTTACATTGTTCACTCATCTTAAGTATGGAAATACATGGTGAGATTTCAAACCACAGCTTACTCAAAGTTATAAAAGTGGATCCCACCGTTTTGTTCTTTAACATGAACTCTTTCTGATGTCCTGAAACAGGCACTCGATACAGTATTGCCCTGATTAGATATAAATGTATGACACAAAACTAAAATGACATAAAAAACTAGAACAGAACATATATACACTCTCCACTCTCTCATTCATCATCTTCTTCCTCCTTGGCTTTCTTTTTCTTCTTCTTTTTCTTCTTTTCCGTTGACTGCAGAAAGAACATAAGTCAAGTTAGCGCAACAAATTTTCAACACTGGAAAACAAATCTCATGAATCGTCTCAAGACTCAGGATCAAGTTTATAAAACATAATCCGACCTCTGTTACAGCTACTTCTTCCTCCTCCTCTTTTGGTTCCTCGGCTTCAGCCTCTGCCTTCTTATCCTTCTTTTTCTTCTTCTTTTTCTTTGGGGTCTCCTCTTCTACTGCTTCTTCTTCTTCTACAACAAAACATGCACACAAAAAAACCCTTGAGCATCATGAACACTGTTGTTGACACCACAAGATTCGTCTCATTCCCACTACACCCACCTTCTGGTACTGCTTCTTTTTTGGGCTTCTTGGCTTTCACTACTGGTGTTTCTGGCTCCTCAGCAGCCTCCTCCTCCTCCTCCTCCATCTCCTCAAACTTCCTCTTCTTTGAGGTGGAGGGAATTGTAGAGTCGCCGGATGGATCGTACATTCTCACTTCACTGTGGAGAAAAAAAGTAGGCATTTAACACATATCCTATTTACATGTGGAATTATTTCATCTTTGGAAAAGAGCAGGTTATGACTCTTCACCTCTTGTGCTGGTATTTGTCTGCCTTTGCCATTGCTTTGCCTGTTCCACTGATTCTGCGGATCTGAGAATGAAAAATACAAAACACGATCAGATGACCAGCAGAGAGAGCTCATAGTTACTACATATGACATTCATGATTAATATCCTTCAGTCGAAGTGGTACTTACTCCTCTCTCCTCCAGCTGGCGCAACCTTGCCTCCAACTTGGCGCGGTTCTCTGCTCCCATTTCTGCATTTGTGTCCTCTCCCAGGGCGTCATAGCGAATAGCCAGCGCTGCTTTAGCAGCCAGCATTCTTGAGATCTGCACAGAAAAATAAATAGCCCATGTTTATCTTCTACCAATCAGACTGATGATCATTAACCGGTCCAGTTACAGCTCCTTCTAAACATACCTTGCCCTTATTCTTGGCAGTGGTCTGACCCACTAGGGAGGCGTGGTAGATGAGGCCGTACTTGGGTGTGTCTTTGCGGGTCTTCAGGGCTCTAAACAGAGCCTTCTCTGCGCCAAGGATCTGCACTGTGGAGGCTGGATGCTTTGCCAGATTCAGAAGGGAACCTTAAACACAACAAATACATGTAAATACAATGCTCTCACCAGTGCCTGCCAAATGTTCTCTTTAAGCAAGCTCAGATGAGGTAGTGACTTAAAAGCATCAGTCAATTTCAGGAAAGTGACATAATGTCGTCATCATCACCGCTTGGCTGGTTTTCACACAGTCCCCTTTTCAGACACGTACCTGCATGTGAGATGAGACGGGCGCCGACCAGCTCGCCCACCATGACTGTCAGGTTGGGGGCGATCGCCATCATTCGGTTCTTCAGGTAGTCGTACAGCTGAGTGCGGTAATCTGTAATCTCAATCACCTGCAGCAAAAAGAGAAGATGGTTCGATTCCCTTCCTGTATGTTTATATTCAAAGCAGGAGTCTTGAAATGTGACAGTTCAGATGAGGTAGTGACTGAAAACCCACATGATTTGTTTCAGGAAAAAGACAAAAGTCGTCATCATCACCACTGTCACTCAAGCTCTCAGATTCTTAAGGACGAATGAAACATACCTGATCACACAGGTGCCTGATGTTGCCGATGTCCTGCTCCGACACCTCTGTTCCCATGGAGATCTCAGCAGCCAGTTTAACCTCAGCCTCGATTTCCTCAGGGAGGAGGTCTGACAGATCGGAGCCGGCCACGTTTGTGCGATCACCTGAAGACCCACAGAGACATTTAGCCACTTAGGAATACTGTCACTTTAATGCATGTAAAGTTAAAGCTGCAACTATGGAACATTATGTGAACTAGTTTTTAAAAAGGGACACAAATGCAGATTATTTTTACCAATTTTGCGGACAGATTTGCAGTAGGCCAAGTTGTCAGTGACGATTTTTCCCAGCTCGGGAAAGTGCCAGCCGTACCACTCCCTGCATCGCATAATGTAGTTGTTAAGCTCCTTATCCAGGTCATCTAACAGAGCTGAAGAGACAATGAAAAGTCAGTCAGTCATTGCTTAATAATGAAAATAAGTTGCAGCCCTACCCATCCATAAATAGTGTAGTGCTTTTGTTACATTACGCACACAAAAAACAACTTACATATGGCTTGCACGATCATAGTGTCGACTTTGTCCGGACTGAACTTCAGCTTGTAACGGGATAAACTGGAGAACACAGAAAATAGGGTTTATTAGTGAGTTACATCACACTCCAAACTATTTTTGAGTGTAGTGTGCCTTAAGAGAGACTGCTGCCTCAGTGGTAGTGACGAATGCTGAGGAAAATCTACAGGAAGTTTCAGACAGCAAGTGTAATCATAGGCAGCAGTCACTTTTAACAAAACACTAGCTGTGCTGCATTTACCTGTGAGCCAACCCCAGAGACATGGCACTGATCTCTCTTGGAGGAAGTCCAGTGATCAGGGCCTCCATCTGGCTCCTGATGCATCTCATCAGTTCAGCCACGGCCGGGCTGTGGACACAGCTCAGGTCCAGCTTTTCCTGAAAAACACCAAAACTGGTTAGAGACCCAACTCTGAGCTAGTGAATACCTGAGTGAGTGTAACAGATTGTTGGGTCGCTTACTTTAATAACACCACCGAGCTTCACATCACTGATGGCCAGCTGCTCATGGGCCTCCTTGGCAACAACCTTCTTCAGGACTTTCTTCAAGCTCTTGCCAATTTTTCCCTCGACAAGGGCAGTGGCAGCTGAAAAATAGAAAACAGTCAAACTAATGTACTTGAGGGGAACATCTAAAACAGAGGACTAACTACCTCTCTTCACCATCTAAACTAGCCGCTAACATGACATGAAGTGGTCTCAGCGGTAGTGACGTATACTGTGAAATGCCTCATGTTTTAATCAGACACAGGAATGCATCACAGACCACAGATCTCAGGTGTACAAGAGCGCACAAACACAGGTGTCATTACCTGCTAAGGCCTCTGTTGTGTCCTGGAACTTCTCAAAGTGCTTCAGCTTCACACTAAAGAGGGAAAGCAAAAAAACATTTAGGTGACACTTCATCAACTTTATCAATCAATGACAACCGTCTAGTTGCGTCTGTAACACAAGCTGCTCTGGGCAGTTGAATGTTGCATCAACACTTACACTTTGTTCGCCTTTTCAGGAGTTTCAAACTCCTTATACAAGCTGTCGACTTTTTGCAGTTTGGATTCATCGAGGACCTGAAATATAAAAAGACACTTAAAGTTAATTGTCATCTTTTAAAATAGATTTTAATCAGCAATGACGGGCTGCACGTGTAAATGAAACACTTAAATGTAAATTACCTTTAAAATAGGTGGTTAACGCCAAAATCTTTTAATGCTGATCATTATATGGCATCGTCGTTTGCTTCATTTACAATGTGCACGTTAATGTCGCTTCATGAGAAGTAGCGACATGCACTGAAGTCAGCCTCAACATGCACACGTGGTTACAAGGCCTTTCAGCTGCTAGCTAACTTAGTGTTAGCTTGTGCATCAGCAATGACACTCGTGCACAGGTACAAACCTTACACGTACACATTCACATAAATGAGGATAAATTAAAAGATTACATTTATAGTTGTCTTCACTGTCTGCTAAAACCGAACCAGCGTGCGCTGTTAGTTACTAGCTGCGTAGCTAACCTAAGCTAACTCGGGTAATAACGCGTATTTGCCGCTATTTCTTTAAATGACAGGAAATAAAAGCCGTACGTACCTTGAATATGGCATATCCAGCGGCGGTCTCAAATAACACCAGCATGTTGGCCGCCGGTCAGTCACTTTATAGAGTTTGTACGCTCTCTGGTTGAGAGCCTTCAGGTTTTTCTGGTAGTCACCACGCTGCTGCTCCGACTGTGGCTGAAGCACACGCGGGGAGAGCGAGCACCAGGAAACTGCTGGGTTGCCAGTTCCGCTCAGTCGATATCACCCCCTACCGGACGTGATAGTGTGATTTTATTGATATTTTAGCAAATTTTAAACACATTACAAATATGATTTGGTTTTAAGAATTGTTGATATCATCTCTGTGTTATTTCCACTATAAGATGTTTTTTTTAACAGTGCATAATTAGGTTGAATTTCTCAAAAACAACAAAAAAAGATGAGTTGGCGTATGAAAAAAACGCTCGACATAGCTTTCTGGCGCTTTATGCCTACATAAAGATGTTATCTGGTGTTAATATATTTCTAAGCTTATCTAACATCCTGCAACTTTGTCCACATTTCTTTAAAAGTGGAACACAAATTATACGCTGTTTTCCGCTCCCCAACCTGGCAACCCAAGAGGATTGTCACCTCAAATCTCGCGAGAAGTTGTCACTAAAATGCCGGTTTAAAGAAAATACATTAAATAAAATCGTAGATAAGACAAAGTAACCGTTTAACTTAATATATAAAAATGTACACAAAACATTGTTATTATAAAATGCAAGCTATAGTTAGGAACATGTATTTTATCTCTGCTCAAATGTTCCGTGTACTTCCTGTTCTCGCGGAAGTGACGAACCTACGTACAAACTAGAGCAAAACATGTACATGTGAGAGCTGCGTGGTGGTGAGAAACACATTTACTTCAAATACACTTCCCTGTCGACGTGCAGAAAGACCTCGGACGTGCAGCATGAATGAACCGGGACACTATCCTCCGCCGGACTTCGGCGGTCTTGCTCCAAACACGATCCAGTCCTTCCAGTACCAGCAGCAGCCCCGCTCCAGCAACTTCCACCCCAGCATGTGGAGCTGGTCCGAGACGCCGTCGGAGCCCAGCTGGGACCACAGCGGCCAGGGGGGGTGGCATCACGGGGCAGCGGCAGGGTTTGGTTTCCAGTCAGGCCGTGGAAACTATGGACCTAAACGTCCGTACGGTAAGCTACCTATAAAGTACTTTTAATGGTATTAAAAAACACCCCAAACAATAGTCCCTACTATGGGTCAGGGTCCAAAGGCACTAGATCCTACATTTCCCATAATGCCACCTAAAGCATATAAGGTTAGACCCCGCTGGAAGATGCCCATGTCTTTCAAACTCCACACCTTTTAGTTAGTAACTCAGGGCTTCCTGTTTAAAATTGGCTGTCTACAAGCCTGAGCTGAAATAACCCAAATGACATCACTATGACATCATCAGGGTTACTTTCTCAGGTTTCTCTGGAGCCACAGAGGATATGCATCACTGTGTTTACAGGCTGAGTAGTACTCCTCATGACGAGTTAAGTGGACTTGGTCTGTAGAATTGGTGAAATGCCCCTTTAAGTGTTATACAGAAAACATTGTGAATTTATTGAGATTTAAATATCGATGTGCGTGTGTTGTCATTCCTCTAACTTCAAGTCTTGTCTTCAGGTCAAAACTTTGGTCATGAGTGGCATCAAGGTGGACATCGGGGCGGAAGACAGAATCATGGACCCCCCAACAACCACGGGAAGAAGGTTGGATCATTACCACTTAGATCATGATCATGACTTTAATGGTGTTTTTTATGTGGCAGCAGAATACACGCGTTACATGATGTGAACTGATGTGTTTCTATCTCACAGCAGAAAAATAAGAAGGAACCAGAGTTTTCCCATTTTTGCGACACCTGTGACCGGGGCTTCAAAAACCAGGAGAAGTACGATGAACACATCTCTCAACATGTCAAGGTAATTTAATCTGATTTGACACTGTATATTTCGCTTTATTTCATGTCATTTGTGGAAATCTGTGTTCACATTTTACTGACCGCCTCCTTCACATCTCTTTCGTAGTGTTCTGTGCCCGACTGCAGCTTCATGGCTCATGAAAAAATAGTCAGCATCCACTGGAAAAATGTAGGTCAAACAACTTGCTGTGTACAATGAACTTAGATTCCCGTTGTTTATTTTTGTTAACGTCAGTGTTTCTTTCCTCCTGATTGCAGAACCATGCACCAGGAGCTAAAAGAATCAAGCTGGACACACCAGACGAGATCGCAAAATGGAGAGAGGAGAGGCGCAAGTCAGTAAACATTTTTTAGTAGATACCCAAAATGAAAGCATGAACCTAAACGTGAGCATAATATGCAACCTTTAATTTGTTTTTGTAGAAACTTTCCAACTCTTCAGAATATCGAAAAGAAGAGAAAGGTGATGGAGGTGCGGGAGGAGACAGGAGCTGTTCTGGAGACAGCACAGTTTGGGTAAATCGTGTTTTCTCTTTTATTACATCCAAACACAAAAGTATATTTGCACTTTCGCTATGACATGAGGCCTGAGCTAGAGTCTAAATCCAAACTTTAATATTTTATTCACAGACGAATGAGAGGCAGAGGAAGAGGACGGGGTCGAGGTCGCGGCTGGGGCAACAGAGGGTTTCATGGGCGACATCCTCAAGGCCCCCACCCATCGGACAGCAGTGCTACAGAGACACCCCCACCCCTAACCCAACGCTCCAGGGACGTGGATCCACTGGGAGCGCTGGCCAGCAGTGACCATGGTGAGTGGCTCGTCTGACATGGGCAGGACTCGGTATTCAAACAAGACTGTAAACAATCACCTGACGGTGTTTGTCATGTGCTTCCAGATTCTGACAGAGAGGACCCAGCTGCTGAGTCCAGAACCGGTGGCCTGGTTGTGGCTCCTAAACAGATGAGCTCGGCTCTGGGCTCGCTGGTGGCCAACTACGGCTCCATGAGTGAGAGTGAAAGTGATGAACCAGAGGGTGAGTTCATATCATGTTTGGCAAAAATATACACAAGATACATACAGACGCATATATTAACAAACAAAATATTATGACAGAGCAAAAAAACTGACATTTTCCATCATTTCCATCCAGTATTCTCATTATCCTCTTTTCTGTTTGTTTCAGCCATACCCATCCAGAGAGCCAAAGACCTTGTGCAAGAAAACAAGGCCCTACTGAACTCAGTGCCACCAAACTCCCAGGACAGAGGACCTTCTTGTGCCCCGAAATCCTCTCCTCAGGGTACAGAAGCTCACAAAGTCCCCCAGCCTGACTCTGTGGTTCACACACCTCACAACAGGAGAGGAAGAGGGGCAAGGGGAGGCAGGGGAGGAAGGGGTGGTAGAGGAGGACACCAAGATAGATTGCAGGCACGTCGTCCCACTCTGCTTGAGATGGTAAGGAGAAAACTGAGATTATGCAAGCGTGATTTACAAGAATGTTCTCAGCCCTCATGTGCTCCTCTGATTTCTTTCACTCTGTTTAGTTACTGGCCCCAGATATCCGCCATGAGAGGAACGTCCTCCTGCAGTGTGTGCGCTACGTTGTCCGAAGCAACTTCTTTGGCCTGGAGAGCAAAGCTCAGAACCAGGAGGGGATGAAGGATAAACCCAAATCAGCCACCCCAACTGGAGAGCATGAAGAAAGGCAGGAAAAACAATCAGAGAAAGACAGTGCTGTGCCTCAAGTTGGCAATCAGGAGGATTTAGAAACGAGCAAAGCTGTTGTCGTGGACCAAAACTGTCTGGAGCAGGGTTTGCAGAGTGATCAAGTATGCTCAGAAGCATCCGCAGCAGCAAGGGCTGAGCAGGCTGCAGGGGATTTCGTTCAAAATGCTGAACAGACGGCTGCCAAAGACTGTCACAGCCTGGATTTAACATCCACAGATAAAATCACATGTGTATCGAATATATATGATGATGAAATATGGGAAAGCCCTGGTGCTGTTATGTAAAGTCCTTGTAAAATAAAAAAAAATTGGATTTATCTGCTTTTTGTTCTGAGGGTGAGACATTTGTCTTTCATACATTGATTTAATTATGTTAAATTCTTGTTTTTTTTAAAGGACTGTCATTTTTTTTAATGTGATACTGTGTTAGTGTTACTAACAAGATCAGTTATTTTTGTAACACGATGGAGGAAGATCCTTTTCCCTTTGAAATAAATCACAACCCTATAGATAATTTAATGTTGTACAAATGTTTATTTTATTTGAGTAAGTTTGATTTATGGATACATGTTCATGGTTTGCTAGTAATGAGCTAGAAACTGAAAGGAATCCCATATAACTTGTATGTAATTAAAGGTGTTTATCGTGTTATATTTTCACAGCACATAGATAATAAGCAGTGTGGTTCCCAAATAAAACTTTAATTTAGTAATATGCCAGATTGAGATGTTTGATTTAATCATCTGTGCAGCGAATTACTGAGAAAGAAGCGGAGATACACATAGAAACGTCTTATTTTTTAGTAAGCATCTCGGCTTTTTGAATAATAATAACAGTCTGTCTTCTCACTTATGGTATAAGAATATGAAATTAAAAATATTTTGTTTTTTCTGACTGTGAAGGTCAACAGTCCACTATCAACACCGTCCACCAGGAGTGCCCAAGCTTGTACAACGAGCGCACCCACAGGAGTCGTCGCCTAGAAACTACCTGAGCTGCCAGCGTCTGTTTAGTCTCCAGCCTACCAACGGTGAAGTTGACTATAGGTATGCGAGTCAGCAAGTCGACATAACTTCACCATACATTATTTTTTAAAGAAGGGGAAATATCTCCGCGGCGAGGGTTGTCTGTAAGTAAGTAAGTAAGTAGTAACTATAAAGTCATAACATGGCTGCGAGCTGCGTTCGAGTGGACCCACCGTTTGTCGAGTTCAAAGATGTGAAAGTGGGGAAGGTTTACAAAACTAAAGTCACGGCAGCAAATGTTGGAAAAACGTCGAAGAAAATAACTTTTGAGAGACCTGCGTTAAAGGTAAGGTATACCCTAAGATGTTTTTCAGTAAAGTAACTATACAAAATTAAAGAATTAAATCCATAGCGGGCTAAATAAGAATTTGGCTAATTGCTCGTTAAGCTAGCAATTAACACCTCATGTATGACATTACGTCAGGTCGTTAGCATTAGCTAGCTAACTTTATCGTTGGTTTGACTCGACGAATCTATCTATCTATCTATCTATCTATCTATCTATCTATCTATCTATCTATCTATCTATCTAAAAAGTTATGGAATGTAACAAAGTACATTAAAGTACACTTTTGAGGTACTTGTACTTTACTTGAGTATTTCCTTTTTTTTGCTACTTAGCTAATACTTCCACTCCAAGGACATTATAATTAACATTTCGGAAGATAATTTTGTACTTTTACTTCACTGCATTTATTTAATTTTAGTTACTAAATAACTAACACAACTACTTGTATAGGTTTATTTATTTCAACATAAACATTTCTTTTAATAGATCTGCATACCTACCTACACATCACAAAATAGCTGTGAGGTGATGTAACTAAGTACATTTAAGTACACTTTTGAGGTACTTGTACTTTACTTGAGTATTTCCTTTTTTTTGCTACTTAGCTAATACTTCCACTCCAAGGACATTATAATTAACATTTCGGAAGATAATTTTGTACTTTTACTTCACTGCATTTATTTAATTTTAGTTACTAAATAACTAACACAACTACTTGTATAGGTTTATTTATTTCAACATAAACATTTCTTTTAATAGATCTGCATACCTACCTACACATCACAAAATAGCTGTGAGGTGATGTAACTAAGTACATTTAAGTACACTTTTGAGGTACTTGTACTTTACTTGAGTATTTCCTTTTTTTTGCTACTTAGCTAATACTTCCACTCCAAGGACATTATAATTAACATTTCGGAAGATAATTTTGTACTTTTACTTCACTGCATTTATTTAATTTTAGTTACTAAATAACTAACACAACTACTTGTATAGGTTTATTTATTTCAACATAAACATTTCTTTTAATAGATCTGCATACCTACCTACACATCACAAAATAGCTGTGAGGTGATGTAACTAAGTACATTTAAGTACACTTTTGAGGTACTTGTACTTTACTTGAATATTTCCATTTCCGGCTACTTTATACTTTCAGTCCACCACATTTTTTAGGCAAATATTGTACTTTTTCTCCACTACATTTATTTGGTAATTTTAGTTACTAGTTACATTGCAAGTTGCCTGCTGAATCAGATCCAAAGCCTAGTATACAGTATATATATGTAGCCTTTGATATACTTTTCCTTGTAGTTTTGATACTTGTGTACATTTATTCCCAATAAATTACTTTGATACTTAAGTAAATTTTATATCAGATGTTACTTAAATGCTTTTCTTATGGGTGACTTCCACTTTTATCAAAGAAATACTTTAACACAGTATCTTTGCTTTTACTCTAGTATGACTTTTGGGTACTTTTTACAACACATCCATTAACTCACTCTGCCTTATCTAGCTTTTGTATAGTAAGATGCATATGTCCCTCTCTTAAACTGTCTTTGTCCTAAATGTTTACTACTTGAATCAAAAGGTGCCAACAGAGTGGTTCTTTCTGAACATTTGATTGATCCCTTTTTTTCCTCCTCCTTCTTTCTTTCCCCTTTTCCTGCAGTTATTCAAGTTCAAACCCCTTACCTCAGCTGAGGTAGTGGCTCCTGGTCTGTCTGTAAGCGGCTTGCTGGAGTTCACTCCAGAGGAAGACCAAGAGATCAGCGACTGCCTCCTAATTTATGTAGATGATGTGGAGACCATTGAAATCCCATTGCTGGGGTAAGCAGGCTAGACATATATGTTAACATCTGACACATATTAAAGTTATTTAGGACCAAAAACATACCAATATCCATGCACACAACTCTCCTCTAGGTTTCCCAGAGCTTGCTCCCTGCTAATGGACTCAGTATTAGACTTTGGCTGTGTTGCTGCCTTCAGTCAGATTATCAGCAAACATCACCATATAACCAATCAAGGATCAGCACCAGGTAAATCAAGTGTGTCTGGAGATACTTTATCTAAGTTGCTCACATGTGTATGACATTCATTTTCCAAAACACAGACTCCAGGACCCATCAAATTAAATTTATTACGTTGCTGCTGCTGCTGTTGACTTAAAGCCTCACAATGTGATTCCCTCTTTATTTTTTAACTTTTTTTTAAATTATATTTTCTGAAATGAAGCAGGTTTTGGTGTGAATACACATATGTGTTTGTGTGTGTCTGTTTGTGTGTGTGCACTGAAGGTTTGTTCCAGGTGCAGTACAATGGAGACCCATCAGTCAGACTTTCACCTTGCAGTGGAGTCATAGCAGCTGGCGCCACTCAGTGGCTGAAAGTGGAACTGCGCACAGATGTGCCCAGGCTGATTGATGAGAAGGCTCTGTAAGAAAATCTTCAGATATCTGTGACCACAGATAGCATGTATTAAATGGATAGGACACTAAATGCTAAGTTTCACATTTTAAGAAATTAGCTAATGATATTTTGTCATTTAAGGAGTGAATCATTGTGTCATTTTACACTAAAACCCACCTGAACCTCCCTCTCCTTTTGTCGCAGGGTGAAACTGCAGAATTGCTCTGCTGTAGTTCTCAGTATAAGGGCTGAGGTTGTGGACCAGCACCTTGAAGTCTTTGACTTGCAGGTAAATCAGTGCTTCAAGTGGATTTATGGCTTTCCCCCTCTAAATTGTGTTCATGTTAAGATGCTGTGCCATTTCACAGGGGGATCCATTGTCCTGTCTGTGGTTTGGACCTGTATACTTTGGTACATCCTGCGTGGAGAATGTTGTTCTGAGAAACAATGCACCCCAAGCATGTGACTGGGTCTGTCTGCTCCAGGATACTGCTGCTGGGACTGAGGTGGTGAGTGACACGCTCGGGGACACTATGCATAGCCAGAAGCTAGTCATACTGAACTGAAAATGAAACAACAATGCTTTGAATGTGTTGGCTGTGTAGGGAACAGATCTCCAGAAGACAACAGACGCCGCCCTGCTGGAGAGAATGAAGAGGTGCAGCCAGAACACTCAAGACCTCTCTCAGGTCTTGGTGTGTGATCCCAAACAGGGTCGGCTGGGACCGTATGACAAAACCATTGTCGCAGTACACTTCAGCCCCATGTGTAAGAGGTAAATTGTCTGTGAATGTGCCTGAAAACAAAAAAAATATTTTTTTTATGAGTACCCAATGGCCTTAACATTCCTATCAAAATAATTGCCACTTAGAAATGTAAATATTGTCTAAAATTGTTGTGCGGTAATATATTCTATAGAAATACCATAAAGTTATATATGATAGTATGGGAAAAGAAGTGCTACTCCCCGTCGGGGAATCGAACCCCGGTCTCCCGCGTGACAGGCGGGGATACTCACCACTATACTAACGAGGAGATGATCGAGGCAGTGCAGGTGTGGCCGGAACTTAATCTTACCTGTACAGAATAACACTGGCTGTCTTTCAGTACACCTGAAGGGAAGAAACGTGATCACTCATCCACCCGGCAAGACTACTGCCTGTTCCTGCTGTTTGAATCGCTTGGAAGCAGATACGGCTTCACCCATCATAATGGTACTAACAAAACACGCACACTCATGTCACATCACATAGTACAATACAAGCGCTCAGAGGAACAAGCCAGCAGTTTAGTTTGTAGAACTCTACGAGCAGATTATTCCTTGATATTTGGTTGAAACTGTCTTCTCTCTGTCTCATAGGTAACAGCAGTGTGGAGCTGGCAGTGACAGGCTCAGGGCTGCCCGTTTCTCTTGTGCCTAGTCCCTCTGAAAGATTCGATTTCCTCACCTGTGTGACAGGCCAATGTGTGGACCGACTGTGTGTCCTGAAGAACCTCTGCCCTCAGCTTCCCGTCAACTTCCGCTTCCCCAAGTTAGCACATTTCACCGCCAAGCCCTCAATTGGCACAATCTCCCCCGGGCAATGCCAGGTAATGCTGGTGTTTGATTTAGTTACTTGTTTATAAATCCAAGCAGAGCAGTGAATGTGGGAACTGTTTTTCTCTGTTGCCTTCCCCAGGATGTAGTTTTGTCTTTCACTGCGAGGCAGCAAGGGAGCTTCCAGGTGCATCAGAAGATTGAAGTCTTAGGTCATGTTCTTCAGAAAGATGGCAACACCGCTAAAGATGTTTCTGCACTTCAGCTGTGCAGCATTCACACCATCACACTACATCTGTCTGCTGTCTGCCACAGTGAGACCAAACACACCAACAATGTGTCTGTCGCTCAATACTTTGTCTTCCCCTCCCTGTCTGTGGCTCTTAACTGAACTGCTTTCTGCTGAAGCCAAAGCTTTCAAAACAACTTCTTTTATTTCTTTTGTTTTTAAACAAAAAAACAAAAAAATTTAATATCACCAGACTCGTCCTTGAATTAGATGATCTTGATACACGTACCTTGGCTGCTTTACAGGCATCAATCCAGCTGCTGCCTTCAACACGGATAAAACACGACTCCACGTACATCGCGGGGAGAGGAGTCCAAACACAGAGGGGGAGGAGTTCCTGGCCTTTCCCAGTGACCACGCCACAAGCACCAGACCTGCCTCTGCACACAGACAGTACAGGTAGAGGTCAAAGAAACACACTCTTTAACAAGCTTAGTGCAGATTGACAGCTAATTTGTCAGCTGAAATGTGTTTGTAACAAGACAAAAAAAACAACAAATCAGATTTTCCTTAACAGTCTGAAATAGGCATATTTCATTTCTATGTAGTTTTTTTAACAACATGTGTTTCAATCTTCACTCAAAATGTTTTGATTTTCGTCATTTTGTTGTTACGGAAGCATTTCTAGCTTTATTGCATTCAGGACCATCTTCACTGGTGTGCACCGCTACCACTATCTGGACACAGGCTATGCTTTCACTGAGGAAGAGGAGCACCAGAGACAGCAGCATCTACAGATTTATGCAGACTTCATCAAACAGCTCAGACAAACACGCCTGCAGAAGATCAAGGAGAAGTAGGCTTTCTTATATCTTCCTATATCAAGCTTTTTTTGTCTTGCAGATGTACAGTAATAGTGCAGTTTTACCTTTTTGTTGCTAGACAGCAGGAAAAATTGGAGGAGGACGATGTGGATATTGGGATTGTTCCTTCTCAAGGGCTTGTTCCCCCTAAACTCCGCATCAGCGACCTGGAGAGCTGTGAGATCTCAGAGACCAACAACAGCTGTGCTTCCACAGCAGCTAAACGCAGCAAAGACATGACATCCAGCATCCAGCAGGGAAACAGTCAGGTCAGATCAAAGAGGATCCAAAGAAAACATCTCGTCAATTTAAATGGTAACAGATCTGTTAACATTTGCAGAACTCAGGAAAGTTTCTGTTTTTTTCTCTTGCATTCTCTCCAGGTGTCAGAGCTAATAAATGCCGTTCCATCCACCAGCCACGAGGTGGCAGACTGCAACAGGACTCTGACAGCTCAGGAGCTCTGCCAAGTTGACATAGGTTAGAGATTCATTTCAGAAGTGCTAGACTCACTGAGCTTCAGTATAAACTGAAATACAGCAAAACAGGAATTAAAACAAGAGGTTTTTATGTGTTGTTTTTTTTTTCTGTATACTAGTATATTAATATACTCTGTATACTTAGAAGGAAAATAATCACCCACAAATATGATTGCTGAGAATAATCAATCATTAAAATTATTTACAGGTTATAACAAGTGCAGAAGAATTGTTTCATGTTGAACAGCCAGGTAAAAATCTAACTCTTTCCTCATCAGGCCCAGCGTTACTGGACTTTGGCGAGGTGTGTGTGCAGTCAGTGTGTGTCCAGAAGCTGCAGCTGATCAATCACCTATCAGTGTTTGTCTGGGTGCAGCTGGAGGTGGACTCCCCTGAGCTGCAGGGCTCCTCACCCCTCTCCCACGTCCTTCCACCCCACTCCCACAACACCCTGAACCTGATGTTTCAAAGCAGCAAGCTGGGTCCTTTCTATAGGTCGGTGGGGCTTTAATTACACGAAAATCAAATATTGGAGTTCAGCAGCAATACAAACACAATTCTTTTCTCCAGACCTGTATCCTACACAGTGAACCAGCAACACCCTGGTCAGATACGGGTCCAGGCACAGGTCGTCCCCTTGGCTCTGGAGCTGTCAGACACCCTGCTGGTGCTCCGCCCCACCCGCGCTCTGCTCGCCCAGTCAGGATACAGGGGCTCGGTGACCCTTAGAAACAGGCGTAACCAGGCCACAGAGTTCACATGGAGACCGGTAGTGACAGAGAGTGGCATCCTGTTCTCTGTTCGACCAGCTACTGGTAGACTGTGTTTGACAAGAGGCTTTATTGTTATTTTTAGATAATAGAATTGCCTTTTGAATTAGAGCTGATACAACAAAACTACCGCTCCCTATCCCTCCCCAGGCACAGTGGAACCATACAGTGAATTGGACTGTGAGGTGGTGTGGCACCCCTCCTTCACCTCCCCTGCAGAAGGAGACTTTGACCTCTGCGTCCATGAGGGCAAAACTCAACGCCTGCACTGTGTTGCTAAGGTCTGGACCTACAACAGTGAAGATCATTATGCCATTAGTCATTCTAGTATCAAACTGAAACTTTTCACACCATAATCTATTTCTCTTCTACCCTTCTATAGCAGGGGTTTGCAACATTTTGGTTGTGGGACAGGCAAGCAATTTGGGACTGGTATAACTACTACTGCTACTGTCAATATATCCATTTATTCTGAATAGGGATGCACATTTCAAGCAACTTCTTTAATTGACAGTTGGCTGCCTTAACAATCGGTAATCAGTTAATCATTAATATATGAAATATGGTGGAAGTTTTTCCATTAGAAAGCTGTGTGTAGGCTACATTAGGAATTAAAAGAAAAGATTAAATAAACACCATGTTACCTGAATAATAACCGAAATAACACAAAATAAACCTAATTATAAATAAGGCAAAAGCAAAGATGTGGTCTTATCAAAGGAGAGAGAGCATAGAAATAAGGACAGAGGGAGTCTAGAGCTGAAACTTTTATTGGAAATCTTGTTCTTAAATTGTCAGGTCTTGTTGTTTTTTGTGCTGTCAGGAGGGTAGCATCAGGGGGAGGATTGATGATGTCTGTCCTTGTCTCATAACATCTTTGTCATTTGGTAGTCAACACCTCCTCAGAGGCCGGTGTAAGGTTGCAGCGCAATCGTTGAAAACACTTGATTTATACTCTAAGTGTGTCCCCAACCGTCATGTTTTTACCAACACAAAAACAACAAAACTCTGTCGCACGGGTTTGTGCAAATTTGAAAGCTGCTCTGTCTGAGCAAGTCAGAGCTCTAACACATACAGTAAGTATCTAATGTAGTCTTGAACATCTGCTGTAATCAGTTTATAGCTTGTTCGAGAAGTTTTCGCAGCAGTATTGAGATATGGAATCAATGAAAATCTACTTTTTAAACTGTGAGAGCTTTACATTTTTGTGTCCATTTCTCACTTTATGATGTGGTATAACATAAAACATGTGACCCACCTTGAGATGGCTCATTATCGTTATATTTAAAGTTAATAGCAAAATGAGTTTCAGCAATCTAAATCCTTAATAATAGATACAAATTAAATAAATGATCAAAATGAAAGAGCCTCTTTATTGACTCATTCTTTTTTCTTTCTTTTTTTAACCAATGTTTAGCAATCATACAAAGACAAATCCATCATAGAGGCTGATATCGATTTCTGCTCTGACAGCAGCCTCAGTAGACCAGAACAGAACTCAGCAACAAGGCGTGTATTAAGTAAAGCTAAACTTGTTCCGCTCACACTTGCTACTATTGCTCTCTTCACTGAGTTGTACACATGCTTCAAATACATGTTCCCTTGGGGCTTATTTTGTAAAATGCATGAAATCAGTGACTGGAGTAGAAGTAGACGAGGCAGGTTTAGGGAGGGTTGGTGAATGAAACATATAGAAAGAACTCTGTGGATTAATTATCACAGAACAATTAAATATAACCTTGAGAATGTTTTCCTTCTCCCAGGTTGGATCCACCAGCGTGCAGCTGGCAGAGAAACAGCTCCTGTTCCAATCAGTACCTCTCAACATGCCTTCTGTCAGAACTGCAGTCTTACACAACACTGGACAGAACCATGCCTACTACCAGGTGCCCACACACACTCTCTTGTTTTTGCACACTAAACAAGAAACATAGCCAGCCTCACGCTACACGCTGTCTCTGTTTGTTTGAGGCAGGTGTTAGATGTTTGCCCTCTGCCCGGCATGGTGGCGAGTCCGGCCGAGGGCGTGGTGCCAAGCGGGGGGCAGGCCGTGCTTGAGATCCACTTCAACCCTGACTCTGTCATCAAGTTTGACGCCAGAGTCGAGGTGAGAAATAGAGAAGAGGAGATGGAGCTGTTTATTGCCATGTTATGGTGATTTCTCTATATGTGTGTGTTGGTGTGTGTGTATGTAAGGAATAAAGAAAGAAATTGATGTACACAAAGCATGTATGTGCATTACAGATAGCTTTGAGGAGCATGAAGTCCATAGAGCTCAGAGTGGGCGGATCAGTGGAGCCTCCGAACGTAGACATCAGCGTGGTGAGTTATTGCATGTGTGTGTTTACACGTTTATGCACACAGTGTTTTTAGTTGTGACAAACTGCAGTAATAAACATGGCTTGAGAAAAAGCAGTTGCATAAAAAGAGAATTACAAAATGGTTTCATACATAAAAGCATTCATGAACTCCTTTAATTTACAGGCTTAGAGCTTACAGCAGAGCATAAACCACATGTGAGTGAGCCAGCTTGTCTAAACCTCACAAATTCAACTGGCAACAGACAAGTCTATTGCATTAACGTATCATTATGTAGTAAATGTTGATTTCACAATATAAGATTGGTTCCCTATAAACCTTGTTTTCCCCATGCAATTTTGTCTGCCACTGGGCACAAAATATCCAGAGAAAATGAAGATTGACTGGTGATACAGCGAGGCTGGCAGCCTGACACTATTTCTTTGTGCTTCCATGTCTCCATTATAGACTAAATGAATTAATAAACTCACATTACGTCCTGTGTTATTAGTAGTTGTTACTCTGAGAAAAACCAGAACGATCTTGTTGTCTTTGCCTCAGCAGTAGCAACAATAATACCACTTTGATAGGCTGTCTGTTTGCCCTTTAACTTGTGAAACAAACTTTATCTAAGTTCAGGAGTGTACCATTAACGATGTAAACCCCATTAAAATCAGCAAGCAGAAGACACGGCTAAAAGTCTATTATTGTAGTTATTGTAGCACATGGAACAAGCACGACTATGATGGGACTGTCATGATCCTTTCATGATTGTCAATATCTTTTTTTTTTTCATTCAAATAAATTGAATAAGGACAGATGTTACATACACTTGAGTGAATGTCCAAGAAGTGGATAACAGAATGTGATTGTCCCACCAGGGCTGAAAGTTTTGACTCAACAATAAAGACAATTAACAATAAGATAAACTAATCATAAGCAAAGGTTGATATTACTCCAGTTAAGTCAGGTCTCACTTATAAAATTGTATAAACAAATTAAGCTCTTGGTTACTTAACAATTTCAATTTTTATCAGGGATTGTAATAACAGCAAAAGCAGACAGAGAGGGGTTTTACACTTTTTTAAATTAGATATTCAATCATAAATCTGCTTTGTTTGTGTGCAGTATTTTTTGTCTATCATCTTACTCTTTTGTCTTTCTCAAGAGGTCCACAGTGAAAAGAAGCTGTTAGCTTTGTTTTGCCCTCCACAGTTTAATTGTATGTCAGGGCTGGGTGATTGCAGTCTTTTATTTACCTTTATTTTTGTCAAATAAATCGATCTATGCTTCGTTCTATGCCACAAGCGCAGTCAATTTAATTAACAGTTTGTTCACCGTGTTGATTAAACTTTGTACAAAGGATGCACCTGTAGATAATAAGAAGAACAGGCCACAAATAAAATGGATGTGCCTTGATTTGGAAAAAGAAATGGACTCAGTGTGGTGAACTGAGAGCAGGTTACTCCTAGTAGTAGGAGATGGTGTTAAGCAGAGTTCTTGGTATATTGGAGTTTATCCAAAGTTTACTGGGCAACTCAGTTAGAAATCCAGTGTGAGGGTCTCTGCCACTGTTAGGAAATGATGGCCAGAGGTTGAAGGTTGTTTCTCAAAGGACAGAAAGTAGATTTGGTCTTGGAAAGAGCTCTGTTTCATGGTGTGTTGAGAAAGTTAAGAAAGCCACTGGCTTTCTTACATGTAATATCAAAATTGTCTGTGAAATGTAGTTTGTAACAAAGGAAGAAACTTATCAAATATGAACAATCCAAAAAGGAGTTAGGCAACACTTATAGAAAAGCATTGTTTTTCACTGTTAAACTATTATATAAATCCTGAATTGTGTGTAGGTGGTTGAGCTCCTTCACTAAGAAGGGAAATGTGCATTACCTTGATACATAAAGGACGTGGAAATCCTACACACATACTGTGCTGCAGATAATCTTATCCTAAAATGAATTCTATAGCTCAAGAATCCTGGTTTTGTGCACTCAGACAGTGCTTTGTGCACAGGCCTTGTAGACAGGCATATAGCTGTAAATACCGGCTTCATGTAGGTCACAAAATAAATTGCTGTTTTGTTCGTTGTTGTTGGTTTTTGATGAGTTACACTGTAGTGTTTTGATTTTGTCTGGTTGTTGTGACTGATAACTGATGTTTTGATAGTAATTCAAACCATTCACACAAAACGGCACCGACATATATTTTAATTGCAAGATTAGAAGGTTTATAGAGAAAAATAGGAAGGAAGAAAGAAAGAAAAAAGGAAAAAAAACATACAGTTCCTCCAGCCACATGCTCCCACCTACGTCTCTCATCATTCTGCGGTTTATATAAACTTAACTAAAGCAGAAGCTGTCTTAATAGATGCATTTGCCTCCTCGTCAGCATTTCTAAAACTAAAAGATTATGAAAAGAGGACGCCCACTGTCAAATACATAATCTATGCAGAGGTGTCATCTTTGTATTCTTAGCTGCAGTCATGCCAGACAAAAGGTTTTTTTTGATACCTTGACAGATTAAGAAATGACTCATCAGTCAACAGCTCTGTGCTTGGTAGGCATGCCATGCAAGTCAATAACATAATGGCCTCTTGACACCAAAATATTGAACGTGGGGATACTCAAAAACTAATAAGAATATAAGGAAAGAATTGATTTGACACCTCCAGTAGTCTTATATTATTGACATTATAAAATGTTAGCAATGCTAGAGTGTAATGCATCTGTTTTTTGACTTATGCTGGTTTCATTTGAAAGAGCTGACTTGTCATATGCCACTTACAGCATTTAAGAACATACTGGACACGAACATGCACGGTTTTGAATTTGTTGAGGTGGAGCCTGGGGCACTCTAGTTTGAAATGTACTCCTGGATCATTTCAACGGTTTCTACCATTATTAATCTCCACAGAGATGATAATAGTTCGGCTTATAGATGTGGAAAGTGAAAAATAGGGGTAAAGTGACGGTGTAAGGAAGTCAGACTTTGTGTTAAAGTGTGTGTGTGTGTGCATCTTCAAAAACAGCAGGGGTTGCACCTTTGAAAGAAATTAAGTCAAGGATATTCTGCTTTTGTACTTCTCTATTATTCTTTCTCTTTCATTCTTAATTGCTGTAGCTGTTGAGGTGCAGGAACAGAGCTTCCTTGGCAGAATATAGATCTTAGGTTTCTCTCAGAAACATCAAGAGCAGAGTTTGTAGAGAAGTTCTCTCACTCAAACTTAATACATAAAAGGAATTTAGAAGCTTTTCTTTCAGTTTTTAAACTAGTTTGACTTTTTCCCAATTCCACCTATTCTGTCTACTTGTATTGTTGTTTACTCTGCTGAAATGGTAAATAATTGGATAATTAGATGTCAGGACACAAAAACTGGAATGGCGTTTATTCATTTCATTCATCTTGATTCACTCAAAATGCTTCTTCCTTTGTAGTACATGTTATTTTACCAGTTTTGGGGATATCCAACTTTAATTGTTTCTCTCTCATTTACTTGTGTTCAGCCTGATTTTCAGTTTAATGGGGTCCATACTGGTTCTCAGCGAGCTATACCATTCGCTCTGACAAACCTCTCCTCAGCCGAAGCCCAGGTCACCTTCGACCTGTCAGAATACACCGACTTCTCTTTGCAGCTCCCTCACTCCTCAGCAAGTACGTATTTACACACAGGATGCAGCATTTCACACAGTTGATTCATTATGATGGGTGGGTAATATGTCCTCAAGAAAAGAGGTTGTTCATGCCACAGAGTACATAGTATTATTGTATTACTGTCTGTGTGGGCTGTAACTAGAATAGAAGATTAGAAATAATTTGTGCAATAAAAGTGATAACGTGGTTTAAATACACAATATTGTCTAATTGTTTTTCTGTGCATTTTTGCAAGCAGAAAAGGAGCCAGGCGTGAGTGTTGTGGAGGTCCAGGTCAATCAGACTGTGGACTGTTCCCTTGTCTTTTCTCCCACCCGGGTGAGACTTTGACAGAACTTCTCTCAGTACATGTACAATAATGGAGACTGAGCAGACCAAGCTCCAGTGGTACATTTAGCATCCATGATTTGACTGTTCTCTAAGGGCCAAGACACACCAAACTGAAAAGTCACCAACAAGGGCTGACTAGTGCCAATGGTGCGGGACACGCTGCAGAAACTAGGGCCACAATGTCGATTGTCAACCTGGTGTGTCAGGGCCCTTAACCCCTCCTTTGAACAGCAATTGTCCAGTCATAGCTTTGCAGTCATTTTGAGGCCCAGCAGGTCTGTCAAGCTTTAGATTTCTCCACTAACATGGGGCTCTATCAACAGTGATACTTGATATAAAAGTTCTTGGGTTGTGTCTTTTTAGCCTTTTTCAAAAGGGATTAATTAGTGTGTGTAACTGCGATAGTCAGCAGCTAACTAGCTTACTACCCACAGATATAAGTAAATAATGAGAAGCCTCATTATTTTTTCCACCTCTGTCTAAAATCAAAGACAAATTATTTCAAAGATGAAAGGTACATGCTGCCACCTACTGTCCTGGAGTGTGTAACATCATGTCTTTATGAAGAGTTAATGTAGTGGAGGTGGTATATGAGGCAGCAATTATGACCTTGAATCTCTAACAGCTGATGACCAAACAGTAGCAGTTGTTTGAAATGGTGGAGTAAAATTTCATCAAATCTTTTCACAGATTTTAAGTGTTGGCAAATATGTTACAATACCTTTTACATTTATATTCAGCCATGATAACCAATGTGCAATATGTGTATATCTCATCTTAAAGTTGTTTGTAAGAGTGAGACATGAAAATATCAGAGAAATAGAGGAGGACAGTCAAGGAAATGTCTTCCTGCAGGTGGACTGTTATGACTTTGACTTGCCACTGATGGTCAACGGAGTGAGATGGCCCACTGCTTCTCTGTCTCCTTTCCCCACTCCATCCTCCACCTCCTCCTCACTGTCAGCTGGCAGCAGGAAGCATGTCGTCAAACCTGTGTCTGTCACTATGGCGACACCACGGTCACAGCGTATATGGGCCACAGGTGGGATCATTAATGTGGAGTTGTGAGTGTGTTTGAAACTGAAGAGGAAATATTGACATTGTTCATGTACAAAACACATTTCACACATGGGAACAAGTTCATGTGGCTAAATGTAATGCTTTTCTTTCCCTCGCTGCTTTTTAGTGCTGTGCTCACCACTGGAAATGTCCCCCTCTAGCCTGCAGTTCTACGTGAAACCTTTGAGACCGCAGTCTGATGCTAACACTAAGGTATCCTCCTTCCATTCACATGTTTTTCTCTCTATTTTTCCCTTCATTCCTAAAGTTTCCCCTTAACTTTCGTACTCTCCTCTCTCACTTTTCTCCTTTATTGTTCTCATTTTAACTTCTAGCTTTCGTCCTACTGAGCATCTGACACAACCGTCTGACATATAAAATAATTGCATGTTTCCTTTTTACTCATCTTCTGTGTTTTGGTTCTTTTGATCTCACTCCATATCTCGCTCTTCTCTCCCCTGCAGACCGTTGAGCTGAAAGCAGTGTGTGAAGAGAATGTCTTTTGGCGTATTGGTGTCAGGAAGCATGTAAACTGGTGGTTTGACTGTGCAGCAGTAGCGGTATCAACAGAGGACAGAGGAGAGGGAGAGATATGTACCGTGTCTCCATCATCAGGCAGTCTGGGACCCGGTCAGTTCATCTGTTTGTCGATCAGCATCAGCCCTGAGGCTATCAGAACAGGTGAGAAATGATTGGAAACACACAAGCATTATGATTGATTACTTTATCTCTTACTCCTTTACCCTTTCTCACACATACAAAGTCGTATGAGAAAATATAGCTGTTCTCTGATCACACCATTACAATTGATATCACTTAACCCCTTTCTCCCCTCACACACACATGTTTGGAGGAAAACTAGATAATACAAAACATAAGTCATTGCTCAATAGAGTGAAACCTCCCTCAGAATATATTGTCACATAAAACATAAAGTAAATCTCAATTAAAATAATATTCAGTTAAAGAATGATGTAATGCAGCTCGGGCCATTGACCATAAAGAAGAAATTATGTCTCGCTCTGGGACTAAACATCTGAAGTCAATACATATTCTTGTCTTGCTGAGAGAAACCAGAAACAGACCAGTGGTTCTTTTTCATTTTTGTCCAGTGTCACCCTTCACACTGCCTGTGTGATGCCTCATAAGACTGCCTGTGACTTTAAAGAGCCTTAGACGTTATCCATTTGGAGAATACCATATGATAACCTTTAAGGAGAGTCATGTAGCTCACCCCAGGTCTATATCGTTGTGCATGAGTCTTGTTTCCCCAAGTCTCTACAACGGAGTTAGTGAGTGCAAAGTAAGTGAAGTGCGCCTTGCTCAGCAAGTGCACTTTTGGTGTTTTCATGGCCAGGCTTATCTTGTACAGCTGTGGCGTACTTGGGTATGGGGATGAGATCAGAAAGAATACATTATCGTTCATTATGTGTGGGTGTCTTAGAGGCTGTTGCAATTATGGCCATGGCCAATCACTTTCACGACTTTCATCCCCCTGAAAAACATGACTCTCCACGTGATGACACACATACAGTCTTCCTCAGTGGAAGCTTCTTGTTTTTTGCTACATGCAGAGTTTCAAATATCAATACAGAAACTTAAATATGGTGATTCTATTGTCATCATTACATTGTTGATTCTTTGTGACATAAACACAATCCCTGTAGTGATCCACGTTTTTGTTTCTGGGAGCATCACGCCACGTCTGCCTGTATTAAAATGCAGAGCTCCAGGCGGTAGACTCGTTAAGAAGAAGATGACACGCTTAGTTGTTTCTCCAGTTACCCATTGTTTTGGATGGAGAAAACGGGGAGGACTAACAGGAACTGACCGTCCTGTGGGAGTTAGTAGCTGTTTTAATGGATCTTGGACTTTTCATAGAACTATGTGACTTGTTTTTAGTGTGTCGTTATCCAGCAGCGCCTGTTGATTAACAGTACAAAGTGTAGAATGATTAATTAGAATGACACGTTTGATGTGCAAATAAGTACAGAGGTGTCAGTGATTATTTTGCACAAATTGAACCAGTGGATCTCTCTTGCATAAATGTGGCTTGACATGATGTTGTCGACATCACTTCAGTTAGTACAGATGGAGCATTTACATGCTGTATTCAAGAGAGTCAGCGGAGTAAAAGGTGTTGTTACACTCTGGAAAGAAGACAGAAATGTGTTGTTTTTGCCCTATCCTCCATTTTCACTTCTTCCACTTGACCTGAAAAATCTCATATATATAAAACATCTATGAATGCCAATAGACAGACAAGGACACAAGTGCCCTTCAATCGTTGTGTTCATGTTCTTATACTCATCATGATACTGTGCAGTCAAGTTGAGAAGAAGGTCTGCACTGCAGATGGTTTTGTTAGAAGTATCAACAACCTATATTGGCATCGGAAACTTGTAGGAGAAAACACTAGCAGCGCAAGCTGTCTCTGCCACTGCTCCACTGGATTTCCACTTGTGTTCTCAGCTTGATTTGTGAATTTTTTTCTTCTAGGGTCTGGACGAGTGACTAAACTGTCCCTCCCTCTTTACCTGGGAGACAAGGGAGAGGAAAAGGGACATCAACCCTACAGAGAGCTGTCTGTCACTATTACTCTCCAGCTTCCCCTTATCACCATCCACCCCCCTCAAATCCTCCTTACACCAGTACCCCTGGAAAGCAATGCAACTGTCATTCTCACCCTGTTTGCACTAGGATATCCTAGGTTGGTTTACACATACACACACACACACACACACACACACAGTATTTTCTATTCACCCTAGACCAAAAACAGTTGCAGTAGCAGTTTCATCTTTGAATCCCTCACTTTTGATTATTTGGATCATGACACACGGACAGCCACTTTGCGATCACAGTTGTCGTCGTCAGCTTTTTGGGTAAGCTGAGCAATAAAGATGATGGACTTTTATTGTATTTACATTTTTCTAGCTCATGGCAATTTACCAGCTGTGTTGAGCAATTAGAACTAAATGAGTGTGGAGGAAACACTGCCACCCACATAAACTAAATACATTTTTCATGCTAGTGGGATGTTTATCAATCAAGCCAGGTCTCGTTATCTGGCAGGTCTGGGCTCATGTTGGATTTTGCTTACATTGTGAGGCAGTAAGCTGGTTTACATTGACGTCAATCTGTATGCACTATTACATCTCTGGCTGCATTTTCTGACCCCCTGGGACTGAACTGAGGAACAGTGTATCTCCTCAAAAAATATATACATAAAGCTGGGACACTGTTTACATGCCAAGTTTTATATAAAACAATACAAAATGTTAGTACAACCGGAAAAAAGTAACAAAAAAATTACAAATGCATAAGACTGAGGTTTTTGTCACACATCATATAACATTTAAATCTAGTTCGGAGGTTCTGTCTATCTGATATGCTCTTTTATATATTCACTGTCTGTCTATGTTTGCAGTGGAACTGGTGTAACAGCAGAAGTGGAAGAGGTGGAACTGGAGGATGGGACAAAGATCCAACCTGTTTCTGTCATGTTTCCAGAGGGTAACAACATCCCTGCCCAGGATCAGGTACACCCCTATACTATGAAGTCATGTTGACCAAAAATGGATGTCGTTCTTGTTACTTACTTGAGTTTTGTGTCATGTGGTCTCAATGCTTTAAGACTGTGTTAAAGTAGGTCCACATCAAGCCTAAAAAGACACATCTACCATGGCTGTATTTATCTGTACTTTACTTTTTCATTTTGCTGTCAACAGTATATTCACACACTGTTCAGATACAATCATGTCTGTATAAATTTCAGTCACAACTTGAGGCTGTAAGAAGATCTTATGGTGTGAGCAAAACCCAATTTATGTGCAATGAATCTATCTGTTGATCAGGGGATACAAACTGGATTGATATAACAAGTGAAATAGGTTTTCCTGGCTGGTGATTCAACAGAAACACTGTCATGATCTGTAATATTATCCCACTTTCTCACTCTTATCTGCAACCATAGAGACATCCAGTCAGCCTCCAGAACCAGGAGTCCGATGTGGCCTCTCTGGTCTGCAGTGTGTCCTTCTGCTCTGCCGTCCCTCTGTCCCTCTGCACAACCATCACCTTCACTGACGACCAAGCCAACAGGTAACCGGGATAGCACATTGTGGGTTTTGGTCTTTTCAAGGGATTTCTTGACAATAACAAAAATAGAGAATATCAACGGCACTATCTTTTGAATATATATTTTTAAAATTAATTCATTCTACATACTTCTCCCTTCTCTACTTCTCTCCCTCCAGGTTTAAGGCTAAGGTGTGTGCTATCGCTGACAGCTGTCTGTTGACAGTCTGGCCCTTCATGGCTTTGCACCGCTCTGAGCAACAGATAATTCTCAAGACTGGTACTTTATAACACACACACATACATCACACAATGTACCTGTATGTATGGGTAGACTGAAGGGCCAGACCTCTTGAAAGTTTGAGAAAAAGGTATTGGTAGACTAAATTAAACATTATTTTATAGCTGCAAACTTTACTCCTTTTGGCAACATTCTCCATTTGGATTAAAATATACAGCACCGGTGTTATTTGTTTTGAGGCGAAGAGTTTTTCTCTGAGTGGGGGCACAGAAAAGTGTCAGGAAAGTTGTACATGACTGAGCAGAGACAACAAGCACTTGAAATCTTTATACAGGTGAAAAGACAGAGAAAAATAGCTTTCAACCTTCTCCAGTCAATCAGTTGTTTATTCTATAAATGTCAGACAATGGTGCAATATATGTCTTCAAATTACTAAGTATACATTTATACAAAATGTTTTATTACAGGTTCGAATCAGTTTACAGCTATGATTATTTATTCAGTGTTTTTCTCCTTTCATCTGATTGATTTATGTGTGACTGTCATTTAGGGGCGACAGCTGTCGAGGCGATCCTTCAGCACTATCACACACCAAGTCCTGCCTCTGGTCCAACTTCATCCTCCTCATCCACATTTGATCACAATAGCTCAACATACAAGAACACCATCTCAGGTCAGAAAATGTGTCATGTGTTTATATGTTTGTCTCTATATTTCTGCTTATGTCTCAGCGGGAGTCTGTGTTTTGCTTTCCTCTTCAGACTCCTATCCAGGCAGTGACAGTGTGAGTGGTCAGGCCAGCAGGGACACAGACATCTCTCCCAACAGAGACACTCCAACGAATCCTGGCATCCCACAATTCCCTGCTGCCAATTCAGAGGAGGGAATATATTACCAGAATGTGTTACTGGCGGTGGAGAGGTGGTTTAGCATCTTTGGGTGGCCGACTGGAGTGCACCCTATCTCTGTACCACACACACTCAGAAGGTAGACCCAAGAGTTTAGCTCAGGGGCCACATTTGGAGTCCAGTTTATGTCAGAGGACTTCCACTTTGAGGTATTTCTTCTATTATAATGTATATCTCTCTCTCCCTCCAGAGTTGTATCAAAAATTCAAACGAATCCTTCCAGCAGTAGAGTCAGTCAAAGTAAAGATTCCAGGTGTGTATATGAGGGATGAATTTTTAGTAATAAAATTGTTATTGTAGTCGCTAATGAGTCATTATTATGGTAGAGCAGTGAAAGCAGTCTTAGCTAACAAGATGACAACATAAGAGAGCTGGATGTTAAAAACTGGGTAATTGAAAGGAGTTGAAAGTGAGCACCTTGAAAGCAGATTCTGCCTGCTGAATAATGCTTTTATATGGAGATCTTAAGAATAAGTAGAGGCTCTCAAGTGCAAATAATTTTTGTCTGCTTTCAAACAGCAGTGGGCAGTCTACTCTGTTCATTATTGATTATTTAGAGGGTTAAAAAGGGTCAAGAAACATAGTTTATGATACTTGAACTGAAGCTCTGGTGGGTTAGGGTTAATTTTGCATCAATGGATGCATTGATCTGTGTCAGGATGCAGGGACATAACGATATTGTATTGTTGTGTTTAGGTCTTTAGTGGACATGCTTCACCACCTGACTGGCAAACAGATTCCTGGTATTCCTCGCTGTCAGACATTTTCCAGTGATATAAACCAGCGAACCAATCAGCTGCTGGAACAGCATGAAGCTATGCTGAATTTTCTCAGGTAGGCCTTAGATACAATGCAAACATGCTGCTGACATTGTTTGAACACTGACATCAGCTCAGACATGCAGTCTAAGTTATTGAGGAGATAAAGACCATTGTATGCCAGATCTTACTGAGAAGATTATCATGGAGGCCTTGTACGCACTTATAACTATTAGGTAGTATTTAAGAGAAGGACACCCACTGTCTGAAAGGCAAAATGCAGTTACTTTAACAGAAAGCTAAAGTCAGCAGCGTTACATTGTCCATGTCTAAAAAGGGTTTAAATGACATTTTGGAAATGTCTTGTGCTCACTTTCAATCTTGTATGCTAATTATTTGTTCAGGGTGCAGGGAGCCTGCCTTTGTCACATCAAACCAGTGTACTTGCTGGACATGCAGGAGTTTAAACACTGGTGCTCCCTGCAGGTACAGATACACATGCACACACCCTTTGTCCTAGACCTACACTATGTAAATTAAATTGCATGTCATGTACGTTAACATGTGCATTTTTCTTAGTCATATGAGGATGAACATGGTCTAGACTACAGCAGTGTTGACTATGAGTCTCTCAGCAAACGATCCTGGACTGACGTGCTGCTGCAAATACACAAGGTGAAAAAATGCTTTCTGCTCCTCTCAGAGTGCAAACCCTCAATCTCATCGGGTTAAATACAAGTACTGAGTATTCCTCTGCACGTGCCCAGGTGCTGGTGTTGTATCGCGTGTCAAAGAGCGGTCTGAACACAACTGCAAACCACAAAGATACAAAGGGAATCCTCCCTTTCAGCTCACAGCCACTGGCCAGTAACATTTATTCATCCTGCGAGCTCCAGCTGCTGTCATGGCTCAACATGCACTACGAGAGCATGAGGGAGACCGTGTGGGGAACGGGTAGGACACGCAACAAGTACACACACATGTAGAAGGTTAAAAGGGTTTACACATACACTATGTGCAGGGAGATACAAGGTGGCGTACTACCAGTATTAACAATGAATAAATAATAGAGTAAAAATAAGAACCAGAAAGTGTACAAAACAATCAGGTAACAGCGTCTTATTTTTAGCTGGCACTAACGTTTGCTATGGCCGGTTAACTTGATGAGGGTCACCAGAAGTAGGTCATATCAGCTTTCACCAATTAACGTTAATTCTGTGTGTAATTTCATAATAAAATAAAATGTGGCAGCTGTCCTGCCTGTGTCTGTATTCAACCAAAGATCTGTGGGGGAAGAGACCCCACTCTGTTATGCCACTATACAATAGAACCAATCACAAGTTATAATAACTTTTTAGAGCAGAGCAGTTCCCAGACCTTGTTGGCAAGACCAGAGTAGAAGGTCCTTACAACTCCCAGAGAGATTTTCAGAACAGTTTTTCTGTATTTGTCATAATCTCATGTTTATAGATTATCATTATTATTATTATTATTATTATTATTATTATTATTGTATATTTAGCAGCGTTTGTCATCAATACAGCTACGATTTGTTCTTCTATTAAGTCTTTCAAACTGTTGATACTTTTTCTTTTCATTTAATGTTTTAGTTTTTTGTCCAATTCATGCTTTCTGAATTCAGGTAGGCCTTGTGAAAGTATTTCCAACACTTGGAACATAATTTAACAACCTGCTGTCAGGCTTGAGGCTGCATTTTTCAGCCCCTTTTTGATGCCTTCATATGTATTACTGATTGATTGGTAATTTCTGTGCTGTAATGGCTCACAGGTGGTGCCCCATCAGCACGCTGGATAGTGAATTTCGACCTGGACTTGACAGATGGACTGGTGCTCGCTTCTCTGCTTGCTGCCTACTGCCCTTACCTGGTCAGTGTGTGTGTGCATGTGCCTCTGTGTGTGGACCCTCTTCAGTGTGTGAGAGATGGTTGTTAATGTCTGTACGTGGCACTGTGATTGATATGATGAGGACACAATTAGTCCTGAGCAAGATTAGGGGAGCCTGTTACCATTTTAAGCACCATTTTGTGTGTATGTGTGAGTGTGTGTGCGTGTGAGAGAGAGAGAGAGAGAGTGCAACTTTAAACATTTGATTTACAGAGCACGTATTGCAACAGAGTAATGGCTTAACAGGCAAGCAAGTGGCAGAGAAAGTAGAGATATGATCCAAATGAAACATGAGTTACAGATACACCTTGTCATTGTTTTTAAATCACACTGGCCTGATGTGTTCCTAATTAGATCTGCAGCCACTTCCGGAGGATGTACACCACAACTAGCAGCCTGGAACAAATCCTGCATAACAACATCATCGTGTACAAGGCCTTGACTGCACTTTGTCTCAACCTAGATGTACAGGTAAATACCAGATGGGACCAGAGGGGGGCTTCACACGGGAAGATTACCTGTTGTGGTTTAGTTGTTTAATCAGCTTTGCAATCTTTACATTATGTTTAATATGTGACATTTCAGTGTAAATTAATGCAATTGTGCTTGATGTCTTGTGTCCCTAAAGTCATAGTCTTAGTCAGAGCTGCTGTAAATCCCCTCCATACTGTATCCCCTGTTGTCAAGCTGACTTCCGTCGGTCCTGGAGGCTGTGTTCAGTCCCAGGTCCCGGTCCAGGCAGTCTCTAGTGCCACCTGCTCCATGGTTATCTGAGCCAAAGATAGCCAGCAAAGAGTAACAGTTGTCAGTTAATCTGGTGATATGCTGCAGCCTATATTTGTTGGAGCTATCTTTGAATTCTGGCCATATTGTACATATTACAACTTTTAGTTGTAATGTTTAGTTTGTTCGAATTAACCAACATAGGTGTACATGTAATGAGATGGTTTATAATGAGGTGAGACTAAATTTACAGAGACTAAATCCTTTAAGATATCCAGTACATATTAGTACCACCCACAAGTGTGGGTAAGCAGTTACTTTGACAGAGAAGTATTGGCTAATTACTGCATTAATTACCTAAAGTAATGACCTCTTTAGCGTAACTGGAGATGTTTAATATATCATGCTGATTATGTCAGAGATTAGGCAGCACTTCCTGTTGTGTGTCTTCTTGTGTGTCCCTGTATCTGAGTGCGTGTGTGTGTGTATGTGTGTGTGTTGTTCAGCCCACAGACTTGTCGGACCCCAATCCAGTGCAGATGTTAATGCTGTGTGTTCACCTGTACGAGAGGCTGCCTCAGTACCTGCCACTGCACACCATAACACTCTCAGGAGGCCTTCACAGCACTTTCAGTAAACAGGTAACACACGCACACACACACACACACACACACACACACACACAGCATCAACAATGGTCTGTAAAGATACCCAAATAAAAATTTAACTGCGTGCCTTGTAAATCAAATTCATGAGCACTGTGAGACTGAAAATGGTTTGGATAATAACCTCCTGGACAGATAATGACACACACAGACACGTACAAACACTGCAACTGGGATCACACACAGACACACATTAACAAGATTATAGACACACACATCCATTAATAGGATTATAGACACAGCCACACACACACTAACAGGATTACAAACACAGACAAATATACATTTGGGTAATGATCCACACTGTCAGGTTAAGCCACATTACAAGCTAAACAAAAACAGATGTCAGTTTTTCAGTGCTAAGGAAGATGGATTTCATTGTTGTATTGTTTTCTGGCAGCAGCATTTGTTGCCTGTGTTTATATGTATAAAAACGTAGCTAATTTATATGTGTTTCTGTGTGTCTTTGTGTGTGTGTCGGTGCTGCAGGTGCGTCTGAAAAGCCCGTCCTCTAAACCTGTCAAATACCAGGCCTTCATTTTAGGAGAGGATGCCCACCTCTTCTCCCTCCCTGATGGATCCACCGTCACCATTCCTCCAAAGTATGTTTTTTACCCAGAAAATTAAACTCATTATACATTATAATTATGGTTATAATCATGAAACATTGGTGCAAGCTTTTGTAGTGTGTTTTAACAATTGATACTTAACTTAAACCTGGTACTGTAAAGTGGAGAAGTGCTGTCTTTGCATCTGCACTTCCAGAATAACTTTTTTTGTGTAGACCTGTGCCTGTGCAAAAAAGGGAGAAAATACTCTTTGCATGGCTACAGTTATTCATTTTTTTCAGTTCTTGAGTAAATTTAGTTTTGCCTTGAGACTGTAGCTCATTAAAATGTACCAGTTTTGCTCTCAAGTGAGGTCTCTCTACAAAAATAGTTCATGTCCCATTTTGAAAACCTAGCTTTAGTCGGAGAAATGCTGTCTTTAAGGACAATGCCATTATGCAGAAAAATAGCTTTAAGATTCTGCTGATTCATTACTGCCATAACCTGAAAATGGGACGTTACGCAATAAAACAACTGAGTTGTAAAAACACTGTGTTGAGCATTCTGGTTCCTGTAGAACAGAGGCTAAATAATACAATGATTATCTGTTGGCTGTGGTGATTTTCACAGGGTGAGCATTGATCTAACCGTCCAGTTCAGGTGCTCCTTCCTGCAGCCCATGGAGGCAGTCCTCCTGCTCATCTCCAGCTCTCCTTCTGGCCTGCACAGCACCACCCTCGCCTTCTGCCTGAAGACCCATGTCAGTCAGATCACACCCACAGTGAGTATCATTAACTAAAGGGGTTGACTGACTGTCACGCTACAGTTAGCGCACCACCGACATTGCAGTTGGCTCTAAGCCTCACTTACTGATTTGTTGAAAGCTTGCTAACTGTTTGACTGAAACACTCCTCAATAGCATGCTGTGTCTAACACACATCACACATAGTTTGGAGAACAGAGTGGATGGCTACAGCTGTTAACTGATAACTAGATGAAAGACTGTCTGCTTCTTGCTGTCTCTCCTTAGAAAACTGTCAAGTGCAAGTCTCCATGCTACCAGCTGAAAGTGATCCCAGTGCCCATCACTAACCCTTTCAACAAAGAAGCTCATTTTAGGTAGGTGTACACAGACTTTATTGTCAGTATAGAGTACAAGTACTGAGAGAGTGAAATGCAGTTTAGCATCTAACCAGAAGTGGCAAAAAGCAGTTAGGTGTCGTGTATGCAAATATGCATAGCTGTATAGATAACAATGAGGGGTATATATATGAATACTCTAAGACAAATACAAGATAAACAGAGTGAATTGAACACACTAAAATATATACAGCATGTGCAGCAGTTACAGAAGGAGCATTTTTGTGCCGTATTGCTGAAGTCAAACCTCTTGTGTGTTTAGGGTGGTGCTGGTGGAGTCTCCAGTCAACCCAATGGAGCCTGAAAAGAAAAAAGACAGCCTCGTTCAACAGGCTTCCTCCAAGGCCAAGTAACACATGCACCGTTCACAGCACTCAGCTTATACACACACAGTAAACACACAGTTAAAGGAATGTTTTGACAACTTAGCCTTCTTGTTTAAAGTTAGATCTAATTTTTTCAGTGGACTTTGGTGGAACAAGATACAATATGTTAATTAACATAGGCTAGGTGTTTCCTCTGGTATCATTCTCAAGCAGACTTTCTAAGCTAGCGACACATAAAAGCAGAATTAAGCATAAAATGCTCTGTTTTCAGGTCAGAGCTTATTTGGTAAAAAGGAGAGGGTGTTCCTCCTGCTAGTGACAGCTTCAGAAGTGTGAGGTAAAGTATGAGGTGGTTCCCTGGGAGAGTACCGAGTTGTCATCAAGAATAGCTAGTTAGTATGCATCTCTCACCTCCTGAGATGTCTTCAAAGCTGAACAGTCCAACTCCTCCTCCTCATCAGGAGTTGACTACAAGGATCTGAAGTAGGGCTGAGGTCATCTGTAGTACACCTGAATCAGCTTGTGTAGTCTGATATCTATGCGTTATGAATTATTTTCTATCCTCCGTCTCCCTCTTTTAGTATAGAGAAGATGACTTCAGACAAGAGCGGCGGAGAGGAGATGGAAGGCAAGTCCTCAGATCTCAGTAAGTATGAACACATATGCTTTGTACTCTGTTTAAGCTTATGTGTGAGTTATTACCTTTATATGTGTCTATATATGTTTGTGTGTGTGTCCAGATGGTGACGACAGCGAGTTCCTCAGTGCAGTGAGCAGTGTTTGTCTGAAGTCAGGCCAAGCAGACACGCTGAACATCTACTACCTGCCCTTCTGCCCAGGCACCAAGTACTGCTCTGTGCTGCTAGTTTGCCCACAGGTCTGTGTGTGTGTGTGTGTGTGTGTGTGTGTGTGTGTGTCTGGCTTGTCTGTCGGTTCCCTGAAACAAATTATTTTTAAACTCATTAACTCGCATTTTTGAAATTGCAGACGGTTATGAACACTTACTGGAGATATATTTCTAATTCATTAGACTATAGAGAAAACCTGCAGTGCATGCTAAATTAATTTAAATTAATTGACTGAAATCTTCATCCTGTCAGTGCAATTTGATGCTCTGTCTGCATGACAGCACCCTGGCTTCATTACAGCAGATTAAAAAATGGGAAATGGTTTGAGCTAATGCCAAAATACTCGTTGCTAAATTTGTATACACACAAACAGTAACAACAGCCTAGGTGCTGTAACGTTTCACCTCTCATCCAAGAGGCTTCTTCAGCTCTAACTAACTGGAGGGGAGTTGGCAGTCTTTTAAACTCTATGTGGGTGTGTAACAACAGCATTTTTAAATTTCTATAAGAGTGTTTTGTTGTGTCAAGAATCAGGTACAGGTAACATTCGGAAAGAAAGTGCAGAGGTTTATCTTTAAGACATTGGGGCAGCCGGAAAATATGGCCTTTAGAAAATATCTTGTATTCTAAGGAAGGGAATATGGGATACCGGTCCTTTGTCTGTATGTATATTGTCCAGAATGCAGCACCTAGGCTTTTTACGGGTTTAACAGACGACATGACATCACTCCAGTCCTGCCTTCTCTCCACTGGCTCCCTGTCTGATTTCGAATTGATTTTAAGATTGTACTGATAACTTTCAAAGCTAATCTAAATCTTGCCCATAGATGCAAAGCTTGAATGCTGACCCCTGCCTGTTTGCAGCCTCAGATCCTTAGGTGGGGCCCTACTGGCAGAGCGACCTGCCTGAGGAGATAAGGCTCACAAAATCCATAACTGAAAAATCCACTTTTATAGACTTGCTATTACCAATTCCTCTTATGCGATGTTGTCTTCTCATCGTCCTTTATCGCTTTTATTCCTTTTACTTGTAATTATTCATGTTGACACATGTGTTTTGTATATTGTGTTTTTTTCTTCTTGTTTAACTTCTTTTAGTCTGGGCTTCCTGAGTGTTTATTCTGTTAAATTGTCTACCTGAGTTTCCTGGTTTTGCTTTGTCCGATTTAGCACTTTGTAAACTCTTGTAAACACTCTGTATAAATAAAAGTTATTATTTCCTGTGTTAGCAGAAATGGAAAATACGGGCATTGCATCACAGAACTCAATTTAAGTTGAGACTAATCTTACTAATCTTTCTAATCTTCGAGTTTTTAAGTTTGGATACTCATATCTGTAACTTCTTTTGGTCAGGATAGTAGAGTCAAAGTTTAAGAACAGGCTAAATTTGTATACACACAAACAGTAACAACAGCCTAGGTGCTGTAACGTTTCACCTCTCATCCAAGAGGCTTCTTCAGCTCTAACTAACTGGAGGGGAGTTGGCAGTCTTTTAAATTCTATGTGGGTGTGTAACAACAGCATTTTTAAATTTCTATAAGAGTGTTTTGTTGTGTCAAGAATCAGGTACAGGTAACATTCGGAAAGAAAGTGCAGAGGTTTATCTTTAAGACATTGGGGCAGCCGGAAAATATGGCCTTTAGAAAATATCTTGTATTCTAAGGAAGGGAATATGGGATACCGGTCCTTTGTCTGTATGTATATTGTCCAGAATGCAGCACCTAGGCTTTTTACGGGTTTAACAGACGACATGACATCACTCCAGTCCTGCCTTCTCTCCACTGGCTCCCTGTCTGATTTCGAATTGATTTTAAGATTGTACTGATAACTTTCAAAGCTAATCTAAATCTTGCCCATAGATGCAAAGCTTGAATGCTGACCCCTGCCTGTTTGCAGCCTCAGATCCTTAGGTGGGGCCCTACTGGCAGAGTGACCTGCCTGAGGAGATAAGGCTCACAAAATCCATAACTGAAAAATCCACTTTTATAGACTTGCTATTACCAATTCCTCTTATGCGATGTTGTCTTCTCATCGTCCTTTATCGCTTTTATTCCTTTTACTTGTAATTATTCATGTTGACACATGTGTTTTGTATATTGTGTTTTTTTCTTCTTGTTTAACTTCTTTTAGTCTGGGCTTCCTGAGTGTTTATTCTGTTAAATTGTCTACCTGAGTTTCCTGGTTTTGCTTTGTCCGATTTAGCACTTTGTAAACTCTTGTAAACACTCTGTATAAATAAAAGTTATTATTTCCTGTGTTAGCAGAAATGGAAAATACGGGCATTGCATCACAGAACTCAATTTAAGTTGAGACTAATCTTACTAATCTTCGAGTTTTTAAGTTTGGATACTCATATCTGTAACTTCTTTTGGTCAGGATAGTAGAGTCAAAGTTTAAGAACAGGCAACAACCAAATGGCATTTTTAACACAGGTATTTATGTTAAATCACATGGAGTCTGCAAACATAGTGACCCTCTTTCACAGCCATGTCTGTCTTTCTCTCTCTCTCTCTGTGTGTGTGTGTGTGTGTGTGTGTGTGTGTGTGCTTGCTTTTAGGTGGGAGATATGGTCTATGTGGTAAAGGCCACAGCAGAATTGCCACTTCCTTCCCCTCTCACTGCCAGGCCCAGTTCTAACATAGTCTCCATCCCCAACAACTCTGGTAGGAAAACTGTGACCCAGATGTTGCTCATAAACTATTTTAGGGCATCATTGCACAATCTGAGTGAAAGTAAATGTAATTCACTGTAGCTGTTTTTCCATTTACCAAAATATTCTGAACACCAATCACCACTCAACATCATTTAATCATTAAACATTTGAATTTGAATTAAAGTCTTGTGTAACATAATTTGAGCATGCTTTTCCTCTGTGTCACCTAAATCTAAAGAAGAATATTTATAGTGAAAAGCAAATCAGATAAAATCCACTCTGATATTTTTCTCTCCACCATTGGACCAAGCTGTGTGTGTGCCAGTGCTAAGCCTGAGCTGCCAACTAGGGCAGGTGTGTGAGGAGGTGGTGCGTGTGCCGCTGATCAATATGGCCTGGGAGCAAGCTCTGGCCATCTGGGGTCAACACAGCATGAGTGCTGACGAACACAGGAGGCGGATGCTGACACACACTTTGCATAGCAGCACCGTGAGGGCAGTCACAGCTGCTCGCAAGCTCCTCCAACAACAGGTACACACACATACACACTCTGGAAAGCTGATCTTTGAATATACAGGCAGGCAGGTCGAACTCCACATCAGTATCTGTTCATATTTTACTCCCTGTCCCTCTTTTTCTGTTGTCTCCCGTTAGGCCACACTCCTGAGAGATGCTCAGCAGAGTAAAGAAGTCGAATACAGCATTGAGGTTTCTTTGCCACAATACTTCACTTTACCCAGGACTGTAACAGTACCTCTAAAAGAAGACACCAACATACCATGGAAGAATCTTGCAGGTACACACACACGAACACCTGAATCCCAGCACAAGGTCACACTTTATTTCATCTCGGCATAGGAGAAGTTTTTTGTGAAGCATTGATGAAGCAGCATTGACTGACTGACAAATTGATCCATTCAGCTCTACAAACTTAATTAAATGTCAAATAGCACTTTTCAAATGAATAGTAGTTGCAAATGGAACCAGAGGACGCTAAACTATCTTAGTATATAAAAGTCCCTTTTGTGCATTACTGTTTGTATTTCCATGACAACTGAAAATCCATTAAATACTCATTTTTACTAATAAAACAATGGTAAAGTATTAAGTATAAAACAGGGTGCTAAAAGTGATATAAAGTGTACTGGTTGAAGGTGTAGCAGCGATGATGGCAGCTCATGTAATTTACTTACACAACTATAAACTAACTTCAATTGTCCACCTCCTCCCTGGAGCTACTTTTCCCTCCATTCAATAGATTGTGGCTGTGTGGACATCCCATTACGCTTCCAGGCAAACTCCGTCGGACAGTTTACATGTCAGGTGGTCCTGAGGTCCTGGTGTGATACCAGGGTCTACATGCTAGAAGCGCTGGTTACTTCACAGGTAGACATCAGCAAATATCAGAGCTTAAGCCTGTAAATTAACTAAATGCCGGTGGGTTCACGTGAGCAAAATCTCACTTGTGACCACAGGAAAGATCCATCCACTTGGACTTCAGTTCGCCTGCTCACCGTTCAGTCACGCAAGATATTCCACTGGTGAGTAGCAAGGGAAAATGTATTAATCAGTCTGTGTGTGTGCTGCTTATTAATAAGGGCTGAGCTAAAAGCATTTGATTAATTATGAATGATGAATAATATTACCTCTATAATGAGAAACTGATTTCTTGGAAGAGAGTGGTGGTCCTGAATATACAGCAACCAGAAAGCATGGTTAAAATGTATCTTTGACTAATTGCATCACTTGACTTAAACTAACATATTTAAAGTTTTAGGTTAGAAAAGTGTTGTAATTGTAGTTTTGTAAGATTGGTTATGTAAATTGTTGGAAAATTTGCAATAATGGTTCCTTTGTATCTCTCACAGCACAATGAGACTGACCAGGACTGGAAAATGCAAGCTGAGGTGTGTGGTGAAGGATTCTCCGGCCCAGAGGTTGTGAATGTGCCAGCAGGGACAAAAGTCTGCTACCCCCTCACCTTTCTGCCTTCAGTACAATGCATTGTCATGGTAATGCATATTTTTTTGTTACGGTTTCATTATTTCTCTCTTTTCTTGCATGCTGTCTGTCTTCATTGTCCGTCCTCTTTCCTTCCTCCTGTCACATTCTTACAGTCTAACTTTGCTTGTTATACGCTTTCTGACAGACCATGACATCTTCGCAGTGCGGTGGCCTTGAGTTAGTGTGTATTTAAGATAATTCAACATCAGCAACATTTAGAAGTCAGCCCACTTTTAAATCCCCTGCTACCAACGCTCATTCACCAGGCTCTCATATTTGGCCTTTCTTCTCATTAGCCTCCTCAGTCCCATCCTCTCAGGGAGCAGTCAGCTTAAGTACGACCACTTATCTCGATGCCTCAAACAGCTGCACACTGTCTGGCCTGTGTGGCTGTTATGATTATATCTGGGAATTAAAACTGCCAGTGCTTTTCAAGAAGCACAGCAGATATTTTTTACACTACATCTGACCTTTCTCTTTTTGAGAAACAGCCTTTTGACAACAATACCCGGCAATTTAGAGTGGTAGCTGATCCTTTACAGTGATGAAAGAATACTTCACTTGTTCTTTCATATATAACGAATGTTTAACAGTTAAAACATTTTTTTTTCTTTATAGAGTAATTAATCCATTTAATCGTCAGGGAACTAGAAGAAAAAATTTACATTTTTCTTTTAATCGAGGAAGGACAAAATACAGAAAAAGTACAATAAAACCCTTATTTATCTTTCACATGTAATATTTTTAACAACTATTTAGATACTATACATATACTTGGATATACTGAGGATGAAAAATGACTTTATCATCAATCAATGAACAACTAAATACATAAATAAATGTCACAGAGCAAAAACGAGTGCCTGAAGCGCTCCATTTTACATCAGGATTGGATAATCTGGTGGTTGAATGAGCTGCCCATCTGCCGCAATCTGCCTTACCTCGTCGTGGAGAGGGTGAACAGGGTTATCCAGCATGGCTTTGATCTTGTCAACCCTGCCTCCAGGCTGTCTAGTTCCAGCCCGACCACAGAGCGTGATAAGTCTGCTGGCCTCATAAGTCTTGTTGCCACAGCCACCCCAGCAAGGCTCAGGGAATAACAAAGAACTGACTACCACAGACTGGTAGACGATCTGCAGTAGTCTGTTGCACACACTGAAGGATCTGACTGTCCTCAGGAAGAACAGTGTGCACTGTCCCTTTCTGAAGAGGCGTTCTTTTTCCAGTCCTGTTTTTTATTGATTAGGACTGTGACATTCTTTTATGATCCACCCTCTCCTCTTCCTCTCCTTGGATGATAACCATCACAGGGTGTCTCCTGTTCCTTCAGTACTCTGCTACATGCTCTTTGCTCATGCTGATATTGAGCATCAGGTGATTGTTGTTGCACCATGAGATTAGGCTCTCTATCAGTCCACTGTGCTCCCCCATGATGTCTTTGTTGATGCATCTAACAATGGAGAAGTTTACGAAGGAACCTGAGATGAAGTCGAAGTCTGTGATGTAAAGAGTGAAGAGAAGTGCTGCCAGTACACTTCCTGACTGTGGCTTGCCAGTGAGGTCCATGATCCAAAATGCAGTGTCATGGCGCAGTTGTAACGCAGCAGCTTTTCCCTTAGAGGCAGGGCTGCTGGATTGTTGAAAGCGCTGTAGAAGTCAAGGTTTACGTCTCTGACAGGGCTTCTGCGTTTATTTTAGTATACTTAACATTTGTATCTTCCCTGTAAAGAGTGTATCCTGTTTGTTTCCCTTTTGTTAGTGTTAGTCAAGAACAGAGGGAAGAAAAAGGTGACTTGCATTGGCCGGGAATCGAACCCGGGCCTCCCGCGTGGCAGGCGAGAATTCTACCACTGAACCACCAATGCATTTGTACTAGAGAATTTGAGGGCGGAGTCTAAGTAGGCGACATTCTGCTGCAGCCAGTTGCTGTGCTGTTCGGTCTTGTGTTGGCTTGTTCGGCTTTTTGTAACTCTTCACACACATAGCTTCAGTAGCTTAGCTTTTTGACATATAAAACATGACGTTTCCCTCTGTAATCAACCAACGTGGCAGTGTGAGCATGTTTGACTGCATCTGAGACTCTGCTTGCCTTTGTTCCTCTGTATGCACACTCCACGCTGAACACACTCCACACTGAACACAAGTTTGTGTGTGTTTGACTGCCTGAACTTTATCCCTCCCCCCACAGGGCAAGCTGTCCTTACATAATGACTGTGACGGTACGGAGCACGTGTTTACCCTCAGAGGAGTGGGAGAGCACCCCCTGCCAGTGGACCATGTGGTATTACAATGCCCTGTTGGTCAGACCACACACACACAGCTGGACGTCCCCAACTACAGCCAGAACAAAGTCACCCTCAAGGTATAATCACACATGCAAATAACTGCCACACACACTGTTACGTGCTAACAAGGTGTACTCTAAAGCATATTCACGCAACAACAGTTTTGCACAACACATTTGCAAAGGAAAGCATTACTAAACCAATTGAATAAAGTAGACTTTAGAGTCTACAGCCATGCTACTGGCTCCGTGATGCTGTACTTGGGATGCTGTACACAACAACAATGCTAACATGCTAATATCTAGCAGTTATAATGTGCTTTATATTGTAAACCAAAGTATTAGACAAATTAAAACCTGTTGGATGTTGGGGGGTCACCAAAGTCAGTAGGATACATCATCAGAAACCATGACTGCATGTACAAAATGTTGTGCAAGTCCATTAAGTAGATGTTGAAATATTTAACAGAAAGAGCGAAAAAAGCCTGAGATCACAAAGTCAGTTGGGTCCATCCTCTGGACACCATGATTACCTGCACAACATAGTGTGCCTATCCATCAGTAGATGTTGAAATATTGATTGAACCTGCTGGTCACACCAGATGAAAAGCCAGAGGATCGTTTAAATCAGTAGGGTTGATCCTCTGATGACCATGAACATCTGTACAGAATGTTGTGCCAAACTAGCAAGTAGATGTTGAGATATTTCACAGGATGATTATTATATTGTAAAGTCCTTGCAGTGTGACTGTCTGGCTCTGATCATGTTTCTTGGTATCTGTGTGCATTTTGAGCCATTTGCAAGTGAGTGAGCATCTATTTGAATGTATGTGCGTGTATGTGTTCATGCGTGTCTTCGCTACCATTTGTACCTCTGTATTTGTACTTCTTGTCTGTAAAAACACATGGACCCAGGTGGTGACAGATCTATCTGTTGTAAGTGGCACCCCCTCCCTGGAGATTAAACCTGGTCACAGTGCTCCGTACTCCCTGGCTGTGTCACCATGGAAACGTGGAAAACAGACAGGTGATTTCTTTTTTCCCCCACTGCATGTTTGTGGTTGTGTGGTTTTGTGGTTTGTTAGGATCTGACGTGGAAGGCAGTTGTGCTCAAATGTCAGCTCAGTTTGTTCACTATATTTTATTACATTTGCTTAAACAGATGCACACAGACTACTACAGTCTTGTTGTCCTTCAAATGCCTGCTTTAACGCTCACATTTACATGCGGTGGTTTTACTGTGTATTTTTGGTGTTGCATGGCTTTAGGCCATCGTGAATTGCTTGATTTGTGTATTCAAACCTTTATTTAAGCCTCGAAAATCATTTAGCTTTCTCTCATTTGCAATGACGTTGAGATACACAAAAATATGCAGAGTTAAAACACTTCAAAAGAACAATACTCAGTGAAAATAATTGCGCACTGAGGTTAATTGTATTGTTTACATAAATTAACGAAAACCTCAACAAAAACTAACATGGGCACTTCATCCACCACATTTCTTTCAGGTTTTGTGTCTTTTCAAGAAATTGATGATATTCAGATGGCAGACAAATTCAAAGGTAAGCTTGTTGTTGTACCATGCTGTGAACATGAAGCATTTAGAGCTCAAAGTGCAGCATCAAAAACATTTAACCTAGAAGTTGTGTGTTTGCATTTATACCATATTTATACGTGTGTGCCTCTCATCCAGGAAATGTACTAGGACACTACAAGGTGCATTTCACACTGGAGATCATTTGTGAGCCAGCAGCGCCCAAAATGGTCATAAATGTTCAGTGTACAACTCAGGTAAGCTCTGAAAACATACTTGCACACTTAAGTGGTTGTACTAATCAGACATTTGCATCAACTTAAGACAACTCTGAATAGGAACGCCTCACAATAGCTACTGCACAAGACACAATTCTAACCTCAGTGTGGTCCAATTTCCCTGTTAAGCGCCTAGATCCGTCGCAAATATCTCTCCTTAGGCCTCTAATTTTAATCTATTGTTTGAAAAATGCAGCAGAACAAAGCTTGTAACTCATAGCAAATTCAATATAAAATGTGAGTAGTGTGGTGCTCTAGGGATTAGAAATGAAAAGACGCTGGTCCAGCCAATAAAGAGGAATGTTCTTTTGCTGGATACATTGAAGGAAAGTGAAAAGAGTTAATTCAGCTCAGGATTATAATTATATTTCTAACAGGCCCTAAAGAAGTGTGTACTGTTCCCTCCAGACTAAGATCAAAAGATTATTAGATCATCACATGGAAAAAGCAGAAACAGCGGTCATGTTTGAAATGATGTGTTTCCAGAGCTCAGTTGCCATAGAGATCCCTGTCAATAACCCACGAAGAGAGCTCATGATGCTGGATGTCTACCTGGAAGGAGATGACATCAATGGCGCCAGTACGGTTTCAATTCCCCCGTGGGAGACTCTCACCTACAAAGCTACGTTCTCCCCTGGCGGTGTGGGGAAGAGCATGGGCAGGTAAGACTTATCACAATGTAGCTGACACGACTTCCTTTAAAGAAGTTTATCATTTAAAGTAAAGATCTCTGTTCAATAGATGCTTTATATGAATGCTTTAAAAAGAGAAATTTGCCATGAATCTGACAGTATTTTGTGATCTGTGGTACGTATACAGCATTTGCATTGGTTTGTAATGTGTTTTCTGCCAGTGTGTTGTTCCAGTCGGAGCAGGTGGGGGAGTTCTGGTATCAACTGGAGCTTTATGCTCTTCCTCCTCCAGTCCTCACGCTACCACAGGCCTGCTGTCAGCTGGGCAAGTAGGTGCACACACACCAACACACTGCAGGGTTATTGGCTAGGAATGCATGCACACATACTGTATAGACACACACACACACACCACTGAGAATTTGTTCATGGCAACGGTCCCATCCTCAGGATTTTCCCGAAACTGAGCAGTGTGGGTGAGGCTCCTTCTCTGCTGCTTTGGGTCTGTTTACATTATATTTGCTGGAGAAAAGGTTTCATTTTATAATTTAATTTTTAAAAGTTTTTATTATTTAAGAAGTTTTCATTTTCATTTTAACTATTTATGGCCACAGTGGTCCCAGATTCCTCCTGACCAATCAGCTCCCTGGATCAATGTAGACATCATTCCTACAGGATCCTTGCAGGGACAGAAGAACTGAATTTGTCCACTGTGATAATTATGTTAGAGATATAAGAAAAGTTTTTCCACTGAGTTTAAAACAGGACTTCTAATGAACAGAGACACACTTTACCATACTAACAGACTAATGAATGGCAATTATAGCTGCATATTAATTGCACTGCTAATTAGCTCAGTAAATTATAAATGCAACATTTGGGTCCTTATGGGGAATTCGATTCTTTACTTCAGGCTTTTTTTGACCATCTGTACTTCTCCTCTCTGCTTTGGCAGCCCTACTTTATTAGTATTTAAGTGTTTGTGTTTGTGTGTGTTTGTCAGATGGACCAGACAGACCATTCCCCTGGTGAACCCCACAGCTGAGCCTCTGAAGCTACTTGTAGCCAACAGTAACCCCAGAAACTTCAAACTGGAAATTGATTCAGGAAGGACTGTTAGTACTCACACTCACCTTTTCATTATTTCAGAATAAAGCTTTATTTGTCACAACATACATTTAATGTGACCTTGCTCCTGCCCCTGGGGGAAATGTATTTACCATTATTGTTGATGTTTTTTATAGTTCAATGGATATTTGATTGCTTTTGCTTTGGATTTCATCTCTTTAAAGAACCACACAGTATACTAAGAGCCTTGATAACACAGTTGTTGTCTTTTTACACAAACAAGAGACAGTGATGTCACTTGGAGGCTGTATATCTTGATGGAAAGCTGTGGGTTGCCGAGCAGTGTGATTTAAAGGGTTTTTCTCTTTGAGCGTGAGTGTGTTTATCCACCCTTACTGTCCCCATGAAAGCTATTCCCTTTGTGTGTGTTTGTTTGTGTGTGTTCCAGCTTATTGTGGAGCCCCACTCCTCCACCCAGCTTGGTGTCCGTTTTAGTCCTTCATCCATCGGAGAGGGGAAGCACACTGCAAAGATCTCTTTCACCTGCCCTGAGGTGTATATACACACAAAACACACACACACAAACTGAGGGGGGAAATAGATTACATAAATCACCTTCCCCTGCCTTCACATACACACAAGAACACATACAGACACACATACAGTAAATGCAGGAATAACTTGCTTCTTTTTCCTCCTAAATTAGTTTAAGCAGGTGCTCTCATTTAATTTACTGCTTCATCACTCCCAGTCATCAACATGAAGCTTGGAGCAATCTGATCACCTCATAAAGCTTTTCATTGATCCAGATTGCATAGTTTATTTAAGGCACAGGAGGCTGTTCACGAAGGCTGGATGATATAAATAATAGGAACTATTATAGAAATCTTTCTTTCTTCATATTTTCTTATTTTTTCTAAATTTCGCTTGCTGACGTCGCCTGCGCTTGTTAATCTGTCTGTCTTTCTTTAGTTGCAGGATTTCTGTGTGTCACTGAGTGGACGTGGCCTTTATCCAGAGAGCGAGGAGCCTCTGAGCATCTCTTCCCTGATTGGCTCCAAAAGCTCCATCACCGTTCCCTTTGCAAACCCCACTGAGCTCCCAGTCTGGCTCGATATCACACTCAGAGGTCACAGGCACTTCATGTTTTTCTCCAGCAGACACTCAGTCGTCAGTTGTGACACACTCAGACATGTTCCTAATACTGTGTGTACTTTGTCTGTCTTCATGTCTCAGATGAGGACCCGAGTGAGGCCTCCAACTGCCATCAAGGCTCTACAGACATGGACGTCTTCTCTATCCCTCTGAGCCACACAGAAGGTGTGTAAAATGAATGCAAAAGTAAACTTTAAAGCTGCCCTTATCAATAGTTTCTATATCAACAATGGATCAGATGGCTGTTTTCTGTAAAATGGGGCTATTGCAGTGACAAACAAACAGTAATTAATCATTCAACTCTGCAGACTTAGACTCTTTCAGTTCATTGTTAAGGTTTTTTTTCCTGCAACTTCATTGTGTTGATTCACTCTCACGGATTTCATCAGCCTCGTTCCCAGGTGCAATGACTGTACACTACCTGATTAGCACAGTTAGGGGCTCCCTGGTGAACACAGTGGAGCATGTAGCAGCTAAAGAGACAGACATTTTTTCTAAAAAGTTGGTGGGGACCATAACAGAGATAAAAGCCCAGTTGACTTGACATTCATCAGGTGGACACAAACATAACTACAACTGATGTTGCTTTCTGACTGTTGAATGTGTAACTTGCCAATAATCTGTATTATTAGATAATAAATAACAATTGTTTTATTAATATTTTCATCATCTTGCAAATAAAGTCAAATTTCTTCTAGTCTATCAACTGCAGTGGTTTTGCAGATGTCCAATACAACGCATTTTAATAAGCTGTGTTTTTCTCAGTGAAAGTTTGTATTTGTCTTTCGGCTATCGAACAGAAAACATATCGATGACTGTGTGTTTGTCCTCCATCTTGGCTGCAGGGATACAGATCAGTGAAGGGGCAAGTTTTGATGTGCCTTTGGTGTTTGCACCTAACTCCATGGAGGTAAAACAGGCCTGGCTCTGCATCAGTATGAAGCTCATCAGCAGCCCTGACAACAACGGTACCTTCAGCACAGACAACAAGAGGTGAGTGTGTTATTGTGTGCATGAGTGTATTCCTCCTCTCAGACAAGTTTCTAGACATTCAGTAGAGCTCATTAGCCTCTGTTATTCCTACATTCGAGCAGGTTTCTGCTGTAAACAAAATGAAGAATAGTTAATACAACAAGAAGCAGGGAAGGGGCACACAGGACAGGTTGTCTATCACACAGCTCACATTCACACTCACTTTCACACCTTAGAGCACCAGGAGGACACACATGCTGGCAAAGGCACCATAATCCATTACTTCTACAGCATTACATAACGGCTTCGACTCAGTTTTGAGAACTTAAATTCTTGCCTTTAAACACGAAATGCTGTCAGAATACAGATATCTCATATTTGCATAAGCACTGGTTCACTGCTAATCCTAAATGCTGTGTAAATACTGTTTAAAAAATGCTCCACATGAATATTTCAGGTCAGAGCAGGAATCGTCAACCATCTGTTGGATTTACCCTCTCCGTGGGATTCCCGTGGAAGTGCCTGTTGAGAACTCACCACTTGGCGTGCTCCATTGTGAAGCGGGCTGCCAGTTGGAAAGGAAGGTGGATGTACTGCTCACTGGGTGTGTGCTGGGGAATCAGGACCAGGAAGGACAGCAAGGTGTGTGCCAGTTTTTTCCAGCATTAGACAATAGTTTTGAGGATTTTTTAAGCATCGTTACAGTGATGGGGTGTTTTACATGTTCACTCCATCACACAGGAAAAGCCACATATTTAATTAATGAGTGAGGAGATTATTTAAACTGTCATCAAGTAACTACAATGATAATGAGATGAGATGTGTCAGGATCTGTGTGATTCAGCTCAGCAGGTGATTGATTGACGATCACGTTCTGTGTTGGCTTCACTGTAACTAATCAGAGCAGCATGTCGCAAGTGAAAAAAGAAAACACAGAGTTTTTTAAAGTTGGGAAAAGTTCAGACAACATCCCATTCAGTCACAGTGAGGTAAGAGTGTCATAAAAAATTACACAAGGCTGAGTTTTGCTTGAAAATCGCCAGTTGTGCTTTTGTTTTTATCTGATATAAGTGTTTACCATATACCGATCTGAAGTCTCACATGTAACACACACTGTTTGACAGGTAGAGTAACTGGTTTTGTGTGCAGATAAAACCTGACAAATTGCATTGTGCTGTGGTGAAGTAAAGGGTGTTATTCAGTTTAATTACATGCTTCTGCAGTTCTTCATCTGAAGGCTCATTTATGCTCCCTTCACGCATGAAAAATAGATGCGTCCGTCCTGCCCACATACTTCCATGGGTCCTTTGCACTGGATGTTAAGCAATACAGCCACTAAAGGGCACAGCTCAGAGTCTAATCGGTCTTGCACAGATCACCGCTATATCTTTGCCACCGTCCAGTCTCCTCCCAGCTGTTCTGTAGTAACTGTTTGTGTCTGTGCCCGGGCGAAGTAACATCATACAGGTGTTTAAAACTTCGCCCCAACTCGCATAATCTCTCTGCAAAAAGTTCAGCCATTTTTAAAACTTCTTCCTCATGTCCTGTGGTCGAGTCCCACTTGAACTATTGGCTACACTGCTTACACTTCCCCCCCATGACTATGGGAGGTTCTGTTGCGTTCGTCCCTATCCTTAAAATTTCAGACAATGTGCAGAAATATGGACAAAATGAAAGCAGAGTACAGTGTATCTAACTTTGAGCATAAATGAGCCTTAACCACTTCACCTGTGTGTGGCTCCATCTTTTATCTGTTTTTCCCTCACTAACCAAAACCAAGTTCCTAAACTAATGTTATACAGAAGCTCCAGAGTGATTGATTTGGTTCTTTTTGCACTATTTTGTTGTTGATAAGATTCAACAGAAGTCCATTTTTTCTTTTTTGGCCATTCTTCTTCTAGCTTTGTTAAATAATCAATGAAATCTAGCGTTACTACATCCATGTAATGTTTGAAAACTGACAAAAAGTGCAGGAAATACAGTTTTAGACGAACTGTAACTTGAGTCAGCTTTGATAACATCAGCAAGCTGCAAATTGTCAGTGCCTCTGTTTTTGCAATGGCTTCACATTATTATTTATTCATTGTGAATTTTGCCACTTTGAAATTTGCTCACCGCAGCTTATGAACACGACAGAATAGAAAACTGTATTTAAGTTGGCGTTCACGTCTTGCCAATACCTGTCCAGCTTAATGGGGTCAGTGTCTGGGCTCACACTGGACTGTCCTTTTTTATGTTTACTAAAATCCTCAGTATGCTTAGATAAAAATAATGAAGCATCAAATTAAACAAAAATTGTAGATGTTTTAAGCACAGAAGCTCATTAAGTTATATCTTTTGTTGTTCCTTGCACCTGATCAATCCCACTTACTTACTTCGGGACAGTTTCCAGGGTGACGATCCAAGACTTCCTGTGCACAGTTCGTCCAGACAGCGAATCACAGCACTCAGAGGTGGAGGACTGCCTTTCTGCTTCCATCGAGGCAGCGAAGAGGGACCTTGACACTGGCATTATAACGCTCACCCTGAATGTAGTCTACACTCCCCTCAGGCCATGCAGGTAGGTTATGGGACTACATACACAGATACTCGTTCAAAGACAACATAACACACATGCACAAGTATGCAGGAAAAATAGAATATACACAAAGAAACATATTCAGATAGTCAGAGGAGGAATGTGTCCTTTTGTTGTTGAGATGCAGCAGCTTTCGAGTTAAATCCTGTTGTTCTCCTTACAAAACCACTCCACTGGTTATGCTGCTACCAGTTAAAGCAAACAAACACCCCGCACACCCAAGGAAAACCATTATACACACAAATACACATAGAAAAAAGAGGTGCTTTTTGAGAGGCACAAACCCACATTAAAAACTAAAAAACCAAACAAACACACAGACGCTTGCACATTCAGAGACACAGAGAGATGTAGACATACACAAACACTCATTACCAGTCAGAAGTAAACAAATACACACACTGTGAGATTATGCAGACTCTGAGAGAGGCACACAAACACTTCAGAAGTTGAAAAGCACATGCACAGGAAAGAAAGGAAAGGAAAAACACAAAATTGCACACACTCAGAGAAACAAATATGCACACCTCCTGGGTGCTTAAAAAAAAACAAAAGGATGCTAATAATAAGTCAGGAAAACAAAACAAGCACATAGAGTACTTGCACATTCTCACACACACAGACACACAACAGGAAGGAAGGCATACAGACACAATCTGTTTGTTGCTCTCTCTCTCTCTACAGATAACACACTTGCATTGAGCGTTGTGCGTAAACACTGCATTCATTTATCTCTTGTGGTTCTCCCCCTACAGTACAGTATCTTCTCCCTCTACCTCTCCTTTTTCTCATCTTCTCTCTCTCTCAGGTGGGTGTGGCCTCCGCATTCATTTATTACTAACTGTCTACATGTGCTGAGTCTTAATGTTTGTAGCTAAAGGTTGCAGTGCTCTCTCAGAGTTAAAGAGGGAGGCCGGCTCATTAGCTTCCTCTGCTTTAACTGTACTTGCCATGTTAGTGCAGATCCCCATAGAAAATACATTAACTTTGGTTTGACCTAAAAACACATTTGATACTTCTATTAGATTTTAAACACCAGGGTTTCTCCCGCTGCTTTTCCAATCAACCACATATGATTTACAGTGGCAGTCAGCGAGATAAAGCAATTGGAGATTATTTTGACTTAAGCCTCTTAGGTTTGAACACAGGTACATTCACATGCCTACGCACAGTTTATCCTTTATAAGACAGTTTTTTAATTGTTATGGCAATTCTTCTCATGCCAGATCAGTCTGTAAAAAATATTTCTCATCTCATACTACTACAATAATAATTGAACCAGCACTCTGTAAGTAATTTTTGGTAAGTGTTAGCTCAATCCATCTTAAATTTGTTAGCTGACTCTAGGTCAAAAAAATCGATAATCATACACAGTAGTGGATTTTTACTAAGTACATTCGCTCAAGTACTGTCCTTGAGTGCAGTTTTGAGGTACTTGTACTTCACTTGAGTATCTCTGTTTTCAGCTACTTGGTACTTCCACTGCGCTACAGTACGTAGAGTATATACGTACATTTTCAAAACATGTATAATTTACTTTTACATGTACTTTTGACACTTAAGTACAATTATTGCCAGATGAATTGTCTTTCCAATAGCCATTACTAACTTGGGATGACCACTTTTTATCCAATTGGTTTGTAGTAAGAAGTGATCACTATTTTTTATCATGTCCTGAGAGTGGGATTTAGGGGACATGGGGATGAGGTGAAATTAACCTCAATGCCCAAACTTTAACAAACCTTTTTCTTAACTTTCTAAACTTTTTAATGTCTTTTTTAACGTCTAAATGACCTCAATCATATCTTTGATGTTTTTTTTCTTCCTGACATTTCTTGTTATTTATCAGCCAACATTTAAGCAGATACCAATTTATCTGTGATAAGCTAATACATCGTCCCAGGGGACTAGTCTCAGACTAGTCATTAATTAAGGCTTCAACGGAAAAATGAGTTTTACAATCCATCAGTGATGCAGCCTGTGACACAGCACAAAACACTCTTCTTCCTTTTATATTATTACTTTTCAACTCCCCAGTGGTCTCCTCTTGTGATAACATTTTGTCTCGCGTGCCAGGTGCAAAATATCATGTGAGCTTCAGGATAAAATTGTCTGCAATTTTCATTCATCTTAAATCTAAACGCATTGAGTTTTGTTTATATGGTGATGAAAAATATGTGTTGCCCATGTAAAGACTTGTATCATGTTCTTAGCTTTGTCTACAACTCTAATAAACTATTATTGCCTAAAAATGTTAAATTCTTCCAAACAGTGCTGCAAATCTAATTATTCTGCCAACCGTTATTGGCAGAGTTCCATAGCTTAGAGGTGCCCTTTGGAAACGAACACAGTTTCTGTTTACGTTCAGCATTTCGCACAAAAACATAGTGTGTCTATCGTTGGGGTCCAACAAACCAGTTGAATGCCTTTCCTTCCACATAAAACATTTGCAAACCAATTTTTAAAGGGTTTTAAATCCTGCATGGTTTACATCTTCTCCTACTTCCCTGTCTTAGCTGGCACATTCCTGTGTTTCTTGGCACATTACCACTACCTGTAGATCAGTGGCATAATGTGAAACCATCGGCACATCCCCTTTCTTGCTTAAAATAAATGCTGTAGTGACTTCTTTTTACAAAATATCCAAGGTAACTTGTTTGTAATGAAAATTCACCATACCATCTCACTGTTTAAATTCACGATTACCTATTCTCTACGGTCCTCCTTACTGTACATTGCATGTGACATCCTGCTGAGTGAAGAGTGCATTCATTTATCAGCTCCCATCTTCATCTGTGGAGTCCATTAATGAGGCGTGCCCTGGTAGAATCAATACCTCCGAGAGCTAATGACTTCTCCATGAGGAAATGACGGGGGGGTGTGGTGCTGCTAATAGGCTCTTCCATTATCTACAAGTTATTTCTCTGCCGTGGGCAGTGAGATGAGGAGACCGAGTATCATAAGCTGAAAGTGGGAATATTAAAGACCGGTTTAGACAAATAGGAATGCTCAAATTACACTTTTCAAGATAAATTAGAGTGGAGGAATGATTTGAAGAAAACAGTAGGGTGGAAAGCAGACTCTGAATCAGAGGTGTTCTTCTGTGTGCCATGGTGAGCCAAATATAAACAGGTTTTTACTCCCACAGTTAAAGCCAAATGCAACTCATTGTGTGTGTGTGTGTGTGTGTGTGTGTGTGTCTGTCTGTCTGTCTGTCCAGGTGCTCAGCGGTCTTAGCTGTGCAGTGTGTGTCCAATAGGATCTGGGAGGTTCCCATCACTCTCATCGCCACGGAGCCTCACGTCGATGATGTCATTCTCACTGAAACCACTGAGGTGGGAAAGACTTCAGCGGTGGGCTTCCGTCTGACCAGCACCACCAGGTGTGTGTGTGTTTTTAATAGTTTTTTTTACTAAACTAGGAACTAAAAAGTCACCCTCATTCCTTCCTGTTTGTTTTTCTGCCTCATCTGAAATATTGTGAGGATGAAAATTAGTTCTGTAACAGATTAAGAATCAACGGCAGTCCTGGAATGAAATTTTCACAAACAAGATAACAACAGCTGTTGTTTGCATTTACTGTGATGTTTGAATGGATGTAACGAATGGATGCAAAGATTTCTCATTTAGTTCGAAATCACAATTCACTAATCATCAAATTAAACATTTTTGTTTATCTTGTTGGCTGCTCTGTTTCAATCTCGTTTGCTTCTGCTCACCGCTTTTTCTCACGCAGACACACTTTCTCTCTCTGTCCTCACCAAGTCAGGAGACTGATATCATAGCTTTGCTTGTAACATCAATAAACAGAGCAAGAAATGTCGACCCTTAATATTAAAACCAGAGGCACCTAGTGTTTGTTTACTGTGTCAGTGAAGGTTGTAGCCCTTCTATGTTAGCCTGATCAGTGATTCTACCCCAGTGCTGGCTGGGTCATCAATAGTACTACTCCTAGCACAGAGACTTTCTTGTTCCAGGAACTGTGGCTGAGGAGATAAATTTACCTTATGGTTCCTCTGGTAAAAACACACATAATAGTTTGTTGAATATTTTTTTCATTTGTTTATCCACTTCAGTATTTGTTTTTGGAAGATAGTGTCAGCTCTTGGCAAGCTGTTAATATGAAGAGTTGGTTCCAGGAGGCCGGAGCCGTTCACAGCAGCGTTCCTGCCAGGCAGCAGCAGTGAGTTCAGAGTGACTCCAGCCTCAGGGATGTTACCTCCTGTTGGTTCGACCGGAGCTCTCATCACTGTGTCCTTCACACCCACCAAAGATAGCAGGCACAGTGCAAGACTCACCATCCAGGTATTTAAAGGATTTATTCTCTGATAATCTCATCGACTTTTGTGTTAATTACTGGTCATAACTGTTAGAGTGGTGTTACAGTCTAACTTTTACCTGTTTCAAGTAGTGCAGTAAGTATATATGTTAAGTGTCAGCATTTAAAAAGAAAAAGTCCTGAGGACAGAATATCCAGTCACAGATGCGTGCTCCAACATATTCACCCATACAAACAATACAGTAAGTAGATTTGCATGACCCTCCTGTTACAGGCAGCAGACATGCAGTGGACCTACGAGGTGAAAGGAAAAACCCCTCATGACCTCCCACCCCTCTGCACTACATCCACCAATGGCAGCTGTTCTCTGCCACATCCAGCCAATGAACGGCAGCGGAACTTTGTGGCTCTTAACCTTCGTCTTCCCGCCTTGGCTAACTCGTCCCCCCTCAAAGTCCGCAGATAAAGGACATCCTCACTCCCTCATCAGCTAAGGACTGTCATTTTTGTGTAATTTCCTTTTAGACTTTTTTTGTGTTTTTGTCTGGCAACATTTACCAGACAATGTCACCTTCAATTAAAGAGATACCTTTATGTTTGGAAAATGAACTTTTATTTGGACAGACACATTACCACATGGTGGTGATGGTGATGGCTTTCACAGTTTGCCCTTTTTTTTCCTCTTAAAACGGCTCATTAGACGGGTTAGTGTTCCTCATCAGCAGTTTTAATGAGCTATTTTTCTGCCAATACAAAGACTTTTTTTCTTTTGGCAGCTGACGGAAATTTAACAGGATGACACAGACGTGAGGATCATTCTGCAAATTGAACAAATGTTTATCTCCGTAATTTTAAAATACTCTCCAAGGTGATTCTTATATATTTAACACATTACATCGCCTGTGCTGTAACTGACATACACATTATAGTCAGCACAAAACTCCACGTGCAAAAATCCCTCCGCAGCTCATCTCCTCCTCCTCATCTCCTTGGTATAGACTTAATCAGTTAAATCCATAAGGGATAATGACATTTCCTAGGTTCACCTCATCGGTGTGCTTCATGGAAAGAGCCAGCGTCCCTGAAGTTTTACACATTCAGCAGGTATCAGATGTGTGATGAGCAATAAATGCTAGTAATGGTTATGATGTCCCTATCATGCCTCAGAGTCCACTTCAAGTAAAATGTTACCAGCTTCCTTTTATCATCCTTTCCCTTGTGATCCTCTCTTAGATTGTATGGCCATAAATTAGATCCACCTCAAGCTGCTGGTCCACCAATATTCCCACCCCACCTTATATTACACTAACCAGGACAACCTTGAAATATACAGCAACCTTTCGGAAAAGCTCAGTCTTCGATTTAATAAATCAAACCACATGAGGCTTAAGAGCTTGTCCAGTGTGTGGGCTGGTGTGCATGCAAATGTAGCCCACACTGCACCCATGGCTGCTCGGCTCGGCTGTAAATCTTTGTGTCTGTAGCCACAAGAGAAGCGGAAGTTGTTTCAACGAGTGTTAGAAATTACAGTTCAGTTTTCCTTAGTACATAAATATTATGTACCATGCCTGCAAAAAGTATTTCTTGTTTTGCATTAAGGAACCAAAGTCAACACACTGGTGCAATAGTGAAATGGAAGGAGTATGACACAGCTGTAAATGGGCCAAAGCAGGTCATCTTCAAAAAGTGCAAAGAGAACACGAGAGAGAGGAGACTCTTGATATCTGGACTATAGTTTTCCAGAAGGCATGTGGGGGACTTTGTAGTCAGCTGGAAGGAGAATCTATGGTTACTGAGACCAATATTGAGCTTTCTGGCCATCAGACTAAACACCATGTTGCACTGCACGTCATCATAAACATCCCCAGAGGCGTGATGGTGCTTCTCTGCAGCAGGCTTGTGAGGGTAGAAGGTAAAATTGAATGCAGTGAAATACAGAGAAATCCTGGAGGAAAATCTGATGTAGTCTGAAAGAAACATTCGGCAAGACATGGGCCTCATGACATATTCCTATTCCAAACCTGTATTAGTTTTTGCTCTGAGGTTTGCTCATGAGAATTCACCAAACGTATGTTCAGGTTGTGATATAAATCTAACTCTTCCTCTCTGTTTGTGGGTAAGTTTCATTTACAAAGATGTTACCAAAGACTGAGAAGAAATATTTCACACAGTTGAGCTTCAAGCCCCATCGTCAAATCTCATCAGACAAAAGATAACAAGTGTATCTGTGTTAGTGGTGCGAGAGGACCCAAAACAATTAGGAAGTATTAATAATACAGCTGCCAACTTCAGCATTATGTGAAAAAAGTATAAAGCTCTTTTTATGACTCAGGAGGAACCTGCATGTAATCTGATACATTTACTCCAGTGATATCACTCGGGGGCTACGTTGCATTGTGGGTATTGTAGGCACCAGGTATTGAAACAGACGGGGGGAAAAATTCTGCTGCTTCATTGTGATGTGCATTGCTCAGACTGCTTTTTTTTTCAACCTGGTGCATACATTACCCACAATGCAATTTAGCAACTGAGTGACATCACCTGTAAACACACCTTAATGTGTAAAATTGCTGGAGTGACCCTTAATACAAGAAAACTGTTGAATGCAACAAACTCTGTGAATCACTCGTATGTGTCACTTCAAGAATGAATCTGTTCTGAAATCTGAAGTTACACAGGAATGGCCTCAAAACAAATTTAAAGTCTTAAATTAGAGTCCAAATATTACTCTCAGTGTTGTAAAACAGTAAAACACAAAAATACCTTTTAAAATATATTTAAATTCCAATATACTACTAGAAACTTTTATATAGTAACTATATTTGAATGTTTTAGTAACATATATTCACATTTAAGCATTTGTTTTTTTACTTTTTAAAAGAGAAAAACATATTTTCAAATGAAAGAAAGTGATAAATCAAGATAGATAGGCATTTGCAGAAAGTCATGGCACCTTTTTAAAGTTTGATTCTATTTTGTGTGTGTGGATATAAAATGTTGTCCTTATACTGTAGCTTGTGCATGCGCTTGCTTTTACCTTTCTTGTGTGTCCACATATGGAGCTGTCCTATGGCTCACCTTGTGCCTGTGGAATTATTCACGAGGCAGTTACGCTCAGTTATGCGTCCATTAAGCACCATCTGCAGCCTGCTGGGGCAAGAATGGAGGCAGAGAGAGGGATGGGATGGGAGAGGAGAGGAAGGATGGAAGAAGTAAGCAAGAGATAGAGGATGGAGAGAATGAAGGACATAGAGGAGGAAAGGAGAGGATATGGTTGGAGTAATAGATGATAGAAGGAGCACAGGGGGGAGGGCGAGTGAGAAAAGATGAGTGCAGCAGATAAAGTGAAGAGTAGAAGGCGGGTGTTTGGTCGAGGATGAAGGGAAGACGCTCTCTGCATGTGTTTTGCATATTGTCTGTGAGAAAGGGTGTGTGTGTCTGTGTGTGTGTGTGTGGGGCCCCTGTCTAACAATGTGTATCAGTGAGCGTGTGAGTGTGTTTGTGCGGTTGTTGATTTCTGTCCACATTACCTGCGGAAATGAGCTCCCCCTCCCTCTGCGGGTGAGTTGTCCCCGGCAACAGATGAGCCCAGACAACAGTAATTGGCGGAGGGTCTGTTATGATGCCCGCAGTTGCAAGAGATCACGCTGAAGTCGCGCTCGTGATAGTGAAATCATGATGATGAGGTGCCAAGTGCTGACACGCCAAACTAAGCTGAACAAGCAGATCCTCGGACACTTAAAGTGTAACTTCGCTTTCCTCTACGTAGACAACTTTAAGGCGACAGTTGGTCTGAATTCGAAACAGCACTCATTTTACTGTGTAGTAAACACCGACACACTGAATGACCTATGTTTGAATGTCCATTAACAGGTTTAAAAGCAGTTGCAAAATGGAAGCTGTGCCGACATCCGGAACATTACCCGGACGTGAGCTGGACGTCCAAGCAACGCTGAAATATGATGTCACCACGAACGGGTGCATTCAGCAGCTTCATCGACAATAATTCATCATCTGAGTCTAAAAGTATTAAGCCTTTTTTAAACAACTTCCTCACTGTGGAGACTTTTTTGCTCTTTATACTACATCACCTTACTTTCTGGCAGAAAGTTGTGAAGTCAAACTTCTCTTATGTGCGATCAAAGACAGCTCTTGGATAAAGACTTCTGACTCTTACAACACTTAAAACAATGAGGAATGACACTGGAATATAATTTACATATAGATATACATAAATGGCGTCAACTTTATTTTAATATGTAAACAACGGATGTCGTCTCTGCACAAGCAGTGGACCGTGTCACTGCCAAATAAATCGTCCATCATAAGTCATATTTAAAACAAAACAAAGACACGTGTATTTCCTGCTTTGCAAGAGAAGGTCTGCGTGGACCATTATTGGACAGGGAAACAACGTCGCCATCAGGCTGTTGGCCCTCGTAACCAAGTTGGGGCCCCATTTTTGGCCCCAAACAATGTTTGATGGGTATGGGCAAATAAACTGGGAAACTAAGCTATCTTTGGCTTTATATACAAAAATATGATGCCAAAAATGAATACTTAGGAACTTATGAAACTTACATTGCCAGTTTATATAGTAGGCTGTAAGTCACACTGGCTATCCAGTCTCATGACTTCATAAAATACATGAACATACAGTTGGAAATAACAGGTATCTTGCACTTCTCCATGGAGAAGCTCTTAAACTGTTCAATCACTCATTCAGTGGCACTGTGGGAGGAAATATAGTTAGTTCTGTCACAGTTGTCCTACTCGGCTGAAAGGCAAGTATTTTTTCTCTTGTGAACGGCCACACTGGAAGGTTGAGTGAAAAGCTGTCATAGAGAAGAATGAGATAATATTTTAAATATGGGGATGACTGCATATTTTCAGACAGGATCCCCTTAAAGAAATTCATAGTGTTGCACTGAAGCTGACAGAAATTGGGAGAAAAGGTTAAAGAAAGCTTGACAGATACTTCCTTTCTCACCTTCACACAGCTGGCCAGTCTCTGTTGGAAGTGGGTGTGAGTGTCAGATTGTTGGTTTCTGGTTTGATGGTCTGACTCACCTTTAGAGTTACCAAAGACTGACTTTTTACTGTTGAAATTGTTGGTTGTGACGGACCCAAATCAGTACTTTTCCGAAGCTGCCTTTTCCTCTGTTACAGTAAGGTTCACAGAGACCTTTTCTTTTTCTGTGGAGAGGGCACTCAATTTAATTTTTGACAAAACTGTAATAAAGAATACCTCTTTTTAAGGTTAGAACTGCTTTAGAGCTTTCAGAAACATTGGAGATTAGGAGTCATTTCCTAAGATAAGAAATCAGATCAAATGTTTTACTTCTAGTCCTAAAAATAAAACCAAATTTGAGTCCATTCTTCCCCAGCTATGACTTATTTCCTACTCTGAGAACATGATGAATGTACCATGTTTTAAATAACTAAATTACTAATGCAAACACTGCTACAATGGTTCATTGTAGTTGATGACAAGCTAATTATAAAAGTAGCATTTGTCAACTTCAGTTTTCCTTCAGATACCTCTTCTTCATTCCAGTAGGTCTTTGTTCTGCTGTTTTTCTGACTTTGTCTGGATGATAACGACCTCTTTGAAGGGTTAATTGTCTCTTTTGCTCTGAAAGCTCAGGAAAGTGCCGTTTATCACTCCTCTGCGACAGCTAACAAACGCTGCTAATTGGCATTCAACCTTACACAACCCTCCCTCCTGTCTGCAGCTGTGACCCTTCAGGGTGAGAATCATCTTTAATGAGATGTTTACATTATTTTCTAACATGTGTAACCATACATGGAGCTTAAAGTAAACTCATTCCCTAAGGTGAATGTTGACAGTTAGCAGAAGTGTCAGTAACCCTTCAATTATCAGATAGATTAAATTATCAAGATCAGTAAAAACAAGATTGAGCGGAGGCAGATGTGTTTAGTTTGTCAGAGAATGAGAATGCCAGTAAAAATAAAATAAAAAGAGACCGAGTATAAAACACTTTAGATTTTGAGCAACTTTGATGTCTTCTGACAGGCGCGCCATATGGCACTGCATTAACTAATCCTTCTAGTTTCTCAGACATTCCTAAATGGATTATCTACTTGGCTGCTTAATACTATTTCATTTTCATTCTGTCACAGAGAGTCCTATCCCCATACATCACCCACACTGGGATTCAATTAGCACGGCAGTAATTAAGCAGGGGGCTGTTTCTCCCTGAAATACACACAAAATCATTTGACAGAGTGCCAGGAGTGTGTGTGTGTGTGTGTCATATTGACAGAGAGTGGGTGATGAAAGAATGTAAGAGGGAGGACAGTGTTCATCAGTGTTATCGCTTTGTCCAGTATCTTCCTCACTTGTTGCTACACAGTGTAATTGTGTTAACCTACACACACCCACTCACACAAAGTTAGCTGTAACTAACAGTATAAACTTTTTTAAAAATGGTTTCACTTTGCTCTATTACTGCAGTTTATTAAAAATGCGATCAGTACAGTATTTTCTCTGGGTGTTAGCACTCTCAGTTTAAGATTAAATGTATTGATTCTGGGAAACTGGGTCACTGGAAGTACGAATAAGGCAAACGGCAATCCAATTAATTAAAGCACGAAGGATTTGACGCTAATGACAATTTGTCTTTTCTGTTGCTGGCCACAGTTAAGCTTATTATACATGTGAATACAGTAAAAACTTAACAACAGCCTCAGCTAAATTCAAAGAGGCAGTCCTAAACTTTAGTGTTACACTCTTCATAAGACAACTATCAAGTCACAAATACCACTTGTCATCCACAGTCTTTTCAACATGTGCCACTTATAAATACTTCGTCACTCAGTGTTTTGATTGGCATATGCCATCGCTGCGGTAGCGGTATTACTGACACATTGCACATCACTCATATTCCACTAACATATACCATTTCTTACATTAAATAAAAATGCTATTCAGCTCATGGTAATGGTCATACATGCCCAGCTAGCCTAGCTACCAGAAAAGCATAGCATTCATCACTAGAGCTTATATTTTCTGGGGCCATTATCAATATTGAGGGGTAAAAAAAATGGAACATACTGGCCAGAATTTTTATATACACAGAACATAAACACACATTTTTTGCAATGATCCTTCAAGTGTGGTTATCAAACGCTCGTGAAAAAGATACAAATGTAATGAAGGCAGGATATTTTACAGTTTAACAATAAATTTTAATGTCCATAACGAAATTGGAGCACTGAAACAGTCAACTTCACAGGTCATTTCTCAATAATAAACTTCACTAAAGTGACCACGTGAGCCACGAAGGCTTACATAATGAAAAAACAATACATATAACCTGTAAAGTAAACATATAAAGTATGATATGTCTTTAACTGCCTTTTTAAAAGGGATCCGGAGAATCAGCAGACTGTAGGGGTGCTGACAGAACGTTCCATAATTTAGGTGCTACGGCCTCAAAAGCTCAATCACCACAGGTCTTCAGTGGAACATGAGCTGGACTGTTTTTTTTATGAGGCGCACAGCAGTACAATAGTATCACGATGCGCTCAGACTACCACACCGTCGCTGCACGACCATCGAAGTCAAGATGGTTTCAACTCTCACTTGGCGACCGTGACTTGCCTTTGCTTAGCCGTCCTATTACTTTGTCGCTCGCAGTGTGAACATAATGATCAACAGTGGCTGATGTTGTTGTGTGTAGAAAAGTTATACAAAGCTCCTCCAGTGTAAGACTTTTAAAAGTTTGGATTCTTTTCTATTTATTAGTCTTTTCAGCGTTAACATTCAGCACATTTCATCCTCAACAGTCGTGACTCCACATCTCATTTCAGAGCAGACGTCTTCCCACCTCCTAATCATGACTCCTGTTTTTACTTGCCTGCTTTGTTCGAGGTCAAACTGATGGATACTATTTTTACCGGAGGAGTAAATTACTGTGAACTTACTTGTCAGTCAATTATCTACACACACATATACACACACTTAAAGATACAGAGCCCATCACAGAGTAATGCAAGAAGAGAAGGGTGAAGTAACTTGGAGCACCCAAAGTCCCTCACCTGCTAGTCTGAGTAGCCAATCACACGTCGGCCCCGTCTCCCACCGAAACAACTGTGTGGTTCTTTGAAGTGAAATCTAATTATTACTGCGGCACTTCTCCACGAACACTGCGTGTGTGTGTCTACACTTATGCCTCTGAGCGAGAGTGTGCATGTGTGTGTGTGTGAGCCTACACCTATCAAAACTCCCTCTGGTGAACATGACAGAAGAGATGGGGGAGAAAGAACAAGCTGCTCAACCCTGCTTTCATCTTCTCCCCCCTTTTTACTGCCTGAAAAACTCGGCTCTGACACATAAAAATCATCACGTCTGTGTGTGTGTGTGTGTGTGTGTGTGTGTGTGTGTGTGTGCGCGGGAGACATTGTTACATATTTCATGTTGCTGATGATCGCAGGAGTTATCATTCTGCTTGCATCCGAGTGTTTGACAAAGCAGCACTTGTGTGTGAGGGACAGCAGGCATGTGTTTGTCTGGTTTGTGTGAACGCTGTGTGACACATTTGGAAGCGGCTCTGATGACTTGACAGATTGTATGACACACTGCGTGTGTGTGCTTTCATTGAAATGTCTTATTACACACTTTGAAGCTCTGACTGATTGTTGTGTGTGCACATTTCGCTGAATGATGAGCCAGCGTTGTTTGTATGTTTACCGTAGTGTGTGCGTTGTGTTCGGTTTACTCATGAAGATACCCTCAGCCGGCATCCAGCACCTGTGTCTTGTCTCCGCTGACGATGGAAACAGATAGAGAGCTTGGAAACGCTCGGCAGCAGGATATGAAATATGCTAATGAACCGACATAATAATAACCCATCATCACACACGCGGCAGAAAGAAAATGAAAAACTTTGCAAAGGATTTTGTCTTCTTCCGACCTTGTTTCAAGACCAAATTTAAATTATCTCAGCCTCGCCGAGGGGAACATTTGCTGGTTTTGAGAAATAGTACTTACATCAGAATAGCCCAAGCTGTATTAAAACATCAATCATCAGGGAAACAAAGTAACATATTTCTAAGGGCACAACCCAAACATTGAGGGCTCCTTACAAAGTCTTTCAATTACATTAACAACATTTCCAAGCTGTTCATTTTCTTGCACTACAAGGGAGTATACATTCAGCAAAACCACCACGCCTCGCACAGCAGGGGAATATGCAAATTGTAAACATGTCTGGTTATCACTTAGTTGCCTACAGGGGCTGATAACATCTATTTCAAGGGACAAAAAAATATTTAAATCATCCTTTTAACAACAGAATTTTCTTAAATAACAGGCATCAGGGAAATACCAACATTTAACATCTGAGTGTTCTTTTTGTTGTCTACTAGAAAATGTTTGCATGCTTTAATGTTCAAAAAACACTTTATTTCTCTCATATTGTCTATGTTGCTGCAGAACCTCTATGCAACATCTGTCTGAATGCTCTGTCTCTTTAAAGCTCCCCTCCTGTAAAGCCCATTCTGTTCTGACTGGTCAGCTCTCACAGGCCTGAGCAGACAGCGCCCACTGTGTTTCTACATCAGCTCTGCCAGTGTTTAGCTGTTAGCTGTAAGCTAGCGAGCGACAGCACACACCGAGGTTGATCGTGTCTGTATGTTTTATTTCAGGTCAGCTTTCACTAAACTCAGCACTCACCAGAGACTCTGGTTCTCTCACATATTTTCTCTGTTATGTTAATAGTCACCATTACAGTACATAAACACCCAACAATGGAGGTTACCTCTGCGGATCACTGCGGCAGTCAGGTTGATAAACAGGAGTGTAGATTAATCGGCTTTTTAATCCCAAAAGTTAAAAAGTCATCTCTGAGCTCTCTGGCTCCGGATCAGAGCAGAATCAGTGTGTTTATTCCTATAGAAGATCTGGCATTGTCTCTTGTTTTGTTTCAATAGAGGGGTCTAGCAGCAATCTTACAGCACCATTAATTACATCTATATAACAACAATAACAAAAAGTCTATTTCAGCAGTAACGCCGTAGGAAATTACTTACAATGTAATCTGCTGAGTCACTTTACCCTAGTCTGAGTGTTGCAGGAATTTGTAATTGTTTTAATCCTCCTGATCTAAATACCTTAAAACATTCAAAGTATTTTCTAAGCTACTTCCAGCAAAGTGAAAGTCTCTCCTCTAGTTACTGTACTCCACAACAAACACACACTTGAAACAGTCCTTCATTCTTAGTTGAAGACAAACAAACACCATCAGGTGCGTGTTCATTACTTGCGGCCTATGTTAATGTGTATAATGAATAACCTATTGGACAGATTTGTTATTATACAATTTATATGAGCTGTACATAACGCAAAGCCACTGTAATCAAATTCTGACAAATGAATACCGACTCATTTACTGTGCACTCTTCAATCACGGTAAGTTAGTGCCGAATGAAATAAAGGAGACTTTTAAGCGATTCATTTCGTGGAGGACCCACAGAGAGCCATTTCTCTTTGAGAGAATCACTGGATTCATTATTGATGCTCACCAGGAGCAACGCTTATAAACACTGCAGCGCTCCTTCATCATCAAATTGCAAAACCTGTCTAATTAAAAAATAACACGGGGTGGAATTTATAATAAACAAAAACAACTCAAGAGTGCTCTGCATCCTGTCTGTGTCATGTTTACAGCTGCTGACAGAATATGTTCATTCTCTGTCGTATTCAATTACTCAAGTGCTGTAACTCGGTACAGTTTTAACGTGAGTATATCCATTTTCTGTTACTTTATACTTCTACTTCACTACATTTCAGAGGGAAAACCATACTTTTTACTTTACTGCATTTGTCTGACAGTCTCTTTTTTCTGTGTGCCCCAGGTATAAGACACATTTTCACAGATTTTTGGATGAATCTTATCCGAACGAGTACCTTAACACTTCCTAAATCCTCTACACATTTACTTCTATAGTAAAGGATTCATATACTCCCACCACCACCGATCAATATCACACCAAAGTCCTTAGTTTAATGTTACAACCTTCAGCCTAGTAATGAGACATTTGTGTACATGTAAACTAAAGGCTGCTTTGCCTGACAGGAAATCAAGACAGGAGGCGAAGTTGTGACCCGAGTCCCCAAGACAGAGGAGGATCCTCCTTTGTTCTTTCTTAGTGAGCAAGCTTTTGATTTGTAAATGACTTAATTCCCTTGTTTGACACGGCACAGGCAAATCATCTGATGTGATTTACATACCTCACCTGGCATTTCTTAAAAATTGCAAGACCTGGGATGGGTTACAATCAATCATCGTGGTTTTGGATGCTGGAAGCATGCTGAGCTGCAAAGGTGTTTACTGTGAGTATTATCTTTGAATCATTCAAATGCTAATATGAAATCAAATGACTGAAATATTAGAGGTTTTTAAGCATTTTATTAGACTGACTGCACCAATCTAATGCTATTTACTTATTGCAGTTTAATTTGTTGAGTATTTAAGACAGCTAACACAAGATCAGCAATTTGCCTAATATGCAAACATTGTAAGAGAGAATTCACAATGAATCAACATTGACATTTTATCAGTGTTAGTTTTAAAGTAAGATGCAACAAGAAGTCAGCCAACAAGCCGTATGTAGTAACCACATGTAAACGAGCTGTACAAATGTATTTGTGCTTGTAAAACACAAAGAAATGTCTGAGAAATGACACTTTAAATCTGGCTGCTGTGGACAATGAATTAATGGAGCAAGGACAGCCTATGCGCAGCTAGTTGCTGTAGACCTTCGGCGGATTTGTTTATACTATAGAGGGATTTTATCAGCTTTGATATGCAAACTCCTGTTTAGGATCAAATGTCTGAGGAAACAGCTAATGAGTGAGAGAAGCACTGTTACAACCTTTCTGAATGATTTTTTAAGAGACAAATTTGACTCTCAAACAACCTCAAGACAGACTCTCGTTACCTGCACACCAACAGGTAGTTGACAGGAGTCTTTTTTTCTTTAAATACATGCAGACAGTTGTAGTAGTGTTTCAACCATTCAGAGATAATAATCATCGAAACATTCTCCTGCCGCTTCCTGTTTGCTAGTTACACTAACACTCAAAATTGCATCATCTGCATAAAAGTTGATTTTTGAGTGTCATTCCCCCCTCATCACATTCAGACACGTCTGAATGTGAGAATGAGACTCAAACATCAAATCTTGCAGACTGCCCCTTTATATTTGTATTTGAACTTCAGAATAAGCTATGGGCATGTCATTCACATAGACATTAAGCAGTAAAGGTTAATATGGAGTCTTTGGGGATCTTGATGTTGTGTCAGCTAGTCACTCCCCTAATTAAATAGTATATAATTAATCTAATGTGTGGATATAAACTGACTATTAGAAGTTCTCATTCAGCTGACAATTGCATGTTTTTCCCCATGATGGCTGCATCAGTCCATCCTTTCAACATGCAAAATATTAAATTAGTAAGAAGCAGTGACACAAACACATTATTTGGTGTTAGGTTGAGCCCTAACAGATTTGTTTACATGTAATGGCTGGAGCGGGCCTGCTGCATCATTTACAAAGAACACACAGGCCCCATCAAACACCAGCAATTATCATGTAGTCTAGACAAACATGGGCATTGTATTTCACTCCGAGTTAGCTCTACTTAATTACATTTTAATATCAGCGATCCATCTATTACTTTGTGGCTTATTCAAGCCAGGCTTGCTTGTTAGAAGTTGGCACTAATTGATAGAAATAAATGTGTTCATGCAAGAAGTGGACTATTGAACATAGGATACAGATGACAATTGAATATGTATTGTTTTGTTTTTTTAATGGCCCTCAGCAGCTCCAGTCCAGTTATTCTTAGTTGAAACACCAAACTTTTAAAGTAGACCTGTCAAATTTTAGCTTGATTGCTAATTTTTTAATGCCGTTATCACAAGATCACAAGTTAATTATTTTATTTCAAGATAAGAAGTCTTGTTTTTTTGTAATCATGAGTTTATCTAGTTATCTCAAGAAAACAAAAGGCCCATTTCTCGAGATAAGAAGATAATTTATCAGGAGAAAACGACTTCATTACATTCATAAGAGTGAACAATGACTATTGACTTCTATTTTCTTGTTACCTCAAGATAACAATTTATTTTTTGGATCATGAGGTAATTAACTCATCATCTCAAGATATAATTAAAGAAAAAAATAATGCAAAAGCGACCATTCTTGGCTTCCGTACCAACTGTTTTTGCATTCACAGGATTACTTTGGCTCATTTGAACATTATGTACTTGGTTTATCTCAAAGGGTACACACTGTATTTTACCACTGAGGACTTCAAGTCACACCATCCAATCTGCTTTCAAGCAACGAGACATAAAGTTCTGGCCCTTCGTCAAGTTTCTTTGCTTTTAGTCCTCATCACAGAGACTAAAGTGACCTGTGTGACAGTTTGTATTGTACCTCAACATTCACGACGCACTACTTTTCCCTTCTTCTGTCTGCCCTTGAGAAGTGCAGCAAAAACCCTTAATTCAACTGCATTTCTTTTTCTTTCTTTCACTTTATTTACTTCAGCCGCTGAGGACACACACATAACAATTTGTCAGCAGTTTCTGTACGTGGACTGTCAGAAAAAAAATAACAGCCCTGTGTGTCTCTGCAAATTCATGAAGTTGGGCCGGTTCTTACGCTGCAGAGGCGACTGTGACTGGTACTTTGTAGCTCAGGGTGTCGAGCATAACAATACAGAAGAGTGATATAACCAAGAGACAAGTTCAGTGGGTTGGATTTTTTATTTTATACGGCGTACATGATTGCTATAATAATTCCTCGATTCTGTTCAAGTTCTGTGATGAGCACAATGAGAATGATGGGAATTTATATGGTAATATCAGCTGAAATCTTTTTTGTGTAGTCGTAAAACTGGAGGTTTTAACTGCAGGCAGTAGCTCTTTTGGGTGTTGAGCACATACATTAGCAAACTGATCATATAACATATATGAAGTGAGGTCATAGTATAACTGTATGTGACTTTTTCTGTTATGATGAAGAACAAATAACAGCAAATGATGCACTTTTTGGAGATTATTTTCCTATTAGTGACGGCACTTATTGATTATTATAAAGATCCACGTGTTTAATCAACAAATATATATGATTTTTTTAAATAAGGTATTTATTTTGATGAAAAATGAAAGAATGTCTCTGATTGACTTGTCTTTTTCATTTGACAGGTGTTTTCTTCCAGTTGTGGCTCCTCAGAGACTTAACAGGTAAACACCCAGCTGATGTATTTACTGGTGTGAAGCCAACCAGCAAATTTCTCATGAGAACATCAACTGTTGATTATCACAAAAATGACAAACGTTGTGAGGGACAAGACATAATTTCCACTAGGGATGCACAATGTGGATTTTTTCAGCCGATAACTGATAATTACCTGCTTCTCACAGACGATACTGTTAACCGATAATAATTTCACATTTTTGTATTTTTAAAATAAGTTCATAACCTGTAGTTTATGCACCCCTCAGGGTGAAAAGACTAAGATGTAGTGGGCAAAGATGGATTCCAGTGACGACATGTGGGTCTTATCAGACAAAGTGTACTTTTTATGCTTAGGCGAGACATAAAGTGACACTTACACGGTAGCCAGCTGGTCAGTTGCAGGCCTGAGCCTGACACCAGTTGCCCTATTAATGCGATATGGTTATTTATTCTAGTTATATACTTTCCAAGCTATTCAGATGCTGTTGAATCAAAAAAAGGTACTGCATTGCATGAGATGCTGTAGTAAAAAAATATATGACAAAAGTTGCAGATAGAAGGTTTGTGCATGACACCAGCTATACTATTATTAAGTGTTTTGTTTGTTTTGTTTTGTTTTTTGTCACCTCCAAGCTACCTCATCGCCAAATGTGGCGCGCAGTGGAACAGCATCCCAGTCATCGACATTTCTTTTTGATGCGGCCTCGAAAGCAAATGATGGAAGCAGAGACGCGGTGTTTTCCTGCAGCGTTACATTGCCTGGATTCAGCCACTGGTGGAGTTTGCTCCTGCCGGACATGTACAGGATCAGTTCTGTTACAATCACCAACAAAATCGATTTGTTATACAGGATGACAGATGTTAACATCCTCATTGGGAATTTTGGGGAGGACAACGGCAACAAGAACCCAAGGTAATCCTGGAGAATATTACAATTTAGTACTACAGACTTGTAATAAACCAGAATTATCATTTAATTTTTCTCTCTTTCTGTCTTTTTCTCAGCTGTGCAGTAATTTCCTCCATCCCGAGTGGAGGTACCAGCACCTTCAACTGTGGAGGGATGATAGGCCGGTTCGTCAACCTGAAACTCGATACCCTAAACCCTTTAGCTGCACTGATGGTGTGTGAGGTGGAAGTGTATGGAGGTTAGTCAATCAGAACTTGAGATGTAATCCAAAAATCTCTTTATGTGTTTCTCAGCAGAAGATGATATGTAGGATCTGCCCAAGAGAAATGTGTCTGCTACTTGATTTTAAACCAAGTAGCTGTGCCATGTTTGCTGCAGCATCTTCAAACCAGATGTACTATTAATCACATTTTCCAGAACTGGTTGTTCCTGCGCCCTCTTTCAGCGCAGTGGTGATGGGTAGGAACATCGTAGTGGTGGAGAAGAAGCTGTGTTGGTCGGATGCCCTTTTCTATTGCAGAGACTTCTACTGGGACCTGCTGAGCGTACGCAGCGAGGTGGAGCAGTGGGAGGTGGAGGAGGTGCTGAAAAAGGCCTCCTTCCCCCTCACCCAACATGTTTGGTTTGGACGGCGCAGGTAAAAATGTCTAATAACAAGGTCCATTGAAGTATATAACTAGCAAAAAAGAGTAAACTCTCACCCACACTTTTCCCCTCTGCAGTGAGATTTATTAAACTAGATGGATGTTACAGTCACAAAGACCTTTCTCAGGACACATAATTAATAGTTGTCCATAATGTGATGGCTGTGGAAGCCCAACTCTGCCAGAAAACTTATACATCATAAAAAATAAATAAATAAATACTCATGGTAAGTAAAGGATTTGACACAGTATCTCACAATTTCATTAAATTTGATAAAATCATGGTTTAAATGTATTTGTATGTCATGATTCTAAGGTCGTAATATCCCATAATTTTGACTTAGCAAAAACTTTTGATTTACTGTCTCATAATTTTGGGATACTAAAATTATTCTCAAGACGTCTTTAGAAGGATGACCTTTTTTGTTTTTGGTTTCTTTGTACTACAAAAGGAGATGTAAGACATGTTAAAAATAAAAATATTCATCTACTTAGTAATTATGAACTAGTATCTTAAATTACTGATTTACCACACTTTTATTTTTATCATGACTTTCTATGTATATATTCCTTTTTTTTTTTGTCGTGGAAATGGTTAATTCCAACTTTCAGGTACTCAGTCAGGATTATGGCATACAAAATCAAAATTATGAATTAGTAAATCATAATGTTTTTGAAATTATAAGGAAGTAAATGAAAAGTTTTTTATACTAAATCAAAATTATGCCATACTACTATCCTTGAATTATGACACATTAAATGAAATTGTTGTTTATGCACTTTTTTTCTCCTTTCCATTATATTTTAGTCAGCATAGTTTGAACTTTACTCTCCTACGCTTTTGAGGATTACTGGCAAAGGTGCTCTTTTCTCTAAACTACACGTTACATTTTAAAGTAGATTTATTTTAATTTAACTAAGTACATTTCAAACCTATATACATATAAATTAAGTAACAGTAGTTTCACTTCACTAGAACATTGTGGTACTCTCTCCACCGCCCATTCCTCTAACTTTATTCTAAGATTTATCTGAAGGCACAGCATTGGGCAGGGCTGCACAGTTAATTGTGCATGTTGTTTCTCACCTATATTGATCCGGGGAAGATTTACCGAGCAGCGGTTTTTGTTTAAGCGGCTCCTCGCCTCTGCAGTGTCACACTTACATGCATTCACACTTGGACACTGCCAGGTGTAACAACAATCTGCCACTGTTTACCTCTGAGCAACTCCGCCGGAAAAGTCGAGTGCAGGGTGCCAAGTGCAGGGGAACAATAGAAGTGGCTGTTAGAGGCGTGGAGAGTTTTGTTTTCCCATCTGGTCCGGAGATTTGAACATCTCAGCAACTCTGTCTTTATCACACCGTCTGTAGTAGGAAGATATTTGAATTTTCATTGAATGATGAGAAAGCGCAATAAAATGATTTTGTTCTGGACGGACGAACAAAAGTTATTACAATTCCCAAACTAAATTTGAACCCGTGGTGTTCGCATGATCACGATTCTTTCATTCGCAAATATAATTCACTCTCATTAGTGCGATATCACAGCCATTTATTACACCACTGCACCACCAGACAACCATCTGCTATGTTAACAACAGGCCATTAAAGGAGCAATAATAATTAAACAGAAGTCACAGTCAATAAGCTCAGATTGTGACAAAGTGCCATATTAAAAGAACGGATCCACCTCCACACGATAATAGCTGCTATATTTTACGTTTGCCACTTGTTTTGGCCACTGTATTACACTCACACAGGCCTCTGTAGACTGATGTTCAAATATCAAGCAATCCCTTGTAGGTACTTGATGTCTGGCACGTGGTTTTGGATGTCTGGTGCTTCTGAGAACTACAACTACTGGGAGAGAAAGTCCGTCTGGACCGAAACCAGTCCCTGCGGCGCCATGGACACCAGCGCTCCCTTCAACTGGAGGGATCTTCCATGTGGAGAACACCTTCACTTCGTCTGTCTGAAAGGTGAGGATTCGGTCTCATCGTCCTGTCTTTGGACTTACTGGGCCAAAGTTTCCTCATCAAACAAAGTGTGGCGTTCAACTCCTAGCCGTATTTGTAATAAAATTCTGTTTTTCTGAGACCGATTAATATCCGTGCAAAAGGTTTTCCCCTTACAGTTTATTAATCGGACCTTTCACCCCTTCCCCTTTGTCTCCACAGACTTTCAGAGCGACATGAAAAGAGTGGAGTTCTACAGCACCACCAGACGATTAACACAGCTGTCACCATAGAGAGAAACTCTCACTCGGTTCACTTGTCTTCAGAGCTCCGTCTGTACAATGTCCCTCGCAAATGTATATTGGAATTGTTGATATGTGTTCGCACATCATAGTTATTTTAGGTCGTAACTTCAACTGAACATCATGTTTGATGTTCAAAGTGTGAACATTCATCATCTGAATAGGTCAAAACATATTTATCACATCGTGTTGCTGTGGTGAAGCGTGAGCTTAGATGGTGAGATTAACCGCTAAAAAAGTAATGTTTTATTGATTGGTTAGTTTAGTGAGGCTTCTGATCTAAAGTTGGCTAAAAGGTTGCAGTGGTTTTAAAACTCTTGCAGTACATAATATTTTTATTTTAAAGACATAGCAGTAAATATATATGGGTTTTTTTGTCCTAAAATCACCTCTGTTCAAAGGACATCCATTTGAACTTTTCCTCTTTCTGTCACTCCTCACCCTCAAATACTGTCTCTTGTTACAATAAAGCATAAATCTGACTACTGTTTTACTTGTCTGAGTGTGTTTTGTTAATACTAAGCATAGAAGCCTTTCAAGGCTACTTTAGAATGAATAGCTTTTTTTAATTATACTTTCACTGGGGCTGATAGCTCTGCTAAAACCATGTCGTTTACTTCCATGTCTTCTATGTGAATCCTCAACAAGTGACTGCTGACATTTTGCTCCTGCTACTGGTATGTTTAGCCAAAGTGTAAAGCCATTGTTACGTCACATCCCTCAAATTTGAGGCTTTATATTACTGTAAATGGGACTATCGTTTATAAAATGAACATCATGTTATGTTGAAGAAGACTTGAAACTCGAGATTGAAACCACTAACTCATTGGAAAACTGTTCACTGAGGTATTAAATCAAGTGAGAAGACGAGTCATTTTCTCATAAGCTTATATAGAATCAGACTTCTTTTTGAAACCAGTGGAGTCACCCCCTGCTGGCCACACCCGGAAGCTCTGACTTAATTTCATACTTGAAACATACATTTTTTCAACCAACTTGCTGAGTGTTAGCGTTGGTATTAGCTTATGCTAGCAAGCTAAAACGGATAAAAAACTGTTAGCCACATTCCTCTTTACTTTATCCGTGATCAGTGGCTCAAACTGGGAATAAAAACACTGAATTGTAAATCTGTCACTATTATAAACTTTTTTTTAAAGAGTAGATGGATATTTTTTATGATTTTTGATACACATGTGGCACTTTTAATATTGATGCTCATCCGTTGATGGCACCAGTCAGGACGGTCTCGGAGGGGGGTAGTTGCAGCCTCTTCTTGCTGCTCTCTCCACAACTGATTGTCCTCATTTGTAAAAAGCTCCGATGTGCTAAGGGCTCAACCATAAAGTTTTATAAGATCTGGCAGCTGTCCTATTTTTAAGATACGAGAAATATAAAGTGTTTAATGTTAAAAAAAAAAAAGTAAATTTTTCTCCCTCTCTTTTCTGTCTTCTTTTATATTTCCCTTGATAGTATGAATTTATGTATGGGATGGGTGTAAGCTGCAATTCGTGAGCCAATTTAGATTTTCAAAATTCTTTTAAAGATATAGTTGAAAGGTCTCCCCTACCGTGCGATTGTTCCTTTCCAGTTTAAAAAAAAGGGGGGGAAAAAAATCAAGGTAAGCATTTTCTTGAGTTTGAGGACTTGACACATTTAGGCTGAAAATTAGAAGGAAAACTCCTCTGAACATCTTCGACTGTCCCTGGAGTTTTTCTTCCAGCTACAATCAGCAGAAGACCATAGTGTACGCACGTCCCCGCTGAGGCCTGAATAAACTGGATCTGTCAGCTCGTAAAGAACAGAAATACAATTTGGCGAGTGCGTCCATTACTCTTCCACTGAACATCGTTAAAGGACTGGAAGCAGGAGTCGGAAATTAAACATGTCAACAATAAAGTTGTGTTTCCTGTAAATGCTTATGTGGCTTTTACTGTACTGAGAAAATAATTAGCCTACTCAGTCTTACATATTACATTTAACTGTTGTGTTTTACCACTTTCAAAACATCTGGGCCCTTTAATACAGTAAACAAAGTGGCGTCCTTCAATGGCAACAAAATCAGCACTCCTTCATTATTCAGTAATATGCCCTTGAAATATAACACCACCTCCTCCCATTTAGCTATGATTTATATGATAGGAGCGAATGTTCAGGAGTATGGACATTTTTTTCTAAGACGAGATAAAAAAGTGCCGGCAGGTATTTTCTTATTAAGCTGTGAGTAACTGATGTGGATCAACACTGAGTCAATTCATTAAGACGTCTGGCTGAGACCTCCAAAGCACAGAAATGTCATTCCTCCAGGCATCCATCCCTCCATCTCTTTCACCTCTATCTCTTGCCCTTCTCCTCTCTGCTCTGCTCCCCTGCCTCCTCCTGTCTCTGCCTCATCATCGCTCATTATTGTCCTGATGGAGAGTAAACAAGGCCATCTCTTCCTCCCATCAGCCCCTCCATCCCTCCTTTCTTTTTCCGCCTGAATAAACATACGGATGGCTCTGCTCTCCTTTTAAACCTGCTCACCTCTGCTGCTTTCTAGGCCTCCCTCCTCCTGTCTGCTCCGCCGTCTCATCTCTGGCTCTGTCATTAGTATGCAGAAGAAACAATAATATTCCTTCATGTGCCTCCCACTTCCTCCTGCTCCATCACTGTGTGTGCTCTCCGTTTCTCTCTTCTGCTTTTTGCTTCACCCTCCTGCTGCTGAAGAAGTCCTAAATATTTAACAAGGAATCCAAAATCTAATTTTTGTGAAGCTGCGAATAAAGGGCCGATGACGTGAGTGCGAGTGTGTTAATACAATATTTCTTCATCTAAAACAAAGAGTCACAGTGGACACACATCTGCTCCGCCATGGGATTATTGTGTTACAAGATAATTACTCCAAATTAAACCGGCTGTTTAATAAAAGATGCTTGTTACATACAGCAGCTGGGTGAAAAGATCCATTTTGATTAATTAAACAAATGTTGATAACTTGCATCATCATATTCATAAGTTAACCATCAGAACTGCTTCTACCTCAACACACAGTAAGCTAGTTGAGCTAACAGTTAGCTAGTTAACAGTGTTATTTTGCGAGTGTTATTTGAGCGCCTTTAAAACGTGGACATGTTTTGAGAAATTTAAATTAAAGGTGCAGTGTGTAGGATTTCTGGGGGTCACATAAATGGAATATAAGAGTCATAATTTTGTCTTCATTTTCAGTGAAACTAAGATTCATTGTGTTTGAGAATGAGCCTTTTAACTACAGAGGGAGCAGGTCCTCTTTGGCGGGGTCCGCCATGGTGCACCGCCATGTTTCTACAGTAACCCAGAACGGACAAACCAATCACTGGCTCTAAAGAGGGCCTTTCACGCTTTTTTAAAAAAAAAATTTGTGTGTGTTTTTAGCGGCTTTGGGGAGGGTGAGATGAGGGGTGTTCAGTTGGTCAACCCCACCACTAGATGCCACTAAATCCTACACACTGGACCTTTAAGGTATTGGTTGTCAACCTAGCCCACTGGGTGTCACTGTTTGGGTTTTTTGTTCAGTCATTTCCTGTTTTATTTTGTAGATTCATTCTCATGTGTCTTTGTGACTTTCCACTTCCTGTCTTTGTCCCCTTCCCGCCCTTTTTTCTGCACACCTGTGTTTCATTTGTTCATTAGCCCCTGTCTTTTCACTCACTCTGTCAGTTTTCAGTTCCTGCCTCTGTTCCCCGGTCCTTGTGTGTTCCCTGCGTTCCTGATTTGTTCCCCATGGCTTTATGGTCTGTCCTACTTTCCTTGCTCTTTAGTGTCCTTGTTGCCTTTTTATTGCCAGCGTTACGACTCAAAAATGATGAGAACCACCACTTCAAGTGACTGAACATGAAATGGAATAAACAAGAAAACAAAACTAAATAAGCAGAATCAAAGTGGTTTCTAACCAGCATTAGCCCACACATTTGACAGTGTAGAGACTTAAGCTGTGAAGTAGTGAGATGAGTTATTCTGTTAAATACACACAAAACTGTACAGAGTTTGGTTGGTGGCTTTTTAAAAAAAATGTGTTTGAACTTGAGGATCTGGGCTCAGGACCTCTGGATGTCTCAAATCGTATCTACGGCTCTGGTAAAGCGACGTTTCTTGACTCCCCCCTTCTTCTCTTTAGGACCCTGTAGCACCTGCTGATCCCTCGGAGCCTTGACGTCAGCGCAGTAAACGGTGGAGATCTCCGGTGCGCGGCGGCGGCGGGGCTCACAGGCGCAGCGTCCGTTCAGCGCGCAACGCAGGCGGCTGCGGCGGCACCAACTCAGCTCAGACTTCCCCGCCCGACTCTACCACACATCCACACCACTCACTGCTCATCTGGAAGGGATACACCAACACACACACACATCGACATCCACCGGACCGGTCCCCTCTCACTCCTCGCCTCTTCCTCCAGCCCCGCCATGTCGTCTGCTGTCACCGAGACGGAGGAGTCGGCGCGCAGCTCCCCGCTGACTCCGCTGAAGCTGGTCGGGCTGGTGTGCGTCTTCCTGGCGCTCTGCCTGGATGTGGGAGCCGTGATGAGCCCGGCGTGGGTGACTGCCGACGACCAGTACTACCTGTCCCTGTGGGAGTCCTGCTGGAAGCCGGCGAGCACCGAGAACTGGCAGTGCAGCAGCACGCTGGGCTCAGGTAATGACCGGGGGGGTGGGGGAGTCACAATGTATGGGCTCATGGTATCAAAACAACCCTTCATCTGTCCTGTCCGGACCGGTGCGCACGGGACAGGGTGGAGGGTTGACTGTGGAGTGGGGAACAAAGAGTTGTTCTGATGGATGTTGATGATGGAGGGATGCTTCCTCACCTCCAGAAGGGCAGTCCTAGAGGAAAATGCCCCAGGACAATAATCTCTATAGCTGCAGGAAGGTATTGTCCTCATGACCAGGATGGTGACTCCTCACCGTCTCTATCCAACCATAACAAAGCCTCATCCTGACAGTCCCTGTCAACTGTGACTCCACCGGGGACTCCACATTAATTGTAGTGGAGGTGAAATGAAGGGAAAGGCTGGAGAGCACTTCAAATAGAATAACACTCAAAAATGATTTCAGTTTTTTTTCTGCTGTGATGAAAAAATGGCTCATATGAAATGCTCCTCAGCTGTCACCGATGCAGTTTGCTGATACCTGCACCGGTGACATCCCCTCTCACCGCTGCTCAGAAAAGCTGCAGACGTGACATTTTTGGAAAAGACACAAGCCTGTATGGTTAAATCCTAACCCTGATGTGAGTGGGAGCAGCAAGTGAATGCATGAAAGCTGAAATGTCGAGCTGGTAGTTCAGGAATTTGTTCACATTTGAATATTTTGTGGTTTTCTTCGTCTTCCGTGGCTGGAAATTGAATATCTTCGAGTTGTGGACTGTTGGTGTGACAAAAAGTCATTTCAATGTGTCAGCTTGGACCATTTTTCACCGTTTTCTGACATTTTAAAGCCGTTAAAGGCGCTCTATGTAGTTTTGGGAAAGAAATTCAAACTCACAATATTAAGGAAGTAATAATACAAACTCAGAAATATTAATTTGTTCCATAACTGAGTAAACAAGCTGTTCTCAGAGGAAAATAAGGTCCCCAGAACACTGTTTGTTCATATTTGCCAGACCCTGCCCTCTCTAGCTACAAAGTAAAACAGTATGAAATTCTGTTGTCCTTTCAGGTTTTTATTCAGTTTATTCAGTCATGAAAACAAAGAGAGTTTGTGGGAAAAATCTTCACTTATCTATTTCCATAACTGAATAAACAAACTGTCCTCAAAAGGAGAACAACATTTCATCCTGTTTTACCTTGTTTCTGTTGGCGGGACGCTTCTAAGTCGCTATATTTCTCCAGCAAACTCTGTTCTCGGGACCTGATTCCACTCAACGACAGCTTGTTTACATGGAAATATATCAAATAACTCTTTCTGAGTTCGTATTATTACCTTGAGTTTGATTTTTTTTTTAACCCGGAACCTGCCGAGTGCACCTTTGATGAATTGAGTAAATAATTGGCTGGAGAAAAAGCAATTTTAAGTTTTACTAATGTTATTCGTGATAAAAATGAATGGCGGAAAAGCATCTCTCAGTATGTTATAAAGTTGATTTTCTCTATACACTTGAAAAATGTTCACACACTTGTAGAGCTGCAACTATTAGATGATTAATCTATCAGTCGATCGAAAGAAAAGTCTTTCTGCACGCTGGTGCCCTTTTTATATTGTTCGCCCCTGACCCTCAAACATCCTGTGTCCGCCACTGCCCAAAGAAGTAATTTAAAGACGTCACTTTGGGCATTTTCCACAATGTTTTTAGATTAAATGAATCTATTATTCCTGAACACAACTGGCAGGTTAATAGCTAATGAAAATCATCATTAGCTGCAGCCCCTATACACCTGAACGTACTGGACCAACATAAACGCTATAATGTGCACTCTCAGCTACTTTATAATGATCACCGTTTGTATTATTAATGCTGCAAAACTGCAACCACCCTCACAGTAAAGTCAATCAACTCTCCTGGGTGTCGCCACTTACCTGCGCCTAATTAATTCATTTGTCAACGCAGGAAAAAGAAGAAGGGGGGTGGGGGCATAAAAGTGCTGGCTCGATATCGAGCTCATCCTGTCTCGCTCTTATTTTTTTTATTGTCCTGCCCCTTCTTTTGTTGTCTAGAAAACCACCTTGTTGTCGCACCCAGGAGAGGTCTGGCAGTAAGTTTTGAGGTGGGGAGGGGAGGGCAATAGAGAGAAGGGGTTGATCTTGGACGTTGGATTGGTTTCCAGGGAAACAAGAGGTCACGAGCGTTACTTTAATTGAGGTGAAAGTGGCTTTATTTACCACCAGGAGCTGAGTGGTGCTAATTACACATGGGGACATTTAAAAGGTCTTCAAGCTGTCAGACACTGTGACAGACGCCATCTATCTAAGTATCTGTCTGTCTTTGTATGCAAGTTAATGAGTGTCTGACTGTGTGTGTTTGTCTGGGTGTCTGTATGTCAGTGTGTAAATGGCTTTGTGTGTGTGTGTGTTTGTGCCAATAAGATGCTACCACGTCGAGCTGACCTATTTCTGGACAGTCTCCTCTGAAGCCCAGCTGAATATTTCATGTCACACTCTGATTTCTCTGTTGTTACATCTCCGCACCTCCTCTTTTCAGAGGACCAGCGCACACACACACACACACACACACATACATTCACTGACACACTTTGTGACCACAACTTTCTTTTCTTTCTTTCCGTTTCACACACGTACATGCACACCCAGACTCCAGAGCAGGGCTACCTAATTAGATGTCTTGGCGCGACAGGTATGTGTGTGTGTGTGTGTGTGTGTCTGAGCCTGTCCAACACACACACTGATCTCAAAAAAATAAATCTCTCCCTGCTTGTGCCAGCTCCCTTGGCTTGTTCCAGCACCCGAGACAGACCAAAGCAGCAGTTTTTGTTAATTTAGCTCATCCTTTTCACTCAATGTGATGGTTCTCTTTTTGTAATAATGTGAAACTGAACCGATCGCGGCAGGGAAATTGTCTTTTCACCTCCCCCTGCTTGGCATCTCTGCTTGGCAGAGCTGCCACAGTGCGGCCCCCGCTGAAACTGGCACTTATTCACTGGCTCGCTCGGGGGCACTTTAGCATAGGGACGTTTGATCCTGTTGGGCCACCATACTGTTCAGAAAGACAAACACAGGGAAAGATCACAGATATTATGAAGAGTAAAATATAACATTTATAGGTGTTAAAATGAATAAATGTATAAATAAATTCACATTAACAGATTCCTTTTTTATATTTTAATATGCAACCTCAGGGCCTGTTCGCACCAGCATTAAAAATAGTGTAATTTTAAAACCGAATCAATTAATTTCAATGGATTTGCAACGATTAGTGAATTTGTTCGCTGAGGCGAAGTAAGCCCGATTGAATGTTTCATGTCTAGTACAACTTTGGTGACCAATAGCAAACCGTCTTCATAGTGTTAGATAGCCAAAGAGTCGAAAATGGAGAAAGCTAATGTAACATTATCTTATTAGAGGTGTTGCATCATTGAGTTTTTATAAACTGCTCCACAAAAAGGGATAGTTTGGAGACAATTACGATAGTTTACGGTAGTTTATATACCTTTTTTTGTACGGCTTCTTGTAACAGCTAACAGTAACTGCTTTTATTGTAACAGCTTTATGTGCATACCATGACCAAAAAGAGAGTCTAAACACTAACTTTGTAAAGACTATAGCCTAAAGTTTTAGAGAAAAACATCAGGAAGACAATATTTAACTATTTTGACAGCAGAAAATCATTAAAAATAGGCACTTGAGGGCTTAACTGGAAAAAGAAATGAAGGGATTAGTCTTGGTTAAGTATGCGTAGGCTATAAGGTATGCATCAATGGGTTAAATTAACATGGGAATGGGAACATCCAGACAAAATACACTGACTATGAAACTCTCCTCAGCCTTAACAACAAGCAAAATGCTGTAATGTATGCAGAGACAGATCATTTAATTAATACCTCAATCAGAGGCAGAAATATGTAGCTCACAACATACGTACATAACATACCCTCTAATTAATTGGAGTGAGATGGAAAATCAAAGGCGTAAAGGAAGGATCTCACTGTGCAGAAATGAACAGAACTGTTGTGTAAAGACCAGCTGTGGTAATTGGAGTTTCCTTGTTAACCGCTGCAGGTAAAATTATGGTGTCAGGAGTATCTGAACCCCCTCTCAGACTTATTCCTACATGAAGGCATTTTAACATCTCGGTCTAATGTGTGAATAAGAGCCTGAGTCACTATGTAAAAGTCACAGAAGTAATCGTACAATGTCAGAGCGTGTTATACCTTTTGTTAAAGATTTGACTGTACAGAGGTAACAGAAAGGGAATCCCACGTTCGAGTCAAGTGGGATTGCCAGTAGTCACGGGACAAACTCGTGCAACTCAAGATGGTTGTGTGATTACAGAGTTGGTCGTGTGAGGGGTTAAACTGAATCTAATTACATTAAACGTCAGACTTTGGCTGACGTGAGGCAGCCGCGCTTGGCTGACTTTCAGGCCCGTATTATTAAGTGCCAAGTCTGATGTTTTGGAGCTTTCACAAAAATCAGAGTTCCCCAGTAATAATTACATTTGGATGTTGGCGTGAATTCTGTTTTCCTCGACGGATAATTACAACATGACATGAATATGACACAAGCCTCAGGACACGAGGGCGCCTTCAATTTAAGGGTGTTGTGGAGATTCTTCCTGTGTTAGATTAGTCTTTTGGACTTTTTTAGACTTTTAGCAGAATTAGACTTTCATTCCCCTGCAGTGTGGGGATGGAAAGGCAGTGAACTAAACAATATTCGGATCACACCCTCTCTCTATGTAGTTTTTTAATGTTTTGTTTATCGGTTATTGCAAGAACATACAATTGTGTTACCAGAACATTTATTAAAAGTAGCATTATAGAAATTAAAGTCAGTCACAGATCAAAGCTGCTATAATCAATATTTTTATATTAATAATATGAAAAGTTCCTGACTCTGAAGTTCCCTTCAGCTCTTTGCAGTGCTTTTTAGTGTCTTTCAGCTCAATATTTTGGTTTAAAGGCCCGCAACAAGGGTTGATCCGGCCAAAAAATGATATCACGATCTGTTATATCACATCCACAATACACAATCTAAAATGCAAACTTTGCAAACACCATTGGTATTTAGTTTCCACAGTGCAATTTTGTCTGCCACCGGGTATGAAATCTCCTGGTGATCCTGTCAGGTTGCCAGCCTGGCAGCATCTGGCAGCCTGGCACCATCTGCTTTCACATCTCCATTAGAGACTAAATGAATGTAAAAACTCACGCTTTCTCCTGTGTTGTTCGTAGTTGCTGCTCTGAGGAAAACAGAAACAACCCAGTTGGTTATGCAACAGTAGTGCCAACAATAATGCCTGGCACCATTTGGCAGCCTGGCCCCATCTGCTTTCATATTTACATAAGAGACTAAATGAATTAATAAACTTGTGCTTTTTCCTGTCTTGGAGGTAGTTTCTACTCTGAGGATAACGGAAACAACCCAGTTGTTTTTGTGACAGTCGCGCCAACAATAATGCCTGGGACCATCTGATTTAAGCCTCCATTAGAGACTAAATTAATTAATAAACTTTTCCCTGTGTCGTTGGTAGTTGCGACTGACGAAAACGGAAACTATCCAGTTGTCTTTGTGATAGCGGTGCCAACGATACCACTATTTCTAACAATTCCACCTGGATCTGAGTAGATTGTTGATGCCTTTAAAAGATCGCCCACCCCTACTCGCAACTTTTGCTGTTTTGGCTCAGTCACACCAATCATGTAGCTTTGTTTCCAGCCACAGCAGACAGCTGTTTTCAATACCTGTTCAGCACCAGACAGCAGACACAGTCAGTGACTAACTGCTGATCACCGTGGCACGTTTAGCAGCTAAAGAGCCTGATTTGTTGGTGGAGACCAAAATTGAGCTAAAAGGATTCATCGTTGGGGCACAAACATGACTCTAAATGAAAGTTATTGTTGCTTTGTGTCTGCTGGATCTATAGAGTTTAGTATATCAACTTAATAGGGTATGAATATGCCAATGCAGTTAATGCAGGTTTAACATCCTGTCATCCTCTTCTTGAGCGCTGTCAGACGTTAGAAAACAGGCAGCAGTACTGTCAGAACGGTGAGAAGAGGGGGCGAGCATCCCTCACACTCATCTTAGTCATTAATTAAAGCTTCAACCACAAAATAAATTCTCAAATCCATCTACGATGCAGTGTGTGGGTGATCAGAAATCACTTTTCTTGCTTCATATCATCTCCAACTGACCGCTGTGCTCCATTATTCATGCAGCAGAATGACAAAAAGCCACCACTCTAACACATAGGTGAGGGAATGCAACACATTCTGTGTCTGAAAAAGAGCTAAAGGGATTTTTGATATTCATGACAGTACGAAAACATCAATAGCAGACAAGCAGGGAGTGTACGAGATCAAGTCGGCTCCACACAGAAATCCTGGAGTTCAATTCTCTCATGTTTGGCAAATGGGACATGGCTTGAGATGAAAACTCTCATAGTGGGCGTCTGGCCTTATAGGCAGACATCAGGGGAACCTCTGCCTGTCATACACGCTCTGTTGAAAGGTGTTTGAACCCTAAGAAGTTACACCTGGAAGCCAACCTACTTTCTTTCTCTCTTTTATAGTCGCTCCTTCTATTCCCTCCTCACGGTTTTCAGGCTCAACCGCCTCCTCCTTTTCTCCTGTTGTTCGCTCCATCCTCCTCTCCCCCCACCCCTCCTTTTTCCTTTGTTTTCTCACAACTCCGATGTCGAGCTTAACACCCGAGTCAGGTAAACAAACATAAGTGTTCTTCAAATGAGATAAATTGAGAACAAAAGATGTGTTGTCGCTACCGATAGGTATGTCATTCGCCTGACCTTGAGAGATTTCACAGGTTCTTTGTCAGATTCGGTTGCAGCTTGTGATACTCAAAAAGTGAGGAAACATTACTATGTGTCATCTTCTTTATCACACTATTTGTATATTGTTTAAGAATAAATGCCAAAGGATGTTTAGACGGATGTGATTTCTAGCAAATTTAGTGAAAAGTGGTTTCAGTTTCGACCCGTTTTGACCCACATTCGCAGGGTCTTTGTTGTCACAGATTTGAAATCAGTAACACCAAAGGCCCAAAAAACGCCATAAATGGTGCCTCCTCGCTCTCTGCCCTTCTCATCTTTCTCTATCAGCCTATCGATCCATCCGTTGCTTTTACTCCCCGGGCGTTTTTCATCTGTACTCTTAAATGAATTGTATTTTTCTCGATACTCAACCTTCCTCCCATCTGTTTGTTCCTCATTCCCCTCCGTCTCCTCTCTTCCTCTCCTTCCTGTCCCTCGCTCCTCCCCGAGGGCTTCATTGTTACATTTCTAATGTTAATCATTTTCCCTTTGTAATTTCACCATCCTCCTCCTCCTCCTCCTCCTCCTCCTTCAACCATCTCCATCTCTCCTTTCCATTTTCTCCCAGGTCAAGTCTCTCCCCCCTTTTTCTTCTCCCCCTCCTCGCCTCTGACTCCGTCTCTCCTCTCAGTGAGCTCAGCCCCCAGAGATGCCCGTTCTATTTGTAGCAGCTGAACGAGGAATGGGAAATGATGTGGCATTCAGTGCTGTGGCAGGCAGACAGACAGGCAGACAGACAGACAGACAGACAGACAGACAGACAGGGGAATAACCAGGAACCACACTTGCACACACACACACACTCTGGGGGCATGATGGTGGAAAAGGATGTGCATGTGCCATAACACACATAATCCTTTTGGTGGATGCAAATCAAGCGTTCTTCAAAGCATTACCAGTATCACAGCAGCAGCATGTTGCAGCACATAAAACATCTTAAAAATAAACAAATTCTAAATTATCTATGGACATAAAAGAGACAAAATTGTCTTAAATGCGGATATTCCTCTGGCATTAACTCGCAATAATTATAATTTTTAAAGAAACTAAGCCTGCTGTTTTTAACTTTCATCTGCCATGCTCACAAGGAAACAGGCTGGTTTATCAGCTGTTTTCATATTTCACATTTGATTGTTAAATCGATCTTTGATTAAAGCATTAAGAAATAAAGAAAAAAAAACCTTCAAAAGTTTTAAATCCACTTTGAGATAATACAACGGATTTCAGAGCGTTTAATTAACACCTAGGATGACTCAGAGATCTCAAAATCATATTTGGGTGATTCAGAAATTAAGCTGATTATTTTGTATTTCTCTACGTTGTAAGGTTTATTATTCATTGGATCAACAGATAAATAATCTGCAATACTTTTAATATTGTGAACTGAATAATTGGGGGTTTTGGAGTGTTGTTGTGTGTGCTTTAAAGGCTATTTACTGGCTAATCAAAAATGTATCAATAGATACATTGAAAATGATGCTAACGTCATCATGCTAACATGGTTGCTATGACAATGCTAAACATGATGATGATTAATTGCCAAGGTTAGTCGAAGTGCTCTGAATGTTTGTCAGGGCTCTAGACTAACTTGATTCAGAAGCGCCACAGAAAACAATTTTAACCATCTTAAAGTAACATAACTGTCCTAAAACAAAAATGTTGTTTCTTTACTTCGTTAATAACATCTTTAGTTGTCAGTTCAAAGTATTGACATTTAAAGTAAAGTGTACACGGCTGAAATACTTCCACACATTACTTGTAAACCTTTCATGTTGGCACAAACTCTCAGTCCTGCTGTGTGTTTAGCTCCATTAGCTGTTAGTTCTGTTAGCGCTATAGCTCCCTGAGGTGTAAACTATTAGCTCTGATAGCTAAACACACCGCAGGACTATGCTGCCAAGCGGCTGCTACCAGCTAACTAGCTCTCCTCCTGTCAACTACACAGCAGATTTGTTATGCACAATGTAACACTATCAGGGGAAAAATACAAAAGCTGTTGTGATATTTTCCTCTGGACCAAAGTGGTGGGCTGACTAACAGACAGACAGACAGACATTTCCATCCCTCAAGCTAAGCTGCTAGCATGGCTAAAAATGACTGCAGTCCTTTTATCTCGAAACAAACACAAACGGCAGCTACACTTCTAATGATCTCGCTGTATAAACTGTGAAGCTCAGCACTATGCAGGAAGGCTCAGAGAGGTCAGTAATGTTATATCCCAGTAAGGTATCCACACTTTGCCAGCTGTTCCTGAATAACGCTGCATTCTTAGTGTGGTCCTCTGCCAACAAAGGCAGCCTTTATAAAGAGTTCTTCTGCATCCCCAACCTGCTCAGATCGCAGTTGTGTGCCTTTATAGTGACCAGACCAGCTTTTATCAGCAGCCAATTCTGAGCCTTTTATTTTTATTTACTTTTGCTTGATGCCTCTGTTAGCTGATCGTACATCAAAGGATAAGTTCACCCAAGTCTTGGATTAGGTCTGCAGAAGACATATGGACAGTCCCCATCTACTTCAGTTGTTTAGGAAAATGCTGCAACGCCGTTTTGCTGAAAAGCTCCAGAAATGTTTTGTAGATTACCTTCACCTGACTTTCCATCTGCATATGTGTGAGAAGATAATGACTGACTTGTCATGTTCGGATGAACTGTTCCATTAAAGGGTCGGGTCTGGTATGGATTCAGAGGTGTCTCTTGGTAATGAGCTTTGAAAGTTGTCAGATTGAGGGTTACAGTGACCTTGGCAGTGTTGAAATGATGCCATTATTGAGGTGTTAAAATGACACGTGAAACTTTTTACATTTGCAGCTCGAGGTCTGACGGGTTTTGTTCTGTGCATGAACTCAAAGTACTACAGCGGTTAATCAGCGTGACAGCTTGAAGTGGCTTTGCAGAAACAGAAAAATGTGACAGTGCAGTAATCCTGTCACATGGCAAACAGTCACATTACAGCGAGAGGTAGTTCTCACAACACAGCACAGTGTGCTTCTGTGTTGTGAGGAACTGGGACATTTGCAAGAACTAATTTGCAAGCCACATACGCCGAGGAGGACGGTCCATATGAGATATTCTAAAGTCACCCGTGTTTGTGGTTACAGTGTGTACAGATGCGATTTTTAGAAATTCAAATCTGCCGTAGTCTAGAGACAGAAAGAAGGCTTTGCATACTGTATGCATTTGAAAGTAGGAGAGAGAGGTTTACAGTTAAAGCCACCATTGTCTGTGTCTGTGTGTGTGTATGAGAGAGATATTTACAACTGCTGTAGTTACAGAGAAGTGTGAGTTACTGTATATGTGTTAAATGCCGTAGTATTTACTCAAAAACAAACATGAAGTGCAGCTTTACAACAGATCTTACTGAGAGGACACTAAATATCATAAAATTCTGGGGTTTCTCATCAGTTAAATTCATTAGGTTTGCCAACGCTCTCTGTAGCGCCAAGACAATCTCTGGCTTTGTGTTCTGTTACGTAAAAATCATCCCATTGAGTTTCATGCAGTTTCTAAATTTGGGAGAAAGAGCGCACTGTTATTGAGTTGAGGCGTCAGATTTATATTTGGTAGAGGAAAAAGTCAACTATTCAATACTACATAACTCTATATTTTTAGGCGGGTATGCAACGTAAGTAGGACTTTCATGTCTATGCCTATAAATAGTGAATTGTTCATCTGAGATCATCTGAGCTACGTTAAATTTTAGATGAATCTCAGATGACATGACTCCATCTTACAGTATCTGTTTAGTGATAGGCAGAGCTTTCTAAATTAACTGTGTCTTACTTATGATCATCTTCAATGTAGGGTTTACTATTTGTATGGACAGTTGTCTTGCCAGTTGCTTTCCTCCTTTGCTTGCTCCCTTTTTATCATGATAAAGTCATCATCCCCATCTCTTGAACCAGTTGTAATACAGAAACAGTAACTGGAAGCGACTAAGGATTTATATTAAAACCAATGACCAAAGACTTATTCAAGAAGCTTAATGTGAAATATAATGTAAGAGGACGGGGAATTATTATTTTAGTGACCCCCCTGACATTTCCTCCGTGGTTAGAGAGTCTGCTTCACTTTTTGCAAAAGGCATCTTATGCTGCATCAGCGGTACTTGTACCCCAGGGGGTACCTCTGCAGTACCCAGGGGGTAACTACATGGTAAGATTGTGGAATAGGCTAGCCCAACTAATTTGAAAAACTTTTAAGTACGAACTTATTTTTAAAAGTCAATCCACATATTGAGTCAGCCGTAGGCTACACCTGAACATTTGGTGCAAGTGAGAAGGCAATGAAGTTGAAACAGTCGGCCTAAAGAAGGGAATAAATGATTTATATAGTTACCTAAAAGTAAAGGATGATTGTTTGACATAGAGTGGAAAGTTAGGAGATACATAGCAAAGATAGTTTGCTATAACTAATGGATGAACGCTCAAATGAATGGATAAACAGTCAAAACAGTGAGCTAACTTACTTACTTAGCAGTTTGGTTAGGTTTAAGGAAGAAAACTACTTGGTTAGGTTTAGGAAAACATCATGGTTTGGATCAAAATCACTTTGTTACTTCTGGAACTTCCTTTACAAACTTACCTTCATGACCTATGTGCAGTACGTGACATACGTTAGTAAGAACTTACCCTCGACTTCTGGTTTCGACACAAAAGGCGGTCTTTTGAATGAAAGTCCCGTGCTTGTTTGACCCAATCATCCTTCCCTGACATCCTCCCTATACGGACTTGCTGTCTTTATACTACTTCTCCTCACTTCCTCCTTTGAGCTGTTATAATTACTACTGCCACTAGAGGTCACCGCCTAACAAGACACATATATGAGTTGTAATAAACTGCTTTCATTCTTGATCTTTATGGTCGAGGACGCCCTCTATCATTGACAGCGCAATCGTACGTAACATTTACTGTTTATCAAGTTTAATCTGGTGTTTTCCAACACATTTTGAATATGGTGAATGGTGTTGAAGGGGTGCTTGAGCTCATCTGTAGGTGGGTGTGAGTACAACAGACAAAAAGATGGTGTTCTGGTGAGAAATGCGTGAATGAGTGTGTCTGAGAAACTGCGAGAGAGATGAATTCTTACTCAACTACAGCTGAAGACATTTGCTTCCACTTCCACATCTGATGCTTTGTCATGCTGACTTTTGTTTGGCTTAGGCTGCTCTGTGCTCGAGGGGAAGTTAAACCTGAATGAAAGATAAACCAGCCCTGTGTTAACCCACCACCTCACTACATCTCATCCTTCTATACGTCTGCCATCCCTCATTCCACTCATGTGTATCTTGTTGCATTGCGGGGCTAGTTTTTGGGCTCGGCTCTCAGGGGGGCAACAGAACTGCCTGACTTCAAGCGAAATCCAGAGATTTAGCCTGAAGTGCATCAACTGAAATATAAAGTAAACAGACTCGAGCATGTACACGCAAACCCACAGGGCCAGATAAGGCTGGGTCCAAGGCTAAAAAAATAAAAATTGGGCTTTCACGTAGGAAATACGTTGTTGCCAGGAAACATTTTAATAAAACTGAAAAGGTGTTTGTCCAGAAAAAGACTTTTGGTTTCTTCTTCGTAATCAGCAACATCATTCGAACTGGAAATAAACTGTTTTTTGGTTGCTTTGCATTGGTATTACAAGATGCTGCTGATTGTACACAAGATCTATCTTTTTTTATCTCTCCCCTCTTCTTTCTGCTCTCTCTCATCTTTAATTTCCTGCCTCCCACCACCCACCGCCGCATCTCATCTTTCACCGCTATCTCCGACTCTCTTTCCCTCCCTGTGCCTCTAAATCTCTCATCATTCCTTATCTCTACCCTCCACCATCCATCTTTCATACGCCTTTTTTTTCACCACTCTAGTAAATTTAGGCGTCTCCTGTATTTACACACCTTAAATAGCTGGAAAATAAAAAAATAAATTCACTTAGATATACTGTTGATGCCAACGACTGTGCATTGGCTTTGCATCTGCACTGACAGCTACATTTTCGGACTCAGACGCAGCTGATTGAAGTTCGCATTTTAAGAGCCTCCACGTCGTCGAGGAGCGCAGATTATTTTATTATTTATTTGAAACACACCACTTCCTATTTAGCGGCGCGGTACAGAAATAGGTTTTACAGCGGCGTACATGAGCCCGGCCAATTTGACAGCATCACATCTGATCACAGTGTGAAGGCAGACAGGTGGAATAAAAGGTTAGAGAAATGGTCAAATCTCTTCTCCCCCTCAGAGCCCAGATGTAGTACATGATGAGGTGTGTGTCTGCCTGTGTGTGCGTGTGTGTGTGTGTGTGTGTGTGTGTGTGTGTGTGTGTCCAGCTCCAGTCACGCCAGCATATAAAATGGAAAAGTGTTGCACTGAAATCAATTAATTCCAGTGGAATCGCCACAATAAGTGGACTCGTTGTGAAGCTCACAAGCAAGAAGCTATCTCTGACACACTTATTTGCCCCGTAGACCAGCAGCAACAGCAAACCGCATTGACAGTGCTGACCTTTGAGGGTTTGAAATGGAGAGGCGACAGTTCTGGCTTTGAGCTGTTTTTGCACCATCCAGCTTTTATGTAAAACAAGACTGAATATCCATTCATTCACTGGAATGTTCTGTGACTTGTTAAATGAAAAGCAAGGACAGTCATTTCATCAGCAAAACAATTTACACAGCAGTTGCTCTAAAAGTTGCATTATGTAAGAATTCAAGTTTAAATAATAAAAAATAACAGTTTCAGCGTCATGTCAGAGACATCTACGTGTTGTGTTGCAGAGATATCTGCTGAAATTAGAATGCTAACCAGCTAGCCCAGGCCTATGCTTTCTTGTAATACCACTCCGAGCTCCTAGTCTTGACCGCTAGCTGCACAGCTAACCGAGCTAACTAGATAACAGCAGCTATAGTAAGCAGCAGTTAGTCGTTATGCTGATGATACACTGCCATTTGTTTGTGGTATGAATTCAAGAAGCAGCCAATTCTTACATGTTGCTCCTTTAAGTTTGCTAACATTAGCCATGATAGGCTAAGTTACTGGTCATAGCCTACCAGACCATTGAAATGTCAATCTGTGTCATGCTAAAACGTAGCTAGTATAATAACACAGTTACAGGGTTAGCCTACAAAAATAATGTATGTCATCCCTGCAGCATTTAATATGAATTGTCTTTTTAGTGAGCAGTCGTTGGATGTGATATGTGGTATCAAGTTTGGGTGTGTCTTCATATGTAACCATGTGTCTATGTGTGCGTGTGTGTGCTATTTCCGAGTGCATCACGGTGCTCCCTATATATAGTCCCAGGCCTAAATGCGGACAGACTTTTGATAACATGCCAGCAAAGCTTTTTAGCTGAGGCTTTTTGTCAGCTCAGGTATACTAAGTGCTCCCTCTCTTCATTACTTTCCCTCAGCGCTGCTCTGTCCCCAGCCCCTTCACGCCCTCCTCACCTCCTTCTCCTCCACCCTCTCTCCCTCTACCTCCACCACCCTCCTCCTCCTCTGCTCCTCCTTTTGGCATTGCTTTCCACGCTGCCCTCTCCTTGTCCTTGTAACGTTATGCCCGTGCCTCTCCACTCACGTTTCTCCCCTTTTATCACCCATCACCCTCTCGGAGATGCTCGCCGCCTCGTCGCCACTGAAACCTGTCGTCATCTCCCTTTGTTCCTCGATTCCCTTTGGTTTTTCTTGTGGTTCCTACACAGTAATTTTTCCTCCTTTGCTCTTTTATTTCCTTTCTGCCCATCTCTACCTTTCTTTCTTCCCTTTCCTTCTCTCACCTCCCTTATTTATACTTCTTCCCATCCTTTGTCCTCCCTCCTTCCTGCTTTATTCTCATCTATCCACCAATGCTTCCTGAACTTCATCACCTGTTCTCACACCTTCCTTCTCCCAATCTTTCCTGCATTTATTTCCCTTCCTTCCATCCTACCTTCTTCCAACTTTCTCCTCCTTTCCTCTTTCCTACCATTATTCATCACATCCTTCTTCTCACTTTCCTTTTACTTTCCAAACCTTTTCTTCCTTACTCATTTATTCTCATCTTTGTTTCCTTAATTACATCACCTTTCCTCCCCACTTCCTCTGCCCTTTCTTCCCATCATCCTCTCTCTTTGTTCCTCCTTTTCTATCCAGTATCTGTCTTCCATTCCTGTCTTTCTTTACTGTATATTAGCTGCAGCCTTTTCCACCCATCCATCCTTTCTTCTGCTTCCTCTTCCTGTCCTCCTGCCTCACTTATTTCCTTCCTTTCCCTTTTAATTCCAGTCCTCCTCTATTTCCTCCCTCCATCTTTTCTTATATTCTTTCCTTCCTCTTCTGTTATGTTCCCCTTTTTTCCTTGTTTTTTCCTTCCCTTTCCTATTTTCTGTATTCACACTTCCTTAATCCTCTTCGTTGCCCATCTTTCCTTCCACTTCCCATCCCTTTCTTCCTTCCCCCCTTCTTTCATCCGATGTCATTTTATACCTTGACTCTCGCTTATTTTATTGTTCATTCTCTCCTTTTTATACCTTTTCCTACGCCCTTCCGTCCTCACCCCTCCCTCGCTCTCCCTCTAATCAACGTACTTGATGGAGGATTTAAAATGTCAAATAAAATAATATGTCTCTGGTGGCTCCGTCTCTCCTCGCAGGCCACCCTCAAGGTTTCCTCATTTTTAGATCTTATTCATGAATTTCCTCTGACGGTTTTAATGCAACGTGTTGCTCCCTCCTGTTCACTTTCTTCTTCTTCTTTCTTCCTCTTCCTCCCTCCCATTCCAGACTGGCAGGTTGCTACGTTGGCCCTGTTGCTAGGGGGCGGCGCCCTGGTGCTGATGTCGTTCCTGGTCGCTCTGGTTGCTGTGTGCATCGGCACGAGACGGCGATTCTATGCACCCGTCGCCTTCATGCTCTTCGCCGCAGGTCAGCGCACACGCACACAATGAGCTGTAGTCACAATTACAACAGTTGTGGGTCGAAGGCCACGCGCTCATTATGTGCTAAAGTACACACACCTAATGACACGCACACGCACAAACTTAATTAGCCAATTTAGACAAGGTAACTGGAAGGTTGCAGGGTAATCACATTGAAAACTGACATGCATTTAAATGATAATCCTTACTTACTCATTAAGTAGGCACACAGACTGCACACAGACTACACACATACACACACTGACACACACACAGTTCCTGTCTCCCTCAAACTAATTTAGAGAAAATCTTATTTTTATGAGCCGGGCCCAGCAGGGTTGGACCGGGGTGTCATGCCTGTCCATTTAATTTCCCTAGCCAGCCCCGATCTCAACTTGGACAACTGTCAAGTTTCCACATTTTTTCCGCATCCTCACCTCCCGGGAATAATTGGAAAATTTCATTTTTTTTAGCCGTGAAATGTCTCATTCTGCAAAGCTGCATGTGTTGCCTGTCGGACGTTATTCTCAATCACACCGTGCAAACCGCAGAAGTGGGATGCAACACTGAAGAGGAAATCTTCTTAACTTAAAGTGATTGAGATTTATAGACGCTATGTGTTTTTTTTCCTTTCCTGAGAGTACAGTATGTGTGAGAGATGAGAACGCAATGGATTGGAATTAAACATCCTTATTATATTTGGATTGACATTTGACTGCTCATTCAAATAGAATCATTTTGCATGCCGTAATAAATGAGCAGCTTTTCTGCCTTAAGCCTCGGCACAGCAAACAGAGCAGCATGACATTTACAGTTTGAATGCATATCGAGGTAAGAAGTGAGAAGTGTGTTTTTCCCACTGTAAATTACCATTTCAACCTTTTCCTAAGATTTCCTCAGCGTCGTTAGCATAGAGTCGACCGGATGATGCAATGTAATTAGATTTCTGAAAAGGTTTTTTCCATTAAGTTTGGCATGGAAGATGGCGACAGACACTTACCAGCAGCTGAAAAGCTTGTTTTTGCTGCCTGTGGTTTGATTCCTCACCTTGCTGAAGTTTACTCAAGGGTGTGTCAGTGCACTGTGACATCACTGTTGGGTGTGGCTTGAAAATTTCAATAATAGAGTGCAGCAAAACATCTGTATTCAACCTGCTGTTAAGTTACTCTTTAAGCTTGGTGTTTGGATGTTTCATACCCAAATGCACTATGGGAGTTTGTGTTTGTGGGAGGTTTTTGTACACTGGCTTGTACCTTTAAATTTTTAACAAATAAACAGATTTTTTTGCTTACGTCTTGTTCAAATGATGCAGCTGGGAGTGTCCACTGAAACTGACTATTATGGGTTGAAGGAAGAAATACACAAACAACTCACTTGTTAACTTGGACTGTAAGACTGTAATGTACATTATTTTAAGAATTTTACTTTTGGACCTTTCTGCCAAGAAATCTGTCCCAGAGGTTCTGATGTTGTTAAAAATCTAGGTATCAAGTTGCCAGCAAACCTTGGGCCAATTTAACATTTTTCCAATCGGTATGATATAAGACCTAAGACTGGAACGAGCCTCAGCCGCTCCCAAGAGTAACATAATGAAAGCCCATGAATGAGTGTAGTAGCACTACAGTCCATCAGGGCAACTGCAACACGTCGTGTTTACATTTCACACAACAATTCAACTTGACTTCTTCTGAAGTTTAACATCAAATAGCAGCAGCTACATTTCAAGTAGTCACGCATGCCAACCTTGCAAGTAAATGAGTTTTCTACAACAGGTTACTGCAAATGTTTCACAATAAAAGCCCAGTTCAGATATGAGGCGTATTTGTCCACTGAAACGTAAGCCGCAGCATAACCTACAACACCTTGGTACTGATGAGAGTTTTCTCTTGTGACCTGCTCTGAGAAGTAAAGTTAGTTCAAACTGGATTGTTTAATTGTTCTACAAACAAAAACTAATTTGAAAAACAATCATGTGAAAACTGCAGATTGTGGCTTTAAACAATTAGCAACGCAAGTGCAAGTTTGCAGCTATAAAAACCTTCTGAAAATAAATATAATATAATAAATATTTATAATCATATTTTCTTTCAAAGCGGATCCAAAGCTGATTATGTTTTTTTGTCATTTTCAGCGAACAAAATGTGGCTCAACACTCATTAAACGTTGTGAAAAGTCAAAATGGGCTGCTTTGATTTAATAATAATTAATACTTCAAGCAAAAATAATTATATATCATTTTAAAACTTGGAAAACAGAGATCAGTAATCCGTGAATAATTGGCAAACAAACAAACAAACAAAAACTCTAGCTGTCAAAATGGGACACAAACGAGCTCCCTAAATGATATCTTAAAAGCCAAGCACAGAGGCAAAGTCTTTTGGGGTTCAGGATAAAGGGACCCTCAGTGAATGGTAGATCACATACCCGCTCCTTAACAACCAGCTACCTCTTCAAGGCTTGTTTTTCACACCATCTGTGTTAATATTTGCATGTTTTTTGGATATTATGCATTCCGCGCTGTTTTTTTTTTTTCCCTCTCCGCGCAGAAAAGTGCCAGAGCTTGTTTACGTTCCCACAAGATGAATTCCCTTTGAAGCAATAGCGATTGATGTGTTCCCCTTTGTTCCGCTGCCATCCATCTCACTCCCTCCCTCCTCCCCATTTAAACATCTATCTCTCGGCTCATGCTCACCTCTTCCCCGTCCTCCTAAACTCCTCCTGTTTCCTTTGACCCTTTAGTCCGACTCTGATCCTTCTCCATCTCCCTCCTCTCCACCCTATCCACCCTCTTCCCTCCTCCTCTCCGCCATCCCCTTGCTCTCCTCTTGCCTGATCACATTTGATTTATTTTATTTCTCCAAAATGTGCTAAATGAACTAAACCGAGCTAAATGACATCCCCTGTGGGCATGGAACACTCTGGACCCAGTCGATGATAATTTCTGCTATTTTTCTGTTATTTGTAAACTGTTCTGTACGTGACTAAAAAACTAAAAAGTGTAATGATAAAAGTGTGTATGTAACCAACGCCAATGAACCCACACTTAAAACTTTTACATCAGAGGAGGTTGTTCAGAATTCAATTATTAATATTTACCACATAAATAAAATATTGACACCCCGCTGTGTGAATACACCATTGAGTACAAATATCTTTCTTCCATGTTGACATCCGTGTTTGTGTTATTGTTCAGCTATTGTTCCAGAACTGACAAATTCCACATTACATGAATATTTCCAACATTTACAACACTTCTACTTCTTCCAGCTGGTATCCTGCTGTTATAGCTATACTAAATATAGATACTGACTGCAGTCTATTTCAAATGATTGCTCACTGTTTCTAACTTTCACCCTGTGGACACTCATTATCATGGATGTGCACACAGCAGGTGGCCAGATATAGTATATTTGAGCAATGTCATAATAGCTTATCTTTGGACATTTTCAATATTTGGAAACAAGACTGTGAGTCTGTCGTCAGGCTAAGGACTCTGTGAGGCTTGATATAATAAGCGAAATCTGGATAGAGCATCGGAAGCTTGTTATGGATTCCTACGGATGCTTCGTGGTGCTTGAGGCCAAAAAAGTTTGACTTCTGGGGTGTAAAATTTCCCAGGGACCCTAAATCTGTATTTTAACTGATCGCTGAGCCTGAGAAGCTTTTACAATATTCATCAACAGGCATAAACACACAGTAACAGCATGAGCTGTCTGACCATAGTCCAAACAGGCTTTTTCCTCATCAATCTCTGTGAAAAACGATCTGCCACTCTAACCAGAAAGCATGGCACTAATAGCTATTTATGCACTTCAGCTAATTAGGAGGTTTCTTTTCGGGGATTTTGTACATTTTCACCCGTTACTTTTATGATTTGTGCATTTTAAAACAGAAAAACAACGCTAAATGTTCATTTTATCATAGGCTCTTAGTTATTTTGGTTTGTTTTCAACTAATTGCATGCATCAAAATGATGTTGCTTGGATACCCACCAATAGAAATTCCACTTGTTGTACTGTTGTTTTTAGACATTATACCTCGTATTAAGTACTTAATAGCAAGTATACTGCCTTATACCTATCGTCTCTATATGTCCTCCAGTTGTCCTCCAAGCCTGCAGCTTGGTCCTCTATCCCATCAAGTTCATCGAGAGCATCAACCTGAGGATCTACCATGAGTTCAACTGGGGCTACGGCCTGGCCTGGGGGGGGACCATCTTTTCCTTTGGCGGAGGAATCCTCTACTGTCTCAACCCCAAGAACTACGAGGAGTATTACTAACTCTGATTCAAGCCGAGGACCTTGCAGTCACATGGTATTCAGGGGTGAAGGAGAGGGTATTGGGGGTATTTTCCTTTAACGGCTCAATTCCCAAGAACTTTGAGGAATACTGTACACCGGATTTGAGCCAGTAATTGTAACACCACAAGCTTCCCCCCTCCCCTGAGAAAATTCAGGGGGTTAAGCTGGCTTTTTGGGGATTTCTTTTTGTGCCTCAGTCAACAGAAGTGTGAGCACTGAAGCTGGTGGGTATTTGAACTTACAGCCCTAACGTCAGCAGGTCAGTTCTTGGGAGGGTTTGGAGGGTGGAAAGAAGTCTTACGAGTTTATTCCTCAGACTTGTGACACAACTGCAACCCCGCAGTAACAAAGGATGGAGGTTTACAGTGACGATGCCACCTCGGTTCTTGATGATTCCTCTCATTATGTCACTTAACTTTTTGACTCTGTTACTTAGGAAACATGATGTTAGACTGGGAGGCTTTTACTGCACGTCTACGCACGCATGCACATGCAAAGGCACGTGTATCACCTGTAAACATCGAACCCTCGGGCTGGACATCTTCGAAAATCTACCACCCAGCCTCCTGCTCCATGAGTTCATCATCATCAGTGCTTAGTTAGGAGTTGTTTTCTTTTTCAGAGTCCTCCAGAGCTCTTCTACTTTAACAAGGATATGGAAGAGAATCAGACGCTGCAGTTGCGCTTCATAACTTTTCATAAGACTGAACAGATTCCTCTCGGGGGTAGGTAAGAACGGGGGATAAAATAAAGACGCCCGCTCAATATTCTGTTATCGACCCACCTGTCTGTTACCGCAGCAACCTACAGGGCGTGCACATGCAGCTGTCATGATTGATTAGCCATGGTCGGAGGTGTGAGACAAGACTGCGCTCAGCTGCCTCCGAGGGCCTGCTAAATTTCGATTCCCTATTGAGCCGAGGTTTCTCCGCACCGTGACGATCGGAGCATCCTTCCTCCTCTGCATCCTGCTTGTGGATGGGAGTGTCAACTGCACACAGCACAGACAGACACAATCTCTCAGTGGGCATGTTTACATGTACATCAGTAGTTTAAGAAAGATAGGATCTGCATTCTGAGTGTAGTGATATCATTATGCACTCAGCAGAAATAGGTACAATCACAGAAACACATATGGAGAACTGTGATTTGACTAGACGCCCCTTAGGGCACATGTACACCATCCTTAGAAGTGGAAACTGGTATTATGTCTACATATAAGATGACCTGAAGGAACAAAGTAAATGGAAAAAAGAGTTGGGAAACGAGCATCGACCCCTGAGGCACTCCAATAGTGCGCACCAGTTGTGGCTGACCTGGATTCAACAATACCTACACTTGTTCAAACCCAAACCATAGCAGTGTCACTATAATGCACAAAAGTCACCTTGAAATGTGTCTAAATGGTGGAAATAAAAAAAGTTTTGGCAAGACACATGCATATGGATAGTAAAAGTAAAGTTTTAGATAGAAAGAATTTGAAAATCTAAACACTGGTGGGCTCATGTTGAAGAAACGCAGTGAAAGTACCCTCTTGGATGCCCTTTCTGCGTGCTGGTGCCCCACCTCAATTTTATAATCTAAGAAAGTCCTCAACAGGATTATGAATATGAGGAATCGATGCATTATTGTGTGCATGTTAACATGGCCACTGAAGCTGACAATTTAAAAACCGGATCAGTGTATCTAAGTTCAGGCCGCGCTTCATTAACACCAAACTGCTGTCTCCTTGTCTGCAGTAAATGTCAGGGACCAGCCCTGCACCCAGTGTGTGCATACTTTGGTGGAAAACCAGCCGGTCATACATCTGTTGGCACAGGAAGAGGAAAATGTCAATATCAGCCAGTGTCAAATGTCAGTATTAATGAATGATGTAACACAGACTGTAGACAAAAAGTAGGATTGTATCTTACATCAAAGCATCCCCACCTTGTAGAAAAGCTTGTCTGATAATCATGTCCCAACAGGCTCATTTGAGTTTAAACAGCATTTATCTCATTTCCAGTTTCCCCCACGGTTCGGTTCTTATCATCAGATGTTTGGGTGGTAGCCATGGATCAAATGCCCTCACTGTGCAGAGATGGAGAAGCTAATATTGTAACTTATACTGAGTTTTTTTAATTCTAGATTGGGCGATAAAGCAGGTGGTAAAGCTATTCTTGCTTCCATTGTGCAAAAGCTTATTTATGTTCTCTCTCAGCCAAAGTATAAATTCAACTTCCCCTGTGTGCTGAATTACTTTCCTAACCTGGCGACCTCCATTCTCCCTTCAAAACAAACTCTGTAATTTTAAAAGTGCACAGGGAGATGAATGTAAAATAAGAACTCTCTGGCTGACATTCTCGAGATACAAACGGCCTCTTCTCTCTACTCTCCATTGTCACATATTTACCGTGGAGCTGTCAAGCAACCATCACCCAAAAATAGGATCCAGGCTGCCTCCCTCGCCACCTTAACAAATGTAGAGCTGTACAGCCGCCGCGCGGATCACGCAGCTGACAGAAGTCCATTTACTTAATCTAAACTGACACGGTGATGTTTACCACAGACAGAATCATTTCCTCTGTTGCCGACGAGGAAAAGTGCTATTTGTTTGTGCCTGTCACTACAAAAGCAGGGCTTCTAAAATCAGCTCATTCAAGTTTATTAGCAGCCAAGATCTGACACGACTGGAAGTCTACAGGGACGCTTTAGATTACAGCCCACACATGACAGTGTAATCAATAAGTATATACAGGGTATCAATTTGACATTTAATCGGTACCAATAATAGGATAAATATGTCAGTACAATGGAAGAAAGTGGCTGGAGAATTTAGCGTTTAGGCTGAAGTATTTTTTTAATTACTTATTTAATAATTACAGGATACAGTAGTTGTTAAATACATCATACTTATTACTATCAAATAAACAGTTTTATATTTCAGGAAATAAGCTTACTCAGTTTCTTGTCCAGAGTTAGACAAGAAGATTGATACCACTCATGCCTGTATGCTTAATATGAAGCTATAGCCATTAAATGGTTTGCTTAGCTTATCTTAGGTTAGCTTAGCATAGCATAAAGACTGGAAATCCACCTGCCAGCACCACTAAAGCTCACTAATCAGCATGGTGTATCTTGATTGTTTAATCCCTTGAATCAGAATAGCTGTTTCCAGTCTTTATGCTAAAATAAGCTAACCAGCTGTTCGCTGTAGCTTCATATTTAGCCCACAGACATGAGAGTGGTATCCATCTTCCCATCTAACTCTGAGCTAGAAAGCAATTTCCCAAAATGACCAACTATTCTTTTCTTTTGGTGTAAATTATTGTTGCTAAGCAGCGGTTATCCTCACCTTTATGGAGTGTGATAGTGTCTTTCAGCTGAGTTGTTTTGGTTCACTCTCACACCTCACAGCAGCCTGGTTTTCCACTAGCTAACAGGAGCTGTTTGCTTTGAAAAAGCTGTGATAAACCCACTGCATACCAGCTGCAATAACAAACAGCTGCCTAACAAAGTTAGCAGCTAGCTACTGAAGAGCCAGATATTGTTTGCTAACAAGTTATCCATATCAACCTAAAATAGGATAATATGTGAAAGTTGTTGGTACTAGGTAGCCCCTAAACACAGATTTGTCATTCCTTATTCCATGTATTTCTCTCCTTACTCGGTCACTGGTACCTTGTATAACAAAATACTAGACTGTAAGTTGCAGGCTATAATGTAAAGCGTTACTAAAGAAGCATTACTAAAGGATAAATATGTGGGCAGGACGTGTTGGAGACTAAAGCCACTTAATCTCACTTTTCAGTACAAGCCTTTTCAGGCCGACATAAACCTCATGTTGTAAATTCACAGTGTATATTCTCGTAAGTAGTATTGAACTGATGGGTGTTATATGAAAGTAGGCGGGAAGACCCTAAACTTCTTTTATGCTTTTATGTGGATTTTTTGTATGTATAGTGACAGGATGTCACAGTTGACCCATCTTTTTATTCAGCACTGAGTGAAAACAGAAACAGCGCTCACCGTTACAGCCATTATTCCATTAGTCATACCAGCTTTATGGGTCAGCGGGTGCTTTTCAGCATGTGACCCTGCTCTAAAGTGTTTTATCAGAAAGATGTCACAGCATCACCGTGATTGGTGGTGAGGCTCCAGTTAATCAGTGTTTAGCTTTGTTGGGTCACCAGATTTTCTGTCAGGTCATGGACTTGCCGTGTTGTTACTCCGTGCGGGCAGAGCGAAACAAAAGTCCTGACGCAATGAGGAACAGTGTAATAGATATCATCGCCACCAGTATGATATTTGATATGGCCGCTATTGTATTTAATACTGTATGATCACAGCTTAGTGAGGGTGTTTTTGCTACCTAGAAACGTCTCTGTGCTTTGGTGGTTTAGAAAAGCCTTAGGCACTAACACTGTAACAGACCTGGGTTAAAATATACAGGAATAATCTCAAATATTCCCTTATATATATTATTAGAAGGACTAAATGACAATATAAAGGGACAGTTTCACCTCAAAATCAAAAACACATATTTTACCTATTTCTTGTAGTGCTCTTTATCCATCTAGATTTATTTGGTGTGAGTGGCTGAGTTTTGTAGTATCGGCCTGCAGATCTGTATGCCTTCTCTAAATATAATGGGACCAGATGGCACTCGGCTTGTGGTACTTAAAGTGAAAAAAAGAAAACATTTGAAAAACTCAACAGCAATGTCTCTTTCCAGAAATCATGACCCAAACAGCAAGGAGAGAAATTCCCCAGACTGCCTGACAAAACTGCTCAATTTTGAGAGTTGTTGAGTTCTTTAAAAAACTTTATGAAATGCTCTCAATGACAAATTCTCAATTTTTTTGGCCTTCTTGTAAATTCAGCAAATGTTATGCAAGAAGTTATTTCTTTCTTTGTGTAAAAACAGTTATTCCCAGTGCTGTATGTGTTCAATTTGCATATTGAGTGGGTATATGAGATCCGATCACATGGTGGCCACTTGAGATGCACGTCCAGTACCATCTAGTTCCATTATGTTCAAGAGAAGACAGACATCTGTACAACCAATATCTCCAAAACTCAGCAACTCGCAATAAAACAATCGAGATGGAAAAAGAGCACTGCAGTTAAGAAGGAAAATATGTGTTTTTAGATTTTTGGGTGAACTGCCCCTTTAATGCTTTCAAAATCAAACAAACATTGGTTTTTATGTGCAGAAACTGAAAATACTGTTGATTTACAGTGCGAATCTGGTATTACAGCACACTTATTCTCAAATTGCCTGCCAAACATAAACCCTCTCTAAATGTCTAAAGGGGAGATGAATCCCCTGCCAGATAGTTTCACATCAAAGACTTACTGCTTAACTTCAGGTAGTTTAACATGGTGCAGCTGCTGTTATTTTAATCCGAGATTTAAATTGACAACACTATGTTTTCAAATTTGCGGTGCCGAAAACAAACATACTATAACTTATCGTGGCTGCTGCCTTCAGAAATGAGCTGCCGTGTGTTTTGATTTCCTAATTGGGAGCTGAAATCAACGTCACGTCAGTTGTAATTACGAGCCTCTGATTCTAAACGACAATGCAAATATGTTTGCACCAGTTTCAAAAATGACCTACATGCTTTGATTTTTAATGAAGCACTTCAGTGTAGTTCAGCGTAAATAAGATTATTTGTGTTAGGCCCCTCAGTGTCATTTCTTTGGGGAGCTACATGAGCTTGGTGACATGCTACGAAAACACAACTGCCCTCTAATAGGTTATACTTGTTATAAGCGACCCCAGGGTGTCTGACCCATGCTGCTTCCTTGTATGTTTTATCCCAGGTCTGACTCGTAGTTATTAGCATTTATTCGGTTATTAATTTACTGATGAAATGTAGAGGCTCGCAAACAGAGACAGCTCTGTTTTATGCATAACCTCCCAGTAGACTGGAGAGAAACACTGTCTAATGATGTGCATAGGGATTTAGAAAGTGTGTGTATGTATGTATGTGTGTGTGAATGACAGAGGAGAGAGTGTGTTTGACAAGAAGAGAAAGTGTGTGTGCGTGTGCATGTGTTGGCATGTTTTAGATGCCATTGTAGAGATGTCAGTAATCAGCATTTATCTCTTTGTACGTTGGCACATTAAAGCACTGAACAGAAAGTCTCACTCTGTCTTTTTTTTGTTGTCACGTCTTATTTCTATCAGTCTTTTTTCAGCTCTGATATAATTATTGTCATCTTTATTTTACTTTCAGAGTAAGCTTAATGAATTGGAGATGTTGTGAGCTAAATTTAGCATACATCAGCAACATATACTGAAAAAAAATGCACTGTAGTTTGCTGGTATGCTGAGTTAAACTTGTCAGATAGTGCAAGAGCATCCTGCTAAGGGAAGCCCAGATGAAATGAAGCAAGTTCACCCAGGGGACAAAACCAAAAAAATTACTGAGGTCAAGATACTCTGGTAAGTCACTGTCCATTTGTATGCAGATGATATCATCCTGTATGCCGTCAACTATACTGCAAACTAGGCTCTTCCAGTTTAGTCTTCAATTAACTTAACAGTTTAAAGCTTGTTCTAAACTCAAGTTTGAAATTAATAAGGAACAAACTGCTAATCAACCACTAGTTGATGAGTAACTCCTAATCCAATTTTATAGAGCAACTAACAATTAGTTAATTAAGAAACAAGTGAGGAAAAAATCAGGAACGAAAGTGAAAAGTTGACTTGTTTACTAATGGGCAGGTACTCATGAAGTAATTATTAATTCCTTAGTAACTACTCATTATGATACACCAATTCACTTGATTTAAATTTGAGATGTGAGTGTTCTCAGTTGAAGTTATTTCCCTGAATGCTCTGAGATAACAAAATAAAAGCTTCATTCATTATATCAGTATATCAAGGGTTTATTCCAAGGAACCCAGATTCCTCCAGGAAGAGGACTACTTTCCCCTCATTATCTGAATGAACACATTAGAGATTATATCTTTTGCCAGTTTTTGACTCGCTTTCTTTCAAGGCTGCCTCTTAGCAAACACTCCTCCTGCCAATTAGGAGCGGGAGTGCCAATTAGCAACATAAGGAAAGGCTCCACAGAGTCAGAGGAAACACTTGACCAAAACAACAGTTACTGTCTCCAGGAAGAAAACATATTAACATAATCACAACATATGCCTCCACAGAGGCCTGGATGTCTTTATTTCTGGCTGAGAAGGCGACTGTTCACAGCCCGTGGGCGACAATAAAAGACCCCGAGATGTGTTGTTTGAAGTAAAGTGGTTTATGATTGCTGCTGTGACAGACAGGCACACTTCACTGCGGGGAACATCAAGATCACTGCAAGACAGAAGATCTCATAAAGTTACATAACAGTTGGTTAAATGTGGCACCTCCCTGGAGCTGAAGCCTTTTTTCCAGGAATCTGTAACATCATAGAGGGACGTCATGTGTTGTTCTTGTCACCTGATTTTAAAACAGATGTTGGCTTAAAGGGAGAAATGAATCGGGCGTCACGATGAAACTTTCCCAGTTGATAACTTACGTTAAGAAAATTCATTTTTTGTATTACATGTTTCTGATATTTTATGTTTAATTATTAATCGCATTTGAACTGCAACTTTCTGCAAGTGATTGGCTTCTTTCACATATGAATGGATGAAATGAATCTAATTAGATATGAAAAAATGTGTCTAAATGTCCAGAACAGAAATCTTAACTAAATTTTGGACATTTTTTTGTCCACGATAGTCAGAAAAGAAGACATGTCATAGAAGCAAAATAGGCCAATCTTTAATTATCTTGCATCCCCAAGATAATTAAACCCAAATTCTTCACCTGCACCCATTTCTCATTTTCAAGAAAAAGCAGATAAAGCAGAATTATTGACAAGACTAAGAGCTCAGTTTGATGAACTAGGAGCCCTCGCTCCTGCAGTGAATTGATTCCTCTTCCACCACGACTGCTGCCAAAAACCTCCAGCAAGGAGAGTCAGGGGGGTCGGTTAAGGAGCAGCACGCCTTGTCAGCCTGGATTAGCTCTCATCAGCACAGTGAGCGCACCCAGTGTCTGCCACAGTCAACATCTGTGTCATTTAGCCTCAAACAGATACACCCAATCAGGGGTGTGTGTGAGTGATCTGACAATAACATATAATAGTACTCTGGATCATTTCTACTCTCATTCCCCGTTTAATTTTTTAGAATCAATTGTGGCTCCTCTGTTGTTCACTCAGGCCCGAGGGAGACGTCTTCAGAAAACATCTTTCCAAGACTCACTGGCCTAGTTTACAGTAGAGATTCATACTGTACTCACTAACCTGTGCTCGTACTGCCCCCTGATGGCCAGATCCTGCTATTACAACCTAGAGTCACTGTGTCCTAAATCCATAAAGGAGAGATAAACATTACATGTGAGTGGAAAATAACTTAATAGTGATGAAAATATCTGTTCATGCAGCAACATAGTTGTACTTGACAAGAAATCTTGAAGTATATTTGTCTAATTTCTAGTTAGTTTTGTTTTTACTTATTACAAGCAAAAATACACCTTGTAATCATCCATGTTTACCTATTTTTGGAGTGGCTTTTTTTCTAGTGTAATTATTCAAAAGATTGAAATGTTGAAAATATCATTTTTAGATTGAATTACTTCAGACTTTTCTTCATTTATTGAGATCAGACGTTTTGCATTCTGAAGAAATGAAGGCCAAAGAGCAAGAAAAAAAAAACATTAATCTTAGTGATTCTTTTAAGTTAAAGATATGGTATGAGGCTCCATTTAATCTAATGTAGCTCATTTTACCAGTAAATCACTCAATTTGTTTGCATTCTTGATTATTGCACACTGAAGAAATGAAAGCCAAGGAACAAGAAAAAATAAATGACTACTTTAAGTGGAAAAGTCCTTAATACTTGTGGAGAATTATTATACTGTAACATAAAACAAGTTTATTTTTAGTGAGATAGAGTTTTATGTGGCTTCACTTTATCTAACGTTGCTTGTTCTACCAGTAAAGTAATCGATCTTAAAGGTTTTCTGACTAACTGAGGCATAAAAGACACACTCATGACAATGAATTCAATTGGTGTTTGCAGTGTACTAATTCTCATCTAGCTATCAATGTATAGTGTGTTCATGCTTAAAGAAATGATGAAACGATGTATTCTTAGAAATGTCAGTATAAATCAAAGGAAATTGAACCTCTCAAAGCTGCAAAACTCTCACCAGAAGGATCTTTGAAAACAGAAAAATAAGTAATAAATCTTTCAAGATGTTTGGATTTCTCTTTGGGAAGTTTTGATCAAAGCTGAAATTTAAAAGTTGAAATCAGAACGTACCATTTTATTTAACAAGACGGATGCATTGTAGTCTCATGTCTTCAGATTTTAATTCTTATCTAATCGGCCTTCATGTCTGTACATTTCTGTAATTGAAAAAACGTCAGCAGTATGTTGATTTGATAATCTAATGCATATGTACAATATACCATGTATTCATTTGATCTTTAATTTTTTCAAAAGTGTGTATGTGTGTATGTATTCATGCTTTTTCTGTCAACATGACTTAATAAAAACATTGTACGAAGTATGTTGATTTATTGTATAAGATCCCAACTATTAAGACTCATATGTAGTACATACTGTATACAGTTAGTATGTATGTAACTGGGACACAACATGACTGAACTGAAATGGAGTTTGGTGATGAAAGCAGGGCCTTTATTTTGCTTACGAACTGTAAAACATGACCGTCTGTTGCAGCATGACAAATGTTCTGCTTCTCACATTCTGTCCACTGGCTATCACTGAGGATAACAATGAGTGTGTTTCTCTGTGTGGATTTGGCAAGAAAGAAATGCATATGTCTGGCCCCTGCTGTGAGTCTCTGTGTTGACTCACTGCAGGCCAACTCCAGTCCCGACCGTCAACATTTCGACATTCAAAACTTTCATGCTATTTTAGGTGCAGCTGAGCATAATTTTCTTGGTTGAGCAGTAACCTCAGGACATTACATCAATAAAAAAAAAAAAAAAGTGACATGAAACAAAAAACAAAATCTTTATGCGTTAAAAACAATAAAAAAAATCCTTTTTTAAAGGAATGTCATCAGCCCCTCTAACCAACTATACACAGTACCATTATGTACACACCATTACAGCATCTAATGTAATAAATTCAGTACATTAGCATTAGCAATTTAGGGTTTAAGGACCACGTTAGCTGCTCTGCTGCTGAAGGACAATGGTGCTTTGAGCTAAATGCTAAGCTAGCATAGCACACAATGATAGTTGTACCATGCTAATGATTAGCAGGCGTTATGTTTACCATGCTTACCTCCACATACGCCCAACTTTAAAGTGTTTCACTCATAAAATTGAAGTTCTTCACACGTTGAATTGATCACAGCTGCACACGTATTCAAGAAGATGCTTGAATAACAAATATTCATGTTTTTATTAATACTTGATTTTTTTTATGTGGACACACACTACTCAAAGTTTTATTTTTAATTGGATCAATAGAAGGAGTCAAGTTAAATTAAGTTTTATAAGGTGAATATTCAAGACAGAGAAGTCACAACTACTTTATTTTAACCCTTTAATTCTCTCTTTATAGTCTTGGAGATATCTTGTAACTCTTTAACAGCTAAAAAAAAAAGGGTGGGCTCAGGATGTTTGAGGGTCAGGGGCCAAAAAAATAAAAGGGGCACCACTTGTATGAAGAGGGGGCACTTTCACTATCTTTTTTCAAACATATTGGTCCATTTCATTTTATGCATACAGGATTTGCAAAATAAAATTATAAACAGCTGGATGAAAAAAGGTAATACATTTCTTCACTGACTTATTTTGAAAAGACATTAAAATATATAAATTATAAATAAAATCATTATTATCATTATTGCAAAACACGTGTTACTCTGATTTTTCTGACTTTACCTCATCTCTCCATCACCACATGGAGCAGCTGAATGACATAAGTTACCCAGCAGCCCCCCTCACACCCACCCACCCACACCACCTCTCCATCCAGACAGCAGCCCGGAGCTCCGTCCAGCCGGCGGCTGCCTGCTTGGGATGCCAGTCAGTGCCGATCGGTTTCTGTTTTTGGAACAGCTCATTCACTTACAGTTACAGCAGCAGCAGCTCCCCCGCAGACTGTCTGTGGCCTCCCAGCATGAAGCCTGAGGCCCGGAGCTGCGCCTGGATCCATCACACCATCATGTCTAAGAATAGCTGCTCTCAGGCTCGTAAATGCGCAGCGCGCCGTGCGTAATGGAGCTATTACAGTCCATTCCTGCTCCTGAATAACCGGGAAATCCAAAGTGGGAGTATCAGTTTATCAACAGATCTAATGTTAGAAAGTTTGTACCACAATAAGGAATGAGCTTTCCCACCGGAGAGGAGCAGCAAAGAGACGTTTGCGCCTCTGGTGTGATTTTACATTTGAGATTTTGGCATCTTTATTTTCCTCCTCAGAGATCATTACTGTACAGGCTTTATATTATGATCTTATTACATTGAGAGACAACTTTTTACTCAATTTGGAACCAAAAACAGCCACATAAATAATGATTTTTCACTATTTTCTCAGGTTTCGGCTCCTAAATGTCACGTCTATCAGGTTTCCCCCCACTTTCTCTACTTCGGAATGAAGTCCATCCATGTTTCTGTGCTGCTCTAAACTCTGTGACCCAAATCCCTGAACATCAAAGTGAGCAGTAACCTACTAAACTCATTTTTGTTGATCAGATCGAGGTTATCAGAAGAAATCGTGACGCGTCAGTAAAAAATGACTCCTGATTGGTTGTGGCATATTAAAGTGAGCACCACCAAGCGGAGGTCGGATCCACAGTTGACTCACCTTGATAAGTTGCAACTGCATCATCGCCCCCCCCCCTAGTGCGGAAATACGCGTCCACTGATGCGTCCGCTGGGTGTCGGGTTTTACGCATGGCGTCCGCCAAACGGGACGGGGCCCCGCGGACAGCCACCACCCAGCATCCTACTATTTAGAGGTGGGAATGCTCCGACACCCAGCCCCCGCATGCACACCTGCTCCTCTCCGTCTGTCCGTGTCTGACAGACCCGGTCGTCCTCCTCCTCCTCCACCTCCTCTCCTCAGGAGCTCTCGGTTCCTGCGTCCACACTTTCACTGGTTCTGGATTTGTACTTTGGGTCTCTCCTCTCCCTCCTGGTGGATTTAATCTCCTCTTTTATTCACAGCTAACTTCTTTTTTTTGTGCCCTGTTATCTATGGCGGAGGGTGTGCGCCCCGAGGACTACTGCGACGAGCCGGCGGAGGACGAGTTTGGAGAGATCATCAAGTGTCGATCCGGTAGGACATCAAAGCTTCCCTAGTGTGTCTGTGTGCGTGTGTGTGTGTGTGCGTGTGTGTGTGCGTGTGTGTGTGTGATACCTCTGCACACTGCTGAGGCGAGGATGCTCACCGACAACAACTTTACAATCATCACAAACTTTTTTCCACAAGTGTCACAGCTGCAAAATGAAACTCTAAAATCTGATTTATGTGATTTAATTTTGTGTTTCTGAGCAGAACACCTGTTAAACTTGGCTCCATCTGACTGCTGATTGCTGTGGATGTGAGGACGGAGATGTAAAAGTGAAGTTCATAATTCAGTGTCTGTGCTGTGTCTCTGCATGTGTCACCTCACATTTTATCATTTTAAATGATTTATCTGTGGGATGTTAAAGGTGCTAATTGCAGTTTGCTTTTAGTCTTCGTCAGACGTGCTAACAGGTTGAGAGATGCTCTGTGAAAATGTGTCTGTGGTTAAGACACTTTGCACCCTCAATATATCATGATGCCGGTGCGAGTATGGGAATTGGGAACTCCATTTCCCATGAGCTCCTTCTTCCTCGTGCAGAGAGGATGTTGACACTCTGCAGGGCATTATCAAATCTAAAAACAGCGCATGCCAGCTGGTGACCTTGTCCACAGGGTATTTCTCGACTTGTTGCTCATCGGAGAGAGCACGGTGAGGTATGTTTGCGGTTATAGATGCACAATATGTCAATTATGAGCAATTAAAGCAACTTTATGTAACTTTTCCCCCTCGAAATAACAGCTTTAAAATCTTTTTGATGGTACAGTGTCTTGTAATAGGGTGAATGGTGTCTCCCCCATCACTTCCTACATAATGTTGCTTTAGAATGAAAAGCCTGAATTTTATCACCTTTTTCAGCAATAACCGAACCAAAACACTGGATACTACGTTTCCCATAATGCATTTTAATAATGTCTCCTCGTTAGACCTTCTCCCTGGCTTCGAACCCCACAGCCCTCGTGGGCTTCAGCCGTATGTACTGTGGTGTGTTTACTGTCGTTGCGTCAAGTCCGTGATTCGTAAGACTGCAGGGCAGCATAGAAGAACTGTTGTCAAAAAAAAAAGAGATTGAGAAAGAGAGGCACTGATAGACAGGCCTAAAGACTACAATAATAAAATGTATTCGGTAACCTCTACAGCCTGTACTTCTATGTACTTCTGTATCATGATGTGGTGGAGTATTTACATGATTCAAGTAACGTTTGAATGAAATAATTGTTTTACACATTCATAATAAGTTCTACAACATCACGTCCATATTGCGATGAATTGTAGGGGATTAAATCAGTGAAGTCTGCACCTAAAGTGGACTCTCTGGAGGTCTGCAGAAAGTCCAGTAGTCTGCAGAGAGCGGACATTTTGACGCAGGCCCAAAGTCTTTTCTGTTAAATGACAAGTATTATCAGCAAAATGTACGTACCATTGTAAAAAGTAAACGTATTAGCAAGTTAAATGCAGTAAAATGTCTGCTGTGACTGATCTGTTATTATATCTGACATTATGAGGTTGTTAATACCCATACACCAATGTGTAGTCACTGTTGTAGCTGAATGCCAGGGTGTTAAAGAATATTATTTACCTCTGAAATGTAGTGTTGTATTAATGGAGCATGAAATGGAAATACTTAAGAGGAAATTAATCTTAAGCACAGTACTTTCTGTCGCCGTACATCAGTCACCAAAGTACAACAGCAGTTTAAACCCACAAGAACCTGGTTCTCCAGGCTGCCACTCCCTGTGATGCGATGATCCTGTTTTCTATATATGTCTTGTGTTCCCTCTGTGCCACACTGGTACATTTAATTCACATAGACCTCCCCTCATCAACAATTTGTAGAACTAAATCAGGACTTAATTGTTCCTGAGCTAACTAGCCAAACCCCGGAGCTAAAAATGTTGTAGGTGTGAGTTGTTGTGCGACCCCGACACTGAGCCCCTCGCTGCCCGATGGAACGAATCAGAGGCCCGCCGAGGTTTGATTTCCTCTTATAGCGCTTGTAAATACTGGATGACCTGGAATGGACCAAACCAGAGTGACGGAGACAGACAGGTGGACAGCAGAGTCAAGTTCTTTGGACCTCGGGACGTGAAGTTCCTCGTCTCTCTGTCTGAATACCTCTTTATCTTCGCTGACCTGCCTGTTTTAAAGAAGCTTCAGCGAATAAATAAACCCTTGTTTCCCCCTCTCTCTCTCTCTCTCTCTCTCTCTCTCTCTCATACACTTTCCCTTGTCTCTGTGTGTCTCTCGCCCTCTCTCCCCCGCGGTACAGCTGGTGGGTCATCTCATGCTGGAAATAGCGGTCAGCTGGCCTGATGGACGGCTGGTGCGTGGTGTCAGATAGCCTCGTTTGGGAGGTTGCCATGCCCCCACCTGCCTCCTCTTTCTTTCCTTTACTCCCTCTTTCCTCTTCCATTGCTTTCAGTTTTTCCACACCCTCTCTCTGTTTTCCAGCCTCTTCCTTTATTTCTCTCAAAACTTCCTGCTCTCCTTTGCTCCCTAACAGCAGCCTCGTTTTCTCTCTGATCTATTCTCAGTACATCTTTCATTCCCTTGTCTTTTATGGGCTTTTCATGTTCCTCCACTCCTCTCATGTTTTTACCACCCAAGTTGTTCTCTACTGTATGACCGGACTGTCTGTCAGTAGCTAAATCCAGCTGTCTGACTCTGTGTGGCAGACCCCACTCAACATATTTAACATGCCATGCACTGTGTGGTATAATGTATCCATGTGTCCTACAGTCCAAATTTCACATTTCTAATAGATTTCTTGAGAAGTTTCCTTTAAATAAGAATGTAATTATCACCTAAATACACCTGACTTTTTTCATCAAGATGCCAAAAAACACAAAAACAAATCTCGCAATGCAAATCTTTTCTATAACATGGAATATTAATGAGAAACAACTTAAAAACTTATGTTAGAAACATCTTTAGATGTTGTTTATTGATAATTTATTACTCAAAAACTGTTATCTGCTTCATCAGGACTATGTGGGCATGGTTTGATCAGATTTTATTGAAAACAGAGACCCTGACTTTAATCAAATCTGGCTTGAAATGTTGCTGAATCCTGATTAGTGCCGAGAATATATGACATCACCTTTTTCCAGCTGATCCCACCCACCTAAAACCAGCAAGAAAAAAACAGATAAAACAGCAAAGGCTGAAATATGGCTGTTAATTAACCAACTCTGTTTGAACTTTGTCAAAAAAATGTCATGAACGTGAAGGATCCCGCTAACAAGGGCTAACAAGCTAATCGAGGAAAGAGGTTTTCTGGTCCTTGTTGAGTGTGTTTCTGTGCAAAGGTTCCCGCACACTGTCAGCACCATTTCCACTGAAGAAGTGCTGACAGTGTTCGGGTCACGACCCGGTGTGGCATGACCTCACTCTGCTCTGCACCTGTTGTTTACAGAGGAAACAACTGTACTCGCAACGCAAACACAACACGAAAAAATGTTGAAAATATATTTTTAAAAATACAAATGTTGCTTTTTTTTAATTACATATTGCAACATATACTATTTTGCATAGATAGATGGTATGAAAGCAACACAAAGGTATGCAGCTGACGACATGTTGCCCACTTGCTTTCTCCCTGCTACAGGCTGTGTGTGTATCAGTGTGTGTGAAGCTGACCGTGGGTCTGTGTTCTGTTGTAGATTGGTTTTAAAAATGGTCGAATTTATCAACATTGACAACCTTTCATTGGGTGAGGGAGACGGGGAGTGTGTGTGTGTGTGTGTGTGTGTGTGTGTGTGTGTGTGTGTGTATTCTTGCATGCACGGATCTCTGGACGCACCCTGATTGGAGCAGACAGGCAGGTAGATTCAGGCGTTACTGTGGACACCTGCACTCTAAGGCCCCCTGTGTAATATGCAAAAACAGCAGGCACACCTAGGAAAAAGCAGGGTTCCTCTGAGGGCCTGTGGTCAGGATGGAAATACAACAGATCTCATCTTCTCTTCTTTTGACATCACATCTCTCCTCTTCGGTTCTCTTCACCTCACTTCACCTCTCTTTTGAGTTTTCTTGTTTTGACTCCACATCACTTCCATTTTCTTCATTTCCTTAATTCGGACTTGAAATCACTTTTCTTCACCTCACTTCTGTTCTTTTATACTTCGCTTCACTTGTCTTTACTTGACTTCACTTGTCTTTACCTCACTTCACTTGTTTTTACTACACTTCACTTGTCTTTACTTCACTTTCACCTGTCTTTGATTGACCTGGCATAATTTCTCTTCCTTTAGCTTCACTTCTCTTTTTATTTCTCCCCATTTTTCTCCAGTTTTGTTCTCTCGTCTTTGCATCTCTTCATTTCACTGCACTTTTCTTCTTTCGACATCACTTCACTTCTCTTCTTTCTAAATGATAATGCTCTTTACCTCTCTTTGATTCATAAGACAGTTTCTTTTGATTTCGCTTCATTTCATTTAACTTTTCCCTGTCTTTGATCACATTACATACTTCCTCTCCATTTAACTTCACTTCTTTTTTAAATGATATCACTTCCCTTGTCTTCACTTCACTTCTCTTCTCTCCTGACTTCTCTTCCGTCGTCGTGATATCACTCCTCATCACGTCACGTCTCTTTACCCCTCTTTGATCGACGTGTCATTTATTTTCATTTAACTTCACTTCGCTTCGTTTCACTAACTTCTCGCTACTTCTTCTTCTTCTCACCTCTTCATTTCGCTGCACTTCTCTTCACTTGACCGCTTTTTAACTTAACTTCTCTTTGCTTCTTTTCTCTCCTTTTTCCTTCACTTCCCTTTTGGTCTCGTCCTTTTGCTTCACCTCTGCGCTCTTCTCTTCTTCTGGTTTCTCTCTTGTTGTTGATCCGTCTCTTCCTGCCCCGGCCCAGGGGAGGCGCCGCCCTCTGCCCACTTTCCAGGCTATCCTAACTGATCCTCCTCCTCTTTCACATGATTATTTCTCTCACTCTTCATCTTGTTTCCCAGTTTATCCCTCAAGTCATCCACAGCAGGGTATTTTTTAGCCTTCATTTTTTATCTTCTGATGTAGACTCTCGTTTATTTTGTTGTTTTTCCCCCTCTTCTTTCTAGGGAGAAGAAGTCAGGACAGTTAAAGAGCTCGCACACAAACTCTAAATATACTCTGCATGCAGACTCAGGCAAGGCCATCAATAAATACTCAGTGATTTAAGTTGTCCCTCAGCGCTGTTTTAGGATCAGCCTCGCTGTCTTTTAAACCTTAACCTCATCTGTCAGCGGCACAGGAGGAGTAACTGATCTGAGTACAGCCGCGGCGTCAGGGGACATTTTAGTGCGACGAGCTCCCTGTTTTCAGTTAATATCAGCCTTCAGGTTGCATTTGCAAAACAGCCATTCTGCATAGAGTACGGCGAGAGAAAGCAAAGGACACATTTTAATAATAAATCAGCCAGTATTTTATCCTCGTGTTTGTTTATCTTCAACAACCAAGGACAAAATGAAATCAGTAAAGGCCTGACAAAGCAAATAATTAAATAAAGAGACACAGAACTAACTAGCCAAAAAGTTCAATAGATAAAAAAGTCTTCAAACAGCAAAATGTAACAGTTCAAGTTTGTGTCGAAACGATCTCAGTGAAATGAAGAAAATGAAACCAACAAATTTTTGAAGCTTGACTGAGAAGTGCCATCCGGGAAATTAACTTTTGAAGTGGGTAGAATGCTGGATGTGATATCAACAGGCCTCGAGGGGACGACAATACAGCAAAAGTTGGAGCAAATGCTGGAAAAAGTGCTGAACAGTAAATGTTTTCCATGAGAATACACATTTTATTTGAATGAAATCACATTTTTAACTGTGTTCCGAGAGATGAACATGTTGAAACTGAATCAAATGCCAATAAAAGTTTGTGCAAATGTTTTTATCTGCTTTAAAGAAGCCTTAGCCACAAACGTTAGCATCTCTAGCTAACTAACTTACGATGTACAATAACACTAACACAGTGTTCATCTAATGTTACAATATTTTGTAGGATTACAGGACTGAAACAACAAAATACTAAATTTGCTGTGTCTGTTTTATATTGTAGTTTGTTTTCTCTTATCGATTCACCAACTTTTCCGGCTCCTAAACTTTTGTGATTTGTTAAAATTAGAATTAAGTTTAACATTTTGCTTTACAAAGCACAATTTGTCCAGAAAAACAGGCGGATGGTAACCCAGCTATTGAAGCATATAATGGCACAATCAAGCCAAAAATGATTCTGCAGCTCTGAATATTTCCAGGCTTTTGTGAAGCTGCAGTCCTGGTGCCCTTGAGAAAGTCACCGAACTCCAGTGGAACAACTTAAAGAAGGCATGTACTGTATGAAAGCAGGCAGCAGGTATAAATATAAAGCAAGGTCTTGTTTAAAGCAAGAATAGACTCATCAATCCTCCCCTCGATGACATATTAATAAGCTCCTAGGAGCTCCCAACTGTGAGTCGGTGGCTTTACACGATCGAGCAGTCACGTCTGTGGACAGAAGATGGCAGCAGAGGCAGCCGCTGGCTTTGTTAGTGTCCTCAGAGAGACTGTGTGAGCTGCTGGCAATGAAGATGAATGTGTGGGAACAGATCCGCCTGTTCTTGGGAGATTTGAGTCTGGCTCTGTATGAGAGAGAGTCAGGTTGGGTTGATGCTTGTGGTGAGAGAGAGGGAGAAAACAAACACAAAACAAGAAAGATGGTGGAGAAGAAAGGCAGCTGTTGTTGTCTTTAGGGAAGAAAAAAGGTTGGGTGGTACAATAAATGACTGAGTCGTGACGGATGTGAACACACTCTGTCCCTCAGTCGGGGTGGAGTGGAGGGTTCAGCGTATGATCTGACCCATATGAAGTTTCTGGGTCACTACAGACCGGGGAGGAGGCTGTGTGGGGATGTTGTAATGAGTCTGGCAGTCGAGGATCCCAGAGGAACCCCCTCCCTGCTCAATCAGACACACACAGCCACACATCCACGCACACAAAAAGCTCTTTCTGGGTTAGGAGGAGTCATGTCAGGGAAATCAGAATCAGGTTGCACCCCATTCTCATGGAAGTGGGCCAACAGCTCGCAGCGGGGGGATCGATCAATCAGGCCGAGGGGGAAGAGCCACGCTGGGCCGTAGTCAACCACAAAAGGAAGTTCTCCTTGCGCAGATTATCACGTCTTTTTGATTGATGCATCATTATCATCAGCGCTCTCTGACAGCTGATGTGGGGTCATTAGAGGAGAAAAATGTCCAACATGACTTTGCATGATTAGTCGCAGTCAGTGGGGTTAGGTGATGGGTGGGAATCCCGAATCAGAGGCAACCTTTTCCACTCGCGCTGGGCTCAGGATCAGAATCCTCTTTGCGTTTTGGATTAGTTGGGATTTTCAACTCGTCCAAGTGTGGATTAATAGTTTTGGTTAACTTTTAAACTCACAATAAAAGTGACGGAGCTCCGACAAAGAGGACGATCGCAGAAGTACACAAAGATCGGAAAGGGTGAGCGGCGTTGGCTCTCGAACACAAGGAGATCATCAAAAATCATTACCATCACTTGTATGAATTGGATCAATAACCCTGAAGCGGTCATTTAGCATATCGTGCAGACACATGTTCACGCCTACCCCTCCCACACACACATTCAGAGCTAGAAAAAGACCTACAAGGCTCGCACCATCAAACACACATGATGGAGCGATAAGATCAGCTCCACTTTAATCCTCTCTGCAGCATCAGTATCAGACACACTGTGCATGTGTGTTGCGAGCTCTTGTACTGTACTTCTTATCTTTGCAAGGGCTGATTCGAGTTTCAGACCTTTGAACGGGGACATTTTGGGCGATCCTCTCTTTGGGACGAACCTTCAAAGGGCTGTTGAAGGGGTGGTGCCCCGGTGGCCCAAGGCGCCGAGCGGTTCAAGACCTTTATTGCATGTCCATGTTTATCTTTCTCTCCCGGCATTTCCTGCCATCTCACTACTGGTGACAATCTAATGAAAGCTTTTAAAAAGTGGCTGTTTGAGAGGTAAGACTTGAGGTTTGAGGTCTAACCGAACTGGACGAAGAATGCAGTCTCTCCTTGAAGACCTTCATGGTGTTGGACGCTTCTGTTCAGTTCTGCACATGAAAAATGATGAAAGTAGTCGTGTGAAAATAAGAGCCACCTCTGGGTGAATACTGTATGTAATGACAGATTCTTCGTCTGGTCTTTTATAGTCATCCACCACAGGAAGTCTTAGAAAGCCTCAGTAATACACCCCGCTTTATAGATTATTCACTTCTGCCCGTGTACCCTGCATGGAAATAACAGGTTAAGTTAAATAAATGATATAAAACAGAGGGAGATGGGAAAGATGCAGAAAAGAGGGACGAGTTTAATTTAAATGAGTGATATCACCTCCCATCTGCACTCCTGCCGCATCTCCCTCTTCCAAGTGCATCCTTCAACACTCGCCTTAAAACCTGCAGTGATTTCTTTCCAAGAATTCAAAATGCCCTGGCGTCTCCCGGAATATTTTAGGTGTGTCTTTGTGAGTGTGTGCAGAAAAAGAATAGCACTTAAATAAGGCCTCTTTCCTCTCTTCTTAATGAATACTGCATTGGAAAGTGAGCGTGAGTGTTTATGCATTTCCATTCATGTAGGGAAATGTGTGTTTCCGTGACTGGATCTTCACTGGGCTGTGCTCTTTTTCCTTAATATGTCAGTTGCAGGAAAAATTGAGCGAGCCACAATTTAGTCGATACTCCTCACACACCAGCAACCGCCTCAGGGTCTCTATGTTAGTCACTGTTTAGAAGAGTAGCCTCAGCTGTAACACTTGTCAAGTATTCTCTTATTCATCTCCGACTGTCATATTCCCTTGACCGCCCCCCATTTTAATCATGTGCTGCTTTTCTCAAGCAAGACGTTTTTTCAGCATCTAGCTTCATGTCAGGCCGCCGCTTCTTTCTTTCTGTCACGTCACGGAGCTGCACTGGAGCATGTAACTACTGTCACTGCTAAATATGTAATGTTTTTATCTGCTGATCTCTGACAGCACCCACTGAGGCTCCCTGATATGCTTTCTGTACTACTGTTGTGACCTTATTGTAAATAAAACTCGATCTCAAATGGAACCGAACAGATAGACTTGTGTAGCAGTTGTGTAGCAGTTGGGGGCCTATCCTATCCTACCCTACCCTACCCTATCCTATCCTATCCTATCCTATCCCTATCCTATCCTATCCTATCCTACCCTACCCTACCCTACCCTACCCTACCTACCCTATCCTATCCTATCCTATCCTACCCTACCCTACCCTACCCTACCCTATCCTATCCTATCCTGCAAAAAGGCATCTCTTCATGAACAGGAGGCATTCATCAAGTTGAAACAAGCAATTTCTGACAAGTTTGTGCAGTTAAAGAGAGTTCGGTGAATCTGACTTGGAACTTTCTTACGTTGGTCTGTAGATCAGTTAGTCAGCTAACTGTTTCAGCTATGCTGACGCAACACTCCTTGGTGCTTCATTGCTGTAATAGTGATTCACATTTTCTTTCTTGTGTCAGAGGGAAGAACATGTCTCAGTAAAACCTACATTAATTGCTTTTTTTGGGGGGGGGGGGGTTATCTGGACGCATTGTTCTTCAGTTCTTCTGGTTTGCACTGAATTAACTGAATCTGATTTAAACGTGTATTCCACACTGAAAGATGTTTAAACATGTAATTTTAAATCGTAACGAGCCAGTTTCAATTAGCTTAATGGGTTTCTAACAACCCAGTTGGTCTGAGCGCGTTGTAAAACATCTATAAACACCTACTGTCAGACGGTAACATGTTACTGGACATAACTAACTGTAACTGTTAATATTCCCACAAATCCTTTTAAAACGCTTTACAGTACTTTGGCATTACTTTTGTGGCGTGTAACTTTTGTGGCGTGTTACAAAAAACAAAATTCCCAGGCTATGAAACCAAAACAATATGCTGAAAGAGGCTAAAACTCCCCCTGGACATGAGAGAAACTGCAGGCTTGATAAATCAAATTACACCTTTCACATATACACTGTCATTAAATGCATTGTTAATATAAGGATATATATAAAAGGATATTGGTTAGAGCAGCTTTAATATGAATTTGAGTGGCCTGAGAAAGGTTTGCCTCCTTCCTCCCGTGAAGCAGCTGTCCCTGTGCTCAAGCATGACTGACTGTGAAGTCTGCACAGGAAACACTTCTGTATTTGTTTTTTCTCAGCCAGGTGAACACTGTTACGTCAGTACATTTGAGAGGAGTGTTTGTGCATGCCTAAGTGGATGAGTGTGTGTGTCAGCTTAGCGACACTTCTTTCTATATGTGCTCTCACAGCTCAGTTATAGATCTACAGTTGCCCTGATTCAGTTTCAGCCGAGCACTTTTTAATCTGGCCTTTGCTCTCTCCAGTATTTGCTCTCCTCGTCTCTTGTTTGTTCTCTTGCCGTCTCCATCTCTCCCTCAGCCGCTCTCTCCTTTTTTTTTGTATTCTCTCCTCTTGTATTGCTTGCTGTCTCTCCATTGTTCTTGATTTTCATTCCTGTTTTGTTGTTTCATTCTGTACTGTCATCACTGACACACACAAACTCACACGCACACAAAAGCAACAGACACACACTCCCTGCCTATTGACTCTCTTCTGTTCCTCACGCCTTTCTTCCTGCTTTTTCTTTTTTATTATAAGACCAATGTCAGCAATGTTCTTTTCATTTTTTGCTCCCTGAAATGGTGTCACAAGGTTGTTGAAAGGAAAGCAATGGGATGGGAGAGATGATTTAGAAAAGCACAGATGAGGGGGAAAAAGGGAGTGAAAGAAAACTTCAGAGAAATTGAGACAGATGGCCAGAGGGCAGATAGGGACACTTAGGTTGAAAGGTTGAATGGATGATACGATGGAGGGACAGATGAAGGGACGGGAAGGTGTAAAAAAAAATAAAAAAGAATGCAAGGAGGCTAGAGGTTGGGGAGGGCAAGTCACAGGAGGATTTCAGATGAAGGATGTACTGAGGGATGGAGTGGGGAAGGTTGAAAGAGCATATTTCTGCTAAAGTGCTTGGATGGAGAGGTTCAGAGGTGCCGAGCCTGAGAAACAGGAGGCTTTGAGGAAGATGGTACCAGATGCAGGAACAGGGTAGTAAGAAAGAAAAAAGAATATTACGTCACTTTTGAAGGTCTGGAGGACGGTGCACCCTCGGAGCTTGCGGTAAGGAGGGCGCGACGGAGAGATTTTGTATTTTGAAGGTCGTGCCTCTTAAATATGAGAACCAGTGAGGGTCTGTGGGGTGTTTTGTGTGTCTCTGGGCTGGTTAGCAAGCAGTCTGACTCACCAGATGTAGACTGCTGTGAGAAGCATCCCACTGGCCAAATACTTTTTTCTTTTTCTCCGTTCTGCTCTCCCTGTGTCGCCACTTTCAAAGTCTCTGAAAGCAACAGCTGCCAATGCCCCCGCTAACACGCTACATACTAAAAGTGATGGAAAACTTTGGCAAGACACTGAAGATTGGGCAGGAAAGCAAGGTTTCCTGGCTTCAGAAAATAATGGATATAAAATCTACAATCTAAAAGAGTAGCTCTTATTGTTTGTTACAAAAGGATGACCAGAGAGGACTTGGCTGGAACAGTGGTTTTGGTTAGGTTTAGGCATCAACTTTTCTTGCTCATTATACTACTGCACTTCAAGAACCGAGGCTGGAGGGGTACCTGGTGCGTCAAACTTAGGAACGTAGGGCAAGTGACCAGGCTGCTGTATGTGACGGGTTGGGAGTGAGAACAGGCTGGAAATGACAACATGTCTAGACAACAACACAGACGCATCACCATAAAAAAATACAATTCATGATGATTCACGATCTAAATATACCACAAGACACCTGATGTGTTAGTGTGTCACTGCAAAACCTTATTAGAGGGCTGAAGCGTAGGATTCGATGTATTATTCATCAGGATCATGAATGAGATTCTGCACGTTTGTGATTTTTTTTTTTTTAATATTACTATATTACAAGCACAGCACCATGATGCATTTTCCATTTCACACCATTGATTCTGTGATTTTTGCAATTTAGTGCACAAAACCGACTTCTCACATTGGCCCCCGCACGAGCTCAGTCATTCTGGTAATGCATCTCGCGACTGATGTTAAACCCGTCCGTAACAGCCATTTTTACGGCCATTTTTAAGGCCGGTGGAATATTTTACGATCACAGGAAAACAAAGTTGTTAATAACACATATTACCTATTATACGGCCCCAAGAAAATGAAACCGCGAGAATGAATTACATGCCTGTCTTTTCCAGCCTCTCGCGCCTGATTTGATTTGGCGGGAGTTTCATTAGCCTTGTGCAAAATATTTAAGGTCATCAGTGGCCCTTTGGCTTTTTAAGGCCAGCACTTCATTATTCTGATTGAAGAAATTTAATCAACCTGACCTTTTTTCCACCTGTACTGCACACTGATTGTAAGTTCTGCCAGACCTGGTGGAAAGTCCGGATCTTAGCAGGTAAAGATGGCCTGAAGTGCACAACAGTACACCATGTGATAAGAGGATTATTAGCAGGAATACCACGACTAACAGAACTGACAGAATTGGAAATATACTTTAATATCTGAGATCAACAGGATTATCCTTTTTAAGTCAGGTAACCATAGCGAGGAAAATGTTGCGTAAGTCTGCTCTTAATAATGCTTTTGATGTTTTAATGTTTGATGTTTTATTAGACAGTGAAGGAAAATCAGGACCAGTGTGCCTAGCTTATCTTTAAAAAGCCTGCTGCGACGTAGCCCAGTCTTTTGTATGACTGAGTGACTGTGCTGTTTTTTAAAGCTGGTTTTGTTCTCGCCATGACCAAGTCTTCCCCCGGGCATGGGCTTAATGTTGCTAAGTTTCATTAAAGGGCTGCAGGTGTCTCGGTGGATCAGAGGTGCAGCTGTACCTCCGGTTTCAACACCCACCAAACGCACCAGTCCAGTCTCCCTCACTGTATCTCATTTCCTGTCACTCTTTAACTTTAATTACATTTGCTGCATTTAGTTGACGGAACCACGTCGACTAATTCGCTTCAGTTCTATCATCACCATTACAAGCATCCTGTAATAAGGAGACCAATGATCAAAGCCACTGCGACATGACAACAGCCTTGTGAACATGGAAGGAACATGGTCCAGGAGAGCGCAGTAGCAGTAGCAGTAGCAGTAGCGCATGCTTCGGCGAGTTCAGTGACCATCCCAGGCCATGCTCTGATCGCACATTGTTTTTCTAGATTTCATGTATTTGACCGCACATCTAGACCATTTGGGTGGCTGTATGAGAAGTTTTCTGTCAGAAAGCCATTCAGAAGTCAGGTGATATATACGGATGGACAAAGACCATGTGGGATGAACGGACCTTCAAGCAGATGAACAGAATCGCTGTCGCTGTTTTGTTAGAATCAGGCAGCAACACTACTTGGTTAGGTTTAGGAAAAGATCACTCACCAGCTAACCCTGTGAGTATAGTTTCTTCATCACCGGGCTACTAGAACAGAATATTTCACAAAGATGCACCAATTAACCGAAGCTCAATGCAGCAAAGATGAGGATTTTTACATTTTTAAATTGGCATGGATGTTCTCCCCACCGTCGACGAGAGAGTCGAAGGACTGACTTAACCGTTCCCTCCAGCAGCAACACCATCTGTGTGTGCTGAAAGAAAAAAAAAACGAAACCAAGTCAAATCTTAAATATCAAGGGATCCCTTTTTAAGAATTATGGAGAACAAAAACAAGTGAAAGGGCTGACATGCAGAAGAAAGAGCGAGGGGGGAGAGACACACGGAGAGAAGGTGGGAGGGCTGGGGAGGAGAGGGACAGGGCTCTGATTGCAGTTAATTGCTGTTCACATCCAGGGCGGGTCTAATCACTCTGAGGCTCTGTGCACGTGTGTGTGTGTGTGTGTGTCTTGGTGTGTGTGCAGACTATGCTAATTCTTCCCCAGCCTCTGGGTATAGCCCTGAGCTCAGCGGAGCGCCGGCCTGGTCGTGCTTTAGCCTTGGTTTATAATTAGCAAATAGATTATATTCCAGAAGCTCCGCTGCACCCTCCACGCCTCTGAATCAGACAGGGATCCTTTTTCAGCTTACATAAGACTGAGAGGAGAGACGGGGAGCCAGGACCATAGATAACACCATATAAATAACTTTTCCTGCCTCTATTTAATTTTACGTGCCCGTGTGATATCTTTGTCCCCTCTACAACCTTTTTCTTCTCTCCGTCTCGTTGCTCAGGCAGAATCTGTTTTACCGTGTTGAAGTCTGGAGCTGACACAGAAACACCTGCTGTGACACAGTTTACATTTTTAGATAAAAAAAAATCACAGAATGGGTTCAGTTTGATTTCAGATTTTATTTTGATAATGTACAAAATAAGTTCTGTTTTGAAGACGCCTTTAAATATCATCTTATGTCACACATCACTGTATTCCCCCTCTGCCTGAAACACTTTTTTTAAGCTCCTGTCTCTTTAAGGCCCCCTCCCCCTCCTGAATACCCAGTCTGCTCTGATTGGTCAGCTCACACACGCCTGAGCCAGCACTGCATACAACAACAGAGCAGCTGTGTTAAATCAGTTCTAGCCTGCCAAACTAGCTGGTAGGCATAAATTATGCAAATGTGTGACAGGATGACGCAGTGTGATGTCACAGAATTAAAGGAGGGACTGCTGACGAGGCGTTTGAGGAGGAGTGTTTCCTGTGGGAGAGAGGAGAATCTGTTGGTGCCGACTTTGACCTTTGTAACTTTTGAGACCTTGTACATGCACAAGAACATATAGAAAACGCTGAAGGAAAGGGAAAAACTAAAAAGCATAATAGGTCTACTTTAAAATCCAGTTTTAGTCAAGCCTTATTTTTTAGGAAGTGAGACAACAGGTGATGACACTTTCCTTCGCCTTTTGCAAAAACCTTCCAATGGCTTTTTAATGGACCTTGACGGCATCTACTCACCTAAACCATAAACTAAACCAATGAAAATGAAACACTGCAGGGGAGAGATTTACTGTCGGCTTGTATTGTCACTGAAATGTCGTGAGGGCTGTTGCCATGTGGCACATTTCCAAAAACAAACCCAAAGCCCCTGGTCCCTTTTGGATCCTGACTTACAGTTTAGAAAATGCAGCGTGGGAGTGATCGAACTTTATGACACCTCCCTCCCTCTGAAACATTCACCATCTGTCGTCTTCCGTCAATTGATTTAAATAACATTTATGAGCTGGATTAAACTGGAGGAGAGGAAGCTGAAAAGCAGCCTTATTGGAGCAGAGGCAACACTCCACATCAATCACCGTTTCAAGCACCATTGTCAAAACCATCAAATGCATCAGTTTGGTAACGTTTTTCCTCTCGTTATTTATTCATCTCTGCAGGATAGTGTGAGTTTAATTAAAGACCGTCCAACTCAAGCATTGTAGTTGTCTGCTCCGTTCGCTCCATTAGATTTAATTTGACCCGGGCAGGAGTGCAGATCAATCAGAATTGTGTCTTAATGAGCAAGTCTCACTTGGCTGGTCGGTTTTCAAGCTGCAGGGCCTCGTAGTCTGTTAGTTGACTTGTTTACACGCCTTTAGCTAGAATTAAATTCATGAAGGGGCTCTGGATTTGATGCCACGGTGGCTCAAGCTGTTGTCAGCATGTTAAACTTGGAGACAGGGGTGCGCAGGAGTGGGAGGAAAATGGAATTGATGCTCAACATCTTTTCATCCAAACATATGCAGGTGTTTTTTGAAGAAGTTTTTAATGGAAATGATTGCCTTCAGCACTGAGCAACATGTGGTAAATATACACCATGTCGGCTTGAAATGAGGGATTAATTCCTGGGATCAAGTTGGTATCAATATTGCTTGAGCTGCCAGAAGCACGGAAATTTGTCTTGGTGAATTTGCTGCTCAGGCTGAATCACACGAAGATTGAAAGGCACAAACGGAACAAACAGCAGAAGCGATATCAGAGAGCATACCGAGGTCACTGACAGAACACTTCATGATTTTAGAATAATAAAAATGCAGTCTATCTGTGGAAGCCAGCGCCAGGACATTTTAGCTTAGCGGAGCATAAACACTGTTAGAACAGGGAAATAGCTTGCATAGCTCTATTCAAAGTGGTGTTATTTAAAAAAAAATATGTATAAAAATAATTTTAAAAAATGAAATAAAATTTATGCTCGCAACAAACAGGAAGCAGAATGACCATTAACTGCTACTTACTGTCGCTGCCGTTAGCTACTTAGCTCAATTAGGCATGAAGCTCGCGGCCGGGACACCGCGAGCTTGTTGGGCTTGTTGGGCTGTCCACGTGCGCACAGCCCAACAAGTTCTGATTAACACTCTTTAGCTTATAAAGTACAACATGCTAGCAACATTAGCATTCATTTGGAGTCATTTTGTGTCCACCTCGTGAATGGATGTAAAATATTCACTCTTTAGCGTGTTAGCTATGTTTTGCTGTCCAACTCCTGAGGGAAACATCTCTCTCTTTAGCTGCTAAATGCTCCACTATGTTCACCAGCTGGTCGCTAACATTGACAGTCTGCTGTTTGGTGCTGAGCAGGTTTGGTACAGTTTTTTGTTTTTCTTAGAAAACTAGCTTCCTGCTGTGGTTTAAAATGGTGCTTTTGAAAGCTGTGACAATAAATCAAAACAATCATGTGAGTGTAATTCTCAAAATATCAAACTGTTCCTGTTAATCCGTCATATTTCTTAAGCATCATTATGAGCTCCAATTCAAACTATTTTCATTCTCCACATGTTTTCCAGCAGTGATAGACGTTCTCTCGCTGTTGTGTCCCTGATTAAAGCTAGCTTTAAGTCCCCCTGCTTAATCAACCAGGGTGGCAGACACATTTCAGAGGATAAAGTATTCCTTAATATGAGACAAGCTAAACAATTTAATTAGCCCTCTGGTTGTTTGAATCCATTGTATGCTTTTATAACATAATTCAAAAAGCGCTTTGGGTGTTGTGTGTTTGATCAACAATAACAGTGAAGGAAGGGGAACCCTTAAAGTGTTGTCTTCTGCTAGAAGATGTTCTAAAAAAAAAAGATAATCCCTGTTTGACAAAAAAGACTCATTCGCTGTCACAAAATGATGAGAAGCATAAAATTAAAACATGTATTTTTGAATTAACTCATGTGACCTCTGGGTTTGGAAACTATTAACACAGGCTTTTGTGGTTTAATAGAAGACATGTTGAATCACATTAGCAGGACAGAGCTAAAGCTTTGTTGACTGTTTCATTAAAGTGGTAATAGTCTGCCAAGTGTAATGTAAAACCTTGAATGTTTTTTGTATCTTTGCACTTCCAGCAGAAAAACATCTCCTGCCAGAGTGAATGGAGCCGAGCAGTTTGACACAGTTGCTCTGTCAGCAGTGATTTTTAATGTGACAGGAAGTCTTAATTTACCCAGAATTCATGGGATATCAGTCATGCTTAAAGACAGTCAAGACAGCTCTGTAAAAGGGATGAATTTAGACATCTATCTGAAGTCTGACTATTAGTTTGAGCCTTGGGTTGACAATCTTAGGGAAAGAGCATGACGTGTCTCCCCACTCATCTAGACTCGTTAAACCTACAATAAGGTCTCGCACCACGCTAATCTCTATTGTGTTTATGTCTACTTCCCCATGAGATCACGTAAGAGGGATGATGGGTGAGCCCAGCTTCAGTCTGCAGATCCATGAGGCCAGAGTGCTGCACGGAGTGGTGTTTGCTGTTTATACTGTAGATTTATTAATATTGAACATGACACATGTCCAAGTTGCACCAAATTTGACACTGCATATGATTTGGTCCTCAGCAACAAACCTGCCAAGTGTGAATTAGACTGGATGAACAGTTCTTAAGATATGTGAACTACAGACAGACAGATGGACAATTTAATCATGCTTTAGTTTCTAGAAGCAGACTCTGGTGAGCATGCTAACTTCAGTAGATACTTCAGATTCAATTTACCACACCTCTAAATTTCAACTGATAAAGATTATTTCCTTTACCTATTAATATGCCAAGGTTTTTTATGGTTCAATATTTAAACGTCTATAAAATGTCAAATAATTGCAACTGCTTCTTTTTTCTCTTCATTTACTGTCTTAAATGACGAATCCTCACATTTAAGAAGCTGGAACCAGAAAATGATTGTATCAAAATAGTTGATCGACTTATTTATTGACTGCTGATGAACCCAGTTCAAGTGTGAGTTCAGGTGTGACTGATAAAACGTCTCTTGAAATAAAGATTACAGATGTTAGCTGTAAGTGAACCTGCTAGAAGTCTTTAAAGTATCTATTAGTGGACTTGAAGTGAGTGTAATTCACTGGATAGTATAAGTCAAGGTACGTGCTTATTAAACTAATTAAATCACCGAAGAGGATTGCTGGTGGTGCGTTTCCCCCAATAATCATAATTCCAATTATCACATTGATACAGAGGAGTAAGTTAATGTTTTCCAATGATCCCTGAGACACACACTACTGAGGAAATTATTACTGTGCAGTTTGCTGACTGGAGGCTGTCGAATGATTCTCAGGCAGGTTAATTGCTTGCTCACCAAGGGAAGCTGGGCCAGCGTTTTTGGAGTGAAAATGCTCTTAATAAGTAAACAAAAGCCACAATTGAATTACCCGCAGGATTATTTCACTCAGGGCAGGGTTATAAAAGTCTTTAATAAGTAAACAAACAGAACAACCTGTGCGTTGTCTGACTCGAATAAATGGACTTTGAGTTTGTTTGGTTGATCAACTTGGGAACATTTCAGAGCTGACAGTGATCTGGACTCCCCAGGCTTGTTAGTTTAATCAAACATACCAGTGTGGTTGATTATTGAAGTCTTACACTGCTTCTACTGGAATCCCTCCTTTAATTCCCCTCACATGAACTCGCAGCGGGATGACACACACATGCAAACTCACACGGGATCAAAACGCTCCAGTTGACTAGCTGTTTATCATGCTGCCAAGAGTAAAGAGGTGGTAATTACAGCATAGCAGCGTGGCAAATGTGTGTCTGGTTTTCTGCCTCTCTGTGCACACTTGAATGTGTGAGTCTTTTTGTGTGATCCTGAAAAGGGCTGCGTTAGTGAGTGACATCTCATTTGACCAACTATGAGCTTCTATGCCTGCCCTAGAGCCTACAACTACAAGCGATTATTTCTAGCATATGAGGCAGGCTCAATCAACAAACAAACAAACAAGCAGACAAACAAGCTTTTACCAAATGTTAGCAACTCAACGATGATTTTTCATTATTGTCAACAAGAGAGATCCTGAGATGGCAGCAATTTCATGGACGCCACATTTGACCAGATAGGAGCGTCTATGCCCGCCCTAAAACCTACAACAGCCAATGAGTGATTGCATAGACAGGAGAGCCATTCTTTGTTCCCTCCCCTTTCCCCAGAGCCACTTTCATGCCAGCCACCAGATGATTGACACACCATGTATCCAATGAGATTTCAAATCCAGCAATATATCGTTTTTCACAGATTTCTCAGGACTAAACTTGGAAATTATGTAACTTTATATCATTTTATACATTCTGCTGTTTGTATCGGCTGTTTTCTCATCCAAGCAGGTGTTTTTGACTATTTTATCTGCACAAAGTTAGTGTTAATAAGGAAATAAAGTACTATGATGATGTCGTTATGGTACACCAGTGGAGTACATTGCTAAAGCCTTACATGTACAGTAATCCATCCAATCCAACTCACAGCAGGAACACACGCACATGCAAACACACAGGATCGTACACATGAGCATTAAAAAGACAAAACGTTCCGGTTGACTAACTGTTTGTCATGCTGCCAGGAGTAAAGAGGTGGTAATTACAACATACCAGTGTGACTGTTTTTGCCTCTCTATGAATGTGCGTGCCTTTCTATGTGATTTTGACGTGTGTGCACGGTGTCATCTAAGCAGTGCTCGTTAAGCTAATGACTCCGCCCTCCGCGGGGTAGCTCTCTGCGGGAAACATGCATACATTCATCGCCGCTGGCAGCGCAACAATACAGATGCCATAGCAACTGTAGCTGGGATACAATACTGTAGGCGCTGAGGTCCTTGGCAGCCTGGGCGCTTCCCCAAAAACTCCCAGTGAGCCTGGAGGCAGCTGGAGCTGACACATGGCTACAGTGGTGCACACACGCCTTGTGTATTTTCACAGAGGAAGTGTGTTTGTGTGTGTGTGTGTGTGTGTGTGTGTGTGTGTGTGTGTGTGTGTGTGTGTGTGTGTGTGTGTGTGAGAGGACAGCATCAGGTTCCGGCTCCATGTATCTACCCCCACTGTCGAGCAGTTGTATCTAACAAACCTCGGTTAGGGCTTTCATGATCAAAATTGCAGCTGAACGTTCGCCTGCGGCGTCTTTTTTGTTCGCCGTAGCCTCTGTTTCTACGGAGAATTGAAAGGCTGAGCAGAAGAGCCTGTGACGCAGCATCAGTGTCAGTGGAAACAATGATGCTGATGAAAAGTGGACAGAGAAAATGTGTCAGTGGGAGACGTGAAGAATTAATGGAAGTGGTTGAGTTTGTAAAAGATGCATCCCCCTGGAATGTGTGTTTTTTTTCCATTCGACTGGCTCTTTTCGATGCTTTTCTTATTAATGGAAATACATGCAATATCTTCCTGTTGGTGTTCTTGAAGCTTGGGGACGAGAGACCCTGAAGAGATCTCAAGATAAATCGGACGGGTCAGAACACGATCAACGCCATCTGAAAGGAAAGGAGAAGAAGTCACATTAACCTCATATACCTCGTACATTTCATCGCTGGTGAATATTTTACCTGCACACGGCTCGATGCAAACAGCTTGTGACGTGGGGTCACGACTTCATTTTAAAAGGCTCACAAACCAAAAAGGAATCACTGGTCCAAGGTGACCTCCACACCTGTTGGTTTCTAATATAAATGCCCTATGAATATAAAGCAATTTCAGTTCTGCCTTGTTTTGTGTTCGCTCTGACCTTTTCCATGCAAACCCCGAGCTGTAAACATGTAGTGATATGGTCTGCATTCCCTGGACATGAAAAAGAGGCATCAGGGGAATAGTTCCTACTCTATGTGACTGTTAATGTGATTTTTCACTCACTTTTTGATAATCAGAACTTCTAAAAAGACACAAATACAACAAATCTGAGGATATGTTACCGTGTTTACCAAACAGTCTTGCGTGTCTGTGGTCTAAAGTTCACTTGACGGCTTTCACATCAGTCTTAATGTAGCGAAGCAAACAGGAAGACACACCAAAATCCATTTGAACCAAAACAAACATGTTAGAAGGCTCGCACAGAGCGGTCTATTGACACTCCTATTCACTTAGAAAGCTTAGATTCTTGTGATTTGATCATGCAAAACATTTTAAGATAAAATCACATCAGGCAGTTACAATCAACAAACAAGCAGACAAATAAGTGAGTACACAGTTTTGGCAACTCACCAATGAAAAGTCTTTCATTAGTGAAATGCCAATATTGTCAATACGGGAGACCCTGAGACGGCCTCCATTTGAGTGACACCAAATTTGACCAGTTAGGAGCTTCTGTGCACGCCGACAACAGCCAACACGTGACCGCCCTGTAGACAGATGACCCACTCTCTGTTCCCTCCCCTCCTGAGTCCTGAGCAACTTACACGTCAGCCACCAAATGACTGACGCATCATGTAGCCAATGAGATTTCAAGTCTGGCAGTATATGGTTTGCATCAATTTTCCCAGGCATATGCTTGGAAATTATGTGACTTTATATTTTTTGTGCTTTAAATAGGGTGTTCTTCCACCCTATGTACTTGTTTTAGACCAATTTATAAGCACACATTTGGTGTAAATATGGAAATAAAGAATGATCAGTTTATGCTTCTGTTACTCTCACGCAGGGGTGTTTCGAGGTCACAAAATTACATTTATTTTGCCAGCCGCCTGGAAAATTCCTCAGAAAAACGTGTGTAAAGTGTTCATTTTCAGTGATGTTGTTATCTTATTTGAACTTGGACCATGCAAGACTTTATAATGTGGACCCATTATGTTTTCCAGCTAATAGGGGCAGCTATAGGTTCTTTGCAGGCTTGTTTATGGATTAAAAAAGAAGTTTGAACACGGTGAAATAATAAATATTTCAGTTTGTTCAGACTCATAAAGATCAGTGCCAGAAGCACTTACTGTGCAGAGCTTCTGATTGTGTGTAGAGAAAAAAAATGCAGACTGTAAACTTTCAAAAAGAGCCCAAAACCATGTCTGTACTCACAAATAGTTCAACAACAGGTTTGAATTTACTTTGGGCTGGACTGGGAGAGGCGTTTCCAGATCATTTACACACATTGTCAGGAATGGTAAGGTGTTTTAAGGTGATGTGGCTATGTTTTGGTCTTCTGATAACAGGGTTAAGCGACAGCCTCGTAACAAGCTTTAGTTTTTTTGTAAAGAATTGCCTCCTAGTATGGCTTAATCAAGAGAGCTGCTGATTAAGAGACCAAGTCTGGTATGTGTCCACGCATGGGTGCCGATACAGTACATACACACACACTCACACAGGTGCTTATATTAACACACAAACGCCGCATGCACACACACCTTAACACATTCCTATACGTACACTCGAGAGAGTCGTCTCCTTAATGGCCCCGGCTCTCAAGTCCCCAACTGCGATAAGTGAATTTTAATTAAGAGAATATTGAGAATTGTAATAAATTATTTTAATGACCTGCAAATGGTTTCTGCTTCTCTGCGGAGAGAGGAAGAAAGAGAGAGGACACACACGAGTGGTTTCACCGGGGGACGGAGGGGAAGTGTGTACCGCGACCGCCAAATTACACAAATCAGTCTGTTCCTTTTTAGTGACTGACTGTTAGTCAGTGTTTTAAGGTCATTTATGGACCAGCCAGTCCAAACTTTATATTTATTCACTTTTAATGAGGTAAATGTTATTGAAAAATGAACTTTTTTAAATTCTTGGTAATGCTTCTCATGTGTAATATTCTAATTGGCACTCTTTGCGTATAATGTGTAGTAAATAATTGAATGCACTTAAGTCTTTAGCTAATGTGTGTGTGTGTGTGTGTGTGTGTGTGTGTGTGTGTGCACGTACCCGGGCCAGCCAAACTAGGAAGCAGATTGCAGTGATTTTCAGCCAGCTGGTCCGGCTGTGTTCCTATCTGTCACCCCTGCCAATGCACACTCACACACAATCTCACACACACTTACACACACACGGGGAGGTCATCGTCGAACCAATCAAAACCCCTTAACGAGGTCCCCCAGCCAATGAGCAAGCGGGATCCCTGCCATTTCCTGCGCCGGCTGACTAATGGCTACGCTTAATGACGCTCGTGATCGCTGTAAATAAAGGCATATGTTTGCGAGCCGAGGACGCGCCAATAAGAGGGGTTGTGTGTCATGTAGGCAGACTTCCTCAGCTGCTGGGGATGATGCACTGTGTTGTAGGATTTTGTTTTGCTCTTACAGGTTTGGCAGGCGGGAAGTTGGCAAAAGCAAGCGAGCCCAGAATAGAATTATGATATTCCCAGGTCTGCTGGGGGATAATTACGGTGCAGTCAGAGAAAACATTTCCGGCCAGCAGCAACGATACACAGAAACACAGGGGATGCTGAACTTCACTGGACACATGGTAATCAGAATTTCTTATTTGAAGCATCCAGCCAGGTGAGATATAGACACATATATCTCTGAATCTCATCAAAGAAAGCAGAGAGCGCCTTCTGCAGCGCCCTCAGAGCAATTTGGGGCCTCTGCGCTTCGCTTTAGGGGCTGTTCAACAGTCATGGTGGGCACGCCAGATGAAAAAGCAGACGCTCTCCCGTCTCCAGATCCCAGCTGAAATACAACCTCCAGGCAGCCCCGGAGATCAGTCCAGCTGCCCTCGGGTTATTGGTAATCCTCTCCACCTCGGGGGCCGACCCGTCTCCTGGAGGATGTTAAAACAAAACTCTGCACGTTTTTTCCAGTCCTGTTTCCCCTCACTTTTCATCAGGCACAGAGGAGCTACAGGACACATGCATGGAGAATATAAACGAGAGCCACACGCCCTTGATGTAATAGCTTAAAGCAATCAGGTGTATTATTATATTCTGGAGGTGGAAAGTGATGGATCCTGGGTCAACGATGAAAACGTGTATGCAACAAGGTATTTATTTTATTGTAAGCCCATATATCTGAGGCTAAAATGACTATTTCAAATTCACAGATGATAGACAATCAGTAACAGGATATTAAATGTAAAATGAACGGAGAGGTTGTTGTTGTTGAACCTCACCTAAGATTCTGAAGCTCATTAGCTAGCAGCTATTAGATAAGTTTTACTGAAGCTTTGGACTTTCTTGGGCTTTACTTTCTGTCTGCTGATACAAAGAGCAGCGACCACAAATGAGCTAATACCTTACATGTGAAACTGAAACTGACTGGTGTTGATTAGGCTATGTCCCGTTTAGCGTTAGCAACTCTGTCCAGCTTTTTAGTAATCTTAGCCCTAGTTAGCATTAGTCTGCATTCACCAAACACATTATTTAGTCCACTTCCTTGAAGCCTTTTTTTTTAAACACTAGAAGCTACTGCTTGAAAATACTAACAACCCGTGATTGTCTTAGCATGTAAGCTACCTAGCAAAAGAGTTATATTAGAATGAAATAACAGTCCTATCTTACGTTTTTCCTCTTAATGCCGACTAAATCTGCAATGCATTACAAGACCAATGCTTTTTCATTGTAGAGCAAATCTTCAGAAAACATTCAAAGACAGCTGGAGACAGTGTTTTCCACACATAGAGCTAACCTAGCACTTAAGTAGTTGTCATCTCGCTGACTATAAATGAAAAGTCTAGTTTGTGTCTGAATTCAAGGACCCATAATGTCAGCAAAAGAAGACGTAAACCAAGAATTATAAGTGGTGGGATCATTTTAATTATTTAATTAAACTGCAAGCTAGGCAACATGTCCGATCACTTCAAGTTTAACAGAAGTTGCAGCGGTAACTAACAGTCAGTTCTGTGTTTTCTGACTTATTCAACACTACCGGCAGTGCTGCAACTAGCTAACAATGTCTAGCAGATCCAGAGGGTTGCCAGATCTTCAGGTCAGGTATTCCCTATTTCTCATTCGATCAATCTCCATCAAAATAGCCCACTTTTGAGAGGAAACGCACAAACCTGGCAACCCTGCATTGACCAGAAATACCCAAATGTACTCCTGTGGTTACATGTCCTTTATCACAGTGTATCACATAATACTGTCTACTAGCTATAGTCTCCAAAGAACATTAAGAGTTCTGTATTGAAGTTGTCAGTGAACTTTTTATAATTAGCCTTCCTCTGAATTTCTGACACTCCGCACATATCTCTCACTTCAGCAGACCTGCCAGCTTTATTTTCGTGTGTTGCATTTAAGTTCGGAAGAACTCCAAGAACAGAATATACGGCGACAAGTCAATCAACCGAGAAATGGATGCTTTACGAACGCAGGTGTCCTTGTAGGAGCACTCCAATTCACTGTAATCAGAATATATTTACCTATCCTCAATTTACCGACTAAAAAGGCTTGAATCACTCTTGGGTGGGTGGGGACAGGTGTCTGACAAACTTCTCACACTTCAGCTGTTGTCTGTCTTTCAGCCTTTCTGTTTGTCTTTCGTTGTGTTTGTGTCACACCTGGGGACTGTTTTTTGGAAGGGTAAAACTGGCATCCATGTCGGTGAAGCTGATTGATGCCGGTTCTCGCTTTTGAAGTTAAGCCCAGCTCGGGATCGTTTCAGATTTAAAGTGATACCTTTCTAAGAGACACGGATGATTTATTAAGTCACAAATATCCCCAAATGTTGAACATCACAGCTCAAAAGGGTTTTTTTTTTTGTTGTTAATAGAACAGTTTGAGGTTTATTTATCATTCAAGTAATGTTGTGTGGAGGACACTGTCTGCTTGGTGGAATGATGACAATGTGTAGCCGACTGAAAGACCTCGACCTTAATCCTCACAGTAGGAATGTGTTGGTAAAATTCCTTTCAGATTTCATAACTTTGCTGCATTGAACACATTTTTCACTGCAAAGCTCCGATGTGAACTCTATTAAAGAATGCAGCTATGTGGGAAGTAAATAGCTGATGCTGTATATATGTATATGAGCAAGCTTCTTCACATTAAAACACGTCCTTATGCAGCTGCTCCTCATGTTCTGGCACCAATAAAACCCACCGTCAGTCCTTTCAGTTTGCTAATCTCGCACTGAAATCCTACTCCCTGTTTTTGACAACTGATGCTACAAGTTTTTAAACTGCTGTGTCCCTGTGAACATTATTAGTTCAACCTCTCTCTAGGCCTCTTTCTATTTTATTAAGACATAGTTTACAGCCTGAAAACCACAATGTTTCCAGTGACAGCAGATCCCACAGAGAACTGGATACCATAATGGTCAAGATTTTTTACAAGTCCCTCTAATTACAAATATAAATCTGATAAAGTGGCAGCTGGTTGCATAAGAACAGGAGTGAAAGAAGTTCTCAACTTCTAAACTTAACTAAAAGAGCACCTTTATTAAGCATTAAAACATACTTAAAGCTGCACTAATCAATATTTTTATATTGACAAATTGGTGAAATAACTATGTAAATGTGAAAGAGGCCTTTTGTAGTGATGAACCCACAGAGATGTATCACCTCCTCTCTGCTCCGTAGAGCGTTCCAGTGCCTTTCAACTCGCTGTTTTGGTTGGCAGGCCCGCCACGTTAATGTTTTGAAGCCTGCATCAGTGTCAGTCCCAGCAGGTAGCTGTTTTCAGCATGAAGGCTTACATAAATCCACTGCCAAACAGCAGACATACACAATTAGCAACTAGCTGGTGAACATAGTGGAGCATTTGGCAACTAAAGAGAAAGATGTTTTAATCAGGAGTTGGTGGAGACCAAAAACAGAGCTTGAAGGGGGTTAATGTGGACCCAAACATGACTCCAAATAAATGCTGATGTTGCTCCAAGTTGAGCTTGTTCTGCTGCCCCCAAGTGGCTGAAAAAACAATAAATGTAGCCTCAAGTTAAAAGAGAGAAGTTTTATTTGCAAAATAAACTCACAGTATCAGGAGTAAATGTACTATTATGATAATGGATCTTTATGACCTACGCCAAGGAGATTATGTTTTCTCCTGTGTCTGTTTGCCGGTTTGTTGGTTTGTCACCAGGATTACAAAAAAACTACTGAATGGATTTCCATGAAACTTGGATGGAGGATGTGTCTCGGCCCAGAAGAGACCCCATTAACTTTTGGTGCAGATCCAGACAAAAGGACGGAGGATTCCACTGAGTGCCATTTAGTTGTTGATGCATTAAAATGTAAACAGAAAATGCAAGAAAAAATGGAAATACTTTCTTGCCAAAATGTACTATACTGAGAATGACATGGAAGCTTATTTCTGGACTATTGTCAGCTCCAATCAGCTGGAAACATCTGGGCAGTGACACTAAAAGAGGACCCCTCTGTCATCTATAACCTTGACCCAACATCTATCACTCAGCAGGCCCAGAGGCTCTGCTCAGAGGCCAGTCGAGCAAATCTGTGGTGATACTGGGCAGCTCCCAGGTGTGAATGTGTGTGAATGTGTGTGAATATAACCTTCTTTCTCCTTGCGGGCCGCTATAAACAACAACAGCACGTTCTTATCAGAGGTGTGGAGTCCTTCTAACTTTGGCTCCGGTGTTTTTGATGACTTCCGACTCACCGGGGACGTTCGCTGTCACGCACAGTCCGCCGCGCTCAGGCCAGTCAGTGCATTATCCTGTCAGTAGAGTTTAATGTTGAATAGATAAGCTCGCACTTGACAGAACTAGTTTTATATGACGGATCGCTTTATTCCCATTGCAGACAAACGGCTTCAGCCTCCTGGCCTTCATCAGCGCCTGTGAATAATGGCAGCTCCTCCTGTTCTAATACAGGGAGGATACGCATTAACACTCATTCTGCTGTTATCACCTTAGGAGGGATCCTCTAATAGGCAAAATGCAAATGTCTTCATTCAATATTCATTCCCAGTGTTAAATATATAGTATTTATATGCAATACGAGCAGGCTGGAACAGATGCACATTAAAGGATAAATCTCATAAAGACACATTTTTTACCCAAAAACCCCTCTGGTGTGTGGCTAGATCATAGATTGGATAATACCTCAGTCAAATGTATTACATTTTCACTCTAATGCTTTGGCCTGCAACCTTAGATTTTATTTAAATCCGTTGGATGTAATGTTTCACCTGTCTTCCACTCCACAACTTACGAATTACTCACCATTTATTTGTTATTGATTCATTGAGGTGATATAATGGCTTGAAACATGATTGGGACTCGTCAGCTGCATCCAAATTGAAGTTGACACACGATCACAGAGACAATGCACATTACATTCATTACACCAGCAACCTCGCCTCCTCGAAATAGTGTTTGTGTACTGCTAATTTGTATTGCCAAACACACATTTGGAGTGAAATGAAATTGCTACCTGGAGTTTGTTGAGCTGCAATCTGCAATCAATGTGAATAAATAGCAGTTTTGACATTATGATGTCTAAGTATTGTGTGGCAGAGATAACTACCGGAGTTAGCATGCTAACCAGCTAGCTCCTCGAGCTCCCAGTCCAAAGTTTTTGGTTTTTTCATATGCCTCACATTGGTTTGGTCCACTGCCAGTTAACCTGCACCTCACACACCTGTCTCTGAGGAGCGTCCTTCAGCGTGGTGCTGGCCGACCATAGCAAGCAGATATTTTGCAGAAGTTAACTTTAAAGTAAGGGGCTGTTTTTCTCTTGTTACAAATATTTTGGGTTTAAGCACAACGCCTGGTGTGGGTTAGAAAAACACAGTTGTGTTCAACCAAAACAATGAGCTGAAAGACACTAAAAGCCTCCACAGAGGAGGTGATCATTCTCTGAGATCATCACTATACGAGCAGGTCATTTCACGTTACCTGTAGTCTTCTGACTTGTTGTTAGTACAAAAATATTGATCAGAGCAGCTTGGACTAAGTACAGTGAGTGCCTAAACATAAGCATAAATTATGAATCATGCTGCTGTTGTTATAAGTGGATAAAGTATTGGAGGGAACAAGGAGTAATATGTTCAGTGAGTGTTTTGCAATTAAAAAAAAAACATAGTCCCGCTGGCATCACATTTATCTCAAAAGTTATAGTAGAAATATGTAACTCTAATTTCGAGGAGACGGGGTTGCCACCAGGCAGAGCTAAAAAAGATCATTTTCATTCGATGGCGCCAACAGTGATACGCAAATCGACACATTAATAGCCTTACATTATTGTTAACTGCTCATTATGGACTGCTACGCTCTCTGATGAGGAGACCCGAGCCCTGACACCGGAGTGCCGACTGGAAATCATTACTGAATGAGGAAGCGAGTCTCGAGGTTTCAAACATGGGAATAAGAACAACTATATTCAAACACACATAATAGTGATGTTTACGGTAACCGTCCCCTCTACCTTTGCTGTAGTACAATTCTCAATTAAAAACAGAGAAAACTAATAAAATATAAGTAGTCTTTTTTGCTTTTAATGTTTTCTTAATGGTCCCTCTTTTATTTCCTCTGGTTAATACTGCCAAATGAAAAAAGTAAATGAGACCGCCTCACTGTTTTAATTATAAAGAGTCTTGCAGTGCAATTTGAAACAATGATTAACTACACACTTGGCAGCACAGGCCTCGTACTGTACAGCAGCTTTTTAACTGCTTAACCCCAAAAGCCCGATAAACGTTGTAACGTATGGCGAAGAATAACTGTAAGGAGTAGAAGCTGATTGGTTTAACTTGTGTCATCAATTGTAATGCCTCTGCTGCAGTTATTAAAATATGTCAGGGTGAATGGCGGACCCTGCCACAATCAATGTAAACTTCTATATAGAGGCGTAATTCCATAATGTACCCATAACAATCATTTAAGCTACGGATTACAACTTTAAAGGTAAACTAAACAAACAAACTCTTTGTTTCCATGACTGAATAAACAAACTGACCTCAAAGCACACCACAATTTCATACTGTTTTACTTTGTTTATATGTGGCGGACCCTGCCACCTTTCTGGCTTCAAACAGTGTTCTGTTAATGTAAATCTAATCCCATAGGTGTGTTGTTTATGTCACCATTGAAAAACGGATTAAACTGGAAACGTCAGACGGCGTCCTGTTAAAGGCGAGATAGCTGAGAATATATGGTGAATAAAGTGCACTGAAGCCTCCTTGTCTGCTGAACACTCATGTTTTGGCCTCTTAACTGTACTACAGCATGTGAAATCAAGATAATTCTACAACACTGAGAACAAAATTTGCCCAAAATGTCTTATAAGTGACACTCAAACGACACTTTCCTTTTTTTCCACCCATTCTTTGCATGTGAAGGTTGGATGTGTTGAGTGTGCTCTCAGCCTTTTACCCAATTACCCGAGCAGCAGATGACCCAGGAAATGAGCTGATATTCTATTCATGAGAAGAAAAATACACTTTGCAGAGCCGAGCAGAGATCAAGTCAGCCCAGTGCAGATCCTCACGCTCGATAATTGTCCCTCATTTAAGTTTTATCTCATTTGGATATTCCAAAATCAAACTCCGTTTTGTAGGATCTGCCCGGGCTACAACTGCCGGGTTTGATGAATGTTTCAGAGCGCTGGAAGCTGCAGGGCTACTCACAGAGGCAGAGCGACGTGGTTAAAAGTCAATAGACAATAGCGGACGCATAAATCAGGAATTTAGCGAGGGAGGTTCGGCCTTTGAGAATAACAGCTTGGATTTGGCCGACTGTGATTTGTTCCCCGCTCCCAAACAAACCAAGGGCTTGATTTTAAAATGAGACATTCGTCTTTTGAAGAAAACATGCACACCCCCTCTCACAGAGTGATTGTGAACAGGAAACTAAAGCTAACTATGGCTGATTATTAAAGCCATTAGCAGCGAGAAGACCATTATTTACAAGCTACAACCCTTTAGATAATGCACTCGTCTATATTTTGGAAATGCGGAGAAATGAACACCATCCATCACGACACCAGGCCACCGAACAACCAGCTAAGCATGCAGCTAACCAAAATAGATAGAGAGAAACTGGAAATAATTTAATTTTTCATTAAAGTTAATGCATCATCAGTCAAGCTGATGGGGCTGCCTTTGGAGTGTTTTCATTTTAAAATGATTTTGATATCAAATCCTGTCCAAAAGAAGCCCATAAGGCTGATTGATGACGCATTAACGTTGGTGAAAAATGAAATTGTTTCTGGTTTCTCACTGTAGGGAAGAAACCCTGGCCCATTTTCTCTGTTTTTACCGCCGCTTGCGGTCTTTCTACTGGGAGACAAATCTTCCTCCTCAAGTGCATATGAAGTTTGGATGTTAGATGAAGGCAGCTCTTAATGTGTAATTGATATTTTTTCCCAGTTTGTGGTTTTATTATTATCATTTTCCTCCACGAAATTCCAGAATGAAATATTTCCACTACAGTTATCTGACAGCGACAAGTGCTTTTACTTTACTGGACTTAACGGGCCACTCCACCAGAGTTACACATAAAGGTCAGTTCACTCGTCTAAAAAAATAACCCCCGATGATGTCATAGTGATGTCACTTGAGTCATCTCAGGTTGAGTTTGAGACGGAAAGCTTTGAAAGACGAGGATATTTGGTTGTAATATGTGTTTTGAATTTAATCCATAGGAACTTAAAGGTGCAATATGTAAGAATTGGCCACTTGTTGAATTCAGACAAGTAGATATCACTAGAGTAGCCGCTAACTGCTGCTAACTGTAGCTGCCTATTAGCTGACTTGCAAAGTAGCTAGGGGCTACCTGATTAGCATGCTCACGTCAACAGATATCTCTGCAAGAAGATACGTAGACGTCTTTGCATGAAGTCAAAACTGTTTATATCTTCGCATTGTGTTGATATTTTTAGTTAACTTTTGAATGTTTTAAACTAACATTCCTACATATTGCACCTTTAAAGTCAGGATATGTCGCTCTCAGCTGCTTTGATTTCCATTTTGTAAAAAAATGTGACCCTTGTGAGTCCCCCAACTTTCTACAATAACATTTCTGAGGTAGTTTCTAGTAATCTAGGGGAAGAAATTCACACGGTGGGGGGGGTTACTAAAGTCCTGGCTACGGCCCTGACTGAGACAACTTTTACTTTTGACTGTGGATTGTGAAGGCAGGACCTGTGGGACGCTTCTCATGTCATCGCAGTGTTCTCACATCTACTACATGACTTTGGTCCAACAGCACAGCTGTGATAACACAGTATCCACAGAGGAGTTTCAGACTCTTAGCCTCTGCTAACCCCCTACAGTTTGTCAGCCTGTGATCCTGTCTCTCAGAGGGAGAACACCTCAAACAGAGAGAAGGAGGGAGGGAGGGAGGGAGGGAGAGAGAGAGAGAGAGAGAGAGAGAGAGGAGAGAGAGAGAGAGAGAGAGAGAGAGAGAGAGAGAGAGAGAGACTTTGGCTGTTAGACACCGGACCCCGCCACCAGACGGTGAGAGCGCCGCCGCCGGAGGAGGAGGAGGAGGAGGAGTCTCGGCCGCTCTGTCAGCGGCACCGGGAGGCTCTCAAACACCGGGACTATTTCTAAGTGACAGCGAGCCGGAGCACCCTGACACACACACTTCTTCCCTGTGGCTCTCTGTGTCCGGCTTCACACACCCGGACACGCAAACACACACTCACGCGTTCCTCCACCAGCCGCGTTTGCGCGCGTCCACCTGGATACGCAGAGGGGTTCGGTTACGCACGGGTTTTGGTGGTATTTGGAGAAGCACCTGTTCAGCCGTGGCCGTATAGCTGCAGAGCGGCTCAGCACGGCTCGGCTCGGCGGGATTAAAAGCAGCTGAGATGGCAAGCGGCTAGAAATGGCACGTTTTCAGGTAAGATGCCTGGAAAGCGGAGCTGGGAGGACTGTTGAGGGAATGCGCACCACACACTTTAAAGTCTTCTTGCTGGCTGTTTTTCCTGCAATTTAATGTGAGTCAAACAAGTCATGGGAGCATGTGCACGCCACTGTCAGCTGGATTGTGACAGGAGGAGACAGGTCAGAGTTGGGCTGGAATGTCTGCGGCTCATTATCCTCGTCTTGTTTAGGAATAAACTCTGTGTGACAACAGGCAGACATGCAGGCAGACAGACATGCAGGCAGGGCGCTGTTATGCAAGACATGGAAGAGATGTGACATTCCTCAGCATTTAGCGCGTGCGTCTGTGCGCGCGTGCAGGTGTCACGAGGGATTATTGCAAGTCATCTGTTAACGCAATAATGGCACATGCATTGATTCTGGTGCGTTTGCTGTAATTACATCTGGAGAGGGAGGGGGGACCTATGCTGTTGGGCAGCTGAGGAGGGCATCCAGACTGTGTGTGTGTGTGTGTGTGTGTGTGTGTGTGTGTCCTGTCTCGCCCACACTATCAGCATCTACCCCCCCCCCCCCTTTTTTTTGTTTACCCTTTACACGAGGTAATGACAGCTCTCTCCCAGCCTGAGAAAGGTTGAAGTGGATCTAATAAAGTCTGAAACATTTCCCCCCTCCGAAGACAGTTTCCGTATCCTGGAATCATTATGAGCAGCCGGATTTTATTATTTATTTATTCTTTGGTTGCATAGAAATGATCTCCTAAACCTAACACCTGGACTGACAGCCAATTAGAAAAAAGCCACTACAGCAGCTTATATTAGATCGAAGGGAGAGGCTACTTTTAAAGGCCCGGTGGGAATATGACGATGATCCCAGGGGAGATGAAAATAGCACAAAGGATGCTTGATCACATAAACTCAATGTACACCAGCGCAAGTTCACTATAACTCCCACGAGGATAAAATAGTCATAATAGGCCTGTATATCAGAGCAGATGGAAATACATGAAAGCACCACGAGGCTGCTATAAAGCCCCCGTCTGAGCTGCATACCCACACCGCAAGTCCCTTTAGGTGTTTTGATGCCACAAGGTATGAGACAGAAATGATATAAAGAACAATGAGGCAACCATAGACCAATAAAAAGTGATCTTACTGAGACTCAGTAGAAGTACCTGAAGGAGTATTGCAGGAAAATTGTAGCGATAAACATACCACATGTTTTACAAAATCACTTTGGAGTCTATAATTTCTTATGGGAATGTTTTAGTGATCTCATAATACTCGGTGGAAAATGTCTGTCTGTACCATAAGATGACTGTATAACCGCTGAAGAGTGTCAGAGATAGAAACAGGATTATTCTGGATTTCCGTGGGAATATACATAATAAAATTTATAGTACAAACCTTTATATTATACCTTTCATATTCTTCATTCAGTTTTGTTTGGCGGCGTTGTACCCTAATGGGAGCATTTCGGAAGCAGAGCGTTGTGCCTGTTGTTCAGATTGTGTTTATTTTGTCATTTTCCCATGATTTCTGTGCATCTCATATGGGCGATGAGCCTAGCACAGAAGTTTACTGGTTTCTCATTGTTTCTCCAAAGGATTTTGTGAGACTACGGTGGGTGGATCTCAGACTGTCTAGAAACAAAGAAGATTTTGCACATTTGAAAGTTAAATGCATCAAGCCGGTGCACTTGGAGAGCAAAATCAAGAGGCTAATAGTTATAAATAATATTTGCAGACGGATGCTTTTTTTTTGCCTCGGAGGGTTCGGGCAAGGGGAAGTTGTCAACTAGTTAATCTATCTTGGATGATGTTGTTCCCTGAGATGGATAAAATTTAATAAAAAATGTGAAAAGGGCTGGTTGACATTCCTGGGTGGCCTGCCCTCGGACGTTATAGGTGTGGAAAACGCTGGGGGAGATTGTCAAGTAGTTAACTGATGGTGGATGGCGTCCTTCTCTTGGACAGATAAAAAAATAAAAGTAAAAAATGCTATAAAATGAGTCACAAAATATGATTGGACGGCCATTAATATACCTGGGTGGCATCCAACACATGTAAAGTATATGTGTGGGAAACACTGCACCTTTTAAATGGCGCGTTTACAAACGGCAACAGAAAAAAATCCTGCATATTACGCCTTTAAAGTATGCAAACAGTGATTAAAGACTCCCTCAGGCCATGCTTTAAGACATCTAAAATGATTCAGAGCAAGGTTTGAATAATAATTTCTGTGTCTGGTATAGTTTTTCTTTTTAAGAAAGTTCTATTACATTATTTAAATCCTAAAACCTCTTTCTTCTCCCTCAGGAAAAATCAAGAATCTATGAATGCGCAAATATTTGTTAATGCAAAAAGTTTCACCGCCGAGCGCAAGACGTGTCACTGTTAAGTCCTTACTGGGTGTGTGCAAGTTCCCACGTCGCATATTGAACGTCTATTTGCTCCAAACTAGTTGCGATTGCAGGTGCGTCCAGGTGTTAACTGAGATTTAAGGTGAGCACGGAGACACTTTTCCCCCTCCGACAAGATGAATACGAAAACTGCACATACATCAGTCTGAAGAGAGAAGGGACAAAAAGGAGAACACATGTTTGACTGGAGGGGGCTTTAAAATAAAAGCTATAAAATTCAGAGAGTCTGAAGATTTTAAGACGGCACAAATCAGGTATAAAGTCAAAAGCATGCGGTATGACTTGAGAGGAATATTAGAGTCAAATCACTGTATTTCAGTTAGAGTTGAATTTATGGACCAGTTATGGAGAGAACCTGGAAATATGTGTCCCTAGTTGTACGTTTAAAAAGATATTTTGCGTTAAAAATGTATCAGGAATGAGTGCGATTTCATCTTGTCCTTTTCTTTAATGTTAAATAGGTAGAGTTTTTTTTTTTCTTCACTTTATCCCAGTTTTTGAATGATAAAATACTGCTTTCATGCACAACAGGAGACAAAAATGTATGATAAGTTGGCTGTAAACTGTCTCAGTAGTATCAAAGCAAATGATAGTGATTTTTTTTCCCATTTGGGACCGACTAGCCAGCCAGCGTGCCATCGCCTCAACCCCGGCTTGTGTGCTTGGCTGTCGGGGCAGCTGAGGCTCTCCGTCAGTCGCCTTGTGGCCTCGAGCCAACCATGACTAGTAAACACACGACACAAACTTCCCGTCTTTTTGTCGCCCTCTCCGCTGGGCTGTCAGTGTAAATGTAACACAGATCCGTGGAGGGTTTTTGGCGACGCTACAGCGCCAGCTGAGCCCTGGTCGTTTTAGGTGAGGCTTATTAGTGTGCAGGTCGTGTGTGCGTGGCTGAGAGATGTAAGATCCCTTTCACGCTCCTATGATAACATCCAGGAGTGATTCTGGATGATGGATCAAGAGTCTTGTGACAAAAAAGGGAAGGAAGGTTTGTGTGCGAGTGTGTTTGAGACCAGTCCTGAAGGTGTGATGCATCTGAAATAAAGAGACATCGAAGTATTTCACACCTAAATCCAAAAGAGTGTGAGAGGGGAGCTGAGAGATACTTGTGTGCTACTGCCAGTGCATTTATTGATGAACCCTGCATGCTTGTATGACCTGAAATGCATTTATTCATTACTGAGGCAGTGTGGACGTGTGTTTTTTGTTTGTGTGTGAGGAACATTTACTTTTGGTCAACATTTGAGTAAAATGGCATTTATCTTGCACTTATCCCATTAAATAAATGTGGCAGTTCTGCTCTGTTTTTACACCGGTGGATAGAAAATGGCTATCATAAAGGCTGCAGCTCATTTTTACCCTCCCTGATCTGTGTGTGTGTGTTTGTGTAAGCACTTACTATGAGTGTGTGTGCCTGTGTTTCTTGGCAATTCATGAAACTTGTGACTGGAACTGAAAATGCTTCACTTTTGGGGAAAACTCAAGGAAAATGAGGGTCGTGCGTGCATCAGAGGAAGTGGTTCAGACTGGAGGCGGTGAGCATGTAGTGATACAAATATCCAGAAAATTGCATGTTAACCAGATGCCAGCGGTGATTCTGCTCCATGAGTCACTGTTGACGAAGCACTGAGGTCAACAGGTTGGCACACTGACCTTGTTCCCACAGCGGTGAATTGAAATTCTCATCACGCCATGGAAATTTTGAAGTGGAAAATCTACCAGGTAGAGCAGATACAGCCGTGTGTCGCTGCTGTGTGATAAGATTCACATCACGCAGCTACAGAAAATATAAATTATTGATTAATCCATAGATTAATTCTTGATTAAGCAATTAACCATAGCCTGAAAAAGAGAAAATGAGCAAAAAGAGAAAATGAGCAAAATGTCCGTCACAATTTCCCAGAACCCAGTGGTGCTTCTTAAAACTGCTCGTTTGTGTCACCAAATCCGAAACTTAAAGATTGTACTTCATGGCAGCCCTATTAACTTAAGTCAGCAGATTTTTTATCCTCTGGGGACCATGAATGCTTGTAGCACATTTGTTCTAGTCTATCCAACAGATGTTGAAATATTTCATGAGATTAGCCACAACTTTCACCTGCTGGTGGCGCTAGTTGGAAAGTCAGGAGATCACCAAAACAATCTGAATACATCCTCTAGGGAATATGAATTTGTGTACCAAATTTCATGGCAATCCGTCCAATAGTTGTCGAGAATATTCACTCAGAAGCACAAATGTGAACCTCGTGGTAGCACTAGAATCACCAGAGTTGGTAGGATTTATCCTCTGGGGACCATGAATGCTTCCATCAATCTAATAGATGTTGAGATTTTCACAAGATTTGCTGGCAGTGCTCAATGAGAAGTCAATGGATCATCACCAAAATCATTTTGATTTATCATCTGGGGACCAAGAATGTGTGTAAAAATGTCACTGCAATCCATCCAATAGTAGAGTAGTAGAGAATGTAGTAAGCAGTCCTGCTGCCCAAATTACGTTACCCTGCGAGGCAAGTGAGGGAGATCTACCAGGGACTGACACTAAGGGAAAGCTCCCGCGGTGAAAAGATCATTGCTAAATCTCATGGGACATGTTTCTATATACCCTCATTTTTCTCTACCCTACCCCTAAGCTATGGTTTAAAGGTCATCGAGTCCTTGAATAAGTCATTGAACCCCTCCCACCTCCAGGATTGTTCTGTATCTCTGACCTCTGAGTATTACTATCGTTTTGTGTTGACCATGCTAAACACAAGTATTCTCCCAAAGCGAAGCATTCCTGTAACAGTCAGGAAAGGACAGTCCTCACAAGTACAGTCCTACGAATGTGTGTCAGGCTGTGTGTTTGTCCTGTACGATGCTTCCCAGGCACCAGGTGCACGCTGGGATTTGCCACACTGGGTCGGCTCAGCTCCACTCACCTCATTATCCTCTTTGGACAAGGACGGACATAATCTCCCTCTCTGTTTCTGTCTCTCTCCCCCTCCTCTCGTCCTCCCCCCCTTTTACCTCCCTCTGTCTCACTCTTGCATCATCTATCTCTCCTCTCGTTTTCTACCTTTCCGTCTACCTGAATCTATTTTCGTCCTCACGGTTCCTCACCCCTCACCCTATCTCTTTCCCCTTTCTCCCACTGCCTTCCACAGCCTCTCCGCCGGTGGATTGATTAGTCTAGTCTGCCGCTGGTGCTGTTGGGTGACAGAGCACGCTCGTCACGCTTGGTTTGGCGGGTTAGGGTAGCTCACGGTTACATGGAGTAGATGGGGCAGGGCTGGCGGGGGGAAGGTGGGGGACGGGGTGTTGAAAGGAAAATGTCGCCATCCGGCCATCCGTTAAACTGCAGCGCATGATTCTTGTTCTGTCACCCTTGGCGGTCTACCTCTCACCGGCTAATACGCCCCTGTCACGTCCCGGGGGAGCCGCCGTGACTGAGTGAGCAATGCTTAAAACTGTGTGAGTTAAAAGAGAGAGGGAGAGCGTGAGGAGGAAACAAAGGGAAGACAGGTTTTTCTTTTTATATCAAACTTTAGAAGAAAAAAGAAGGTGGCAATAAACTTGTCAATCCCCAGGAATCCCTGTCGGCCAATCATCAGCAAGTATGTCATCTCTAATTGTCGGTATAATCAGTATAATTAAAAAAAAAAAAAAAAAAAAAAGCTGGAATGCTTTAATGAGTCACGAGTCTTGGTGTCATTTGCAAAAAGTATCATCAAAATCCACTTTGCACATGTGAATGTGAACGGTTATAAGAAAATTAATGAACCTTGTTAGTGTAAAATGTCACTAATTTAAAAAACTCCAAAAAGTAATGGGCTTCAAAAACTGATTAGACTCTGAATGTTATTGTTATTTTACTTCAGTTAAGGTCGGTCTCGCCTGAGGAGTCAGACTTAATGCTGCGGTGATTTCAAAGAATGGGATGATTATTTTAAAACAGTGTCATTGTAATTATGGAAGGGAACAACGTCGTTTGGTGACCAGGGAATCATGGACGGACTTTGTTGGTTGAAAGTCTTTTTTTACCAGGTGTTCATAAAGTACAGAACCAGCTTCAATACAACACAAAAAAACAATAAAATGTTTGTGAAAAGAATGAATAAAAAGGTGCCATGGATTTCAAACTAAAAGCCCTAAAAAGAAATGCACAAAAGGTGAAAGTCCAAGGAAGTAAAAGGTGATCTTTAAAGGTCAACGTAAGAAAACACCAAAGCATCGTCTGCAAAAGTGCAACGCTGAGAGCGAGAGCCGACATTCCTTCAGTGTCAAACAGTTGCGCTTCATCGTCTGCGTCGGTTTTCCAGGTTGCTGCCGCCCTCCTCTTCCTCTTTTTGCCCACTATTATGACGCCCGATCAACCACTTAAGCCATCTTTTAATCAAAAAATGCAATTATTTAACTGGTTTCAGCTACTAGAATATGAAAACGAACTGGTTTTCTTCCACGGTGGGAAACAAAATCTCTTCTTGGTTTGGTGCTGTTGGTTGGACGATACAAGCAATCTAAAGACTTCAGCCTTTGCGAGAATAGCGGTTCCACAAACTCACAGACCAGTTGCATGCATTGTAAATCATCTCACGTGAAGCTACCCACCTGTGTAAAATGAACGAATCCCCTGCTGCATACACCTGCGCCTGCAGTCATATCTCAATCACCATCATTAAATGCAGGAAACATGATCGGATCAATATGTTTGACTTAGTAAGTGCTTCACAATAAATTAAATCTCCCTTTTTACCATCGTATCATCAACACCTCGCTCCTGAATTATGCGCGATGTGTGCCTGCTGTTTTTATGTGAGGAAATTGTTAAGCAAGTGGTTTTGTGTGCACGCATCATTAACGCTCCCGGCCCCAGGTGATGTTCTGTTATTCCGCCGCGAGACTGAGCTGACCACACATCATTGATTATGAAATGTAGCGTTTATCTTCTTCCTTTCATTTAAACCTCATAATTCCGATAAAAATAGCTGAATGGAAAGCCGCGACGCTGAGAGCGAGAGCCGACATTCCTTCAGTGTCAAACAGTTGCTCTGCTGTGAGTCAGGTGTTGTGTTGTGCAGCTGCTGGGAAACACGATTTGTGTGTGTGTGTGTGTGTGTGTGCTGCATCATCATAGTGATCGCCAGACTACACGAAAATTGAAAAGGAAGGGCGATCCTTTATTGTGATAGTATTACGGTGTGTTGTGTTTGTCAGCTGGCGTCTGTGCGAGGTGGTGTGTGTGTGTCTGTGTGTGTGTGTGGAGATGTTGGACGATGAAGAAGGCCAAACAGAAAGAAAGTGAGAGCTCGGAGTCCTACTCTTGTTTATCGTCGCTGGAATGTCCGACCAGCTGGCTGAGTGGAGCGATGAAAATCAGATGGATGGAAGTCTGCTTGTCTGTGTGTGTGTGTGTGTGTGTGTGTGTGTGTGTGTGTGTGTGTGTGTCCAGCCAGGAGAATAGAGCAATAGAAAGCGATAGAGCCATGAATAGCATAGCGGTTGTCTGTCTGTGTGTGTGTGTGTGTGTGTGTGCTGGGAGAAGCTGTGATTGTATTGACAGCTCGCTTATTGTGGCGGCGCTGAGGCCCCCTCGATAAATCACCTGGACCCTCATCCTGTGGCTGTTTATGTGACATCACATACTCATATTAACACCCCCAGCCCTGTGTCTGTGTGTGTGTGTGTGTGTGTGTGTGTGTGTGTGTGTGTGTGTGTGTGTGGACAGACGGCGGTGGCGAGAGAGACGGATAATTAGACGAGTAAGGCGTGAGGTGGAAATATAAATCCTGGTGGGGGAGAAGGTGACAGAGAGAAATATCCCATGATTCAACTGCTTGATCACATTTTTAAAGTAATAACCTGCAACAAATGCAATCTGGCTTCTTCTTCTTCTGTGGTGGGCATGTAATTTAGTACACTTACTGCTTTAAATATCAAATGCCTGCCAGGAAATACATGAAAGCAACCCTCTGGGTACACAGAGAGCGTCTGGCTTTTAGCTACCAAATACTTGTTTGTCTGGTTTATTTGTTCTTCATTTCAAAAACAATAACGCACACAGCAGTACATTATTGCACCCACTTTATTGTCTGCATGCATACAAAACAATTCTCATCAACATCAGAATACAGTGAAAGTATAATCTTTAGTCATTTGAGAAATGTCTGTTGGTTTATCGTATGAGTTCGTTCACAATTAAGCGCCACGACCTCTTAAAGAGCTCGTAACAACATGTAGAGGCTGGCTCGAGGACAAGAGCTTCCTCTAAAGGAGACTGCGAGGATAAATTTAGGTCGACAACACTCATACGTTGAATAGAAGTTGAGTTCAGCATTTGGTCGACGTCTCTGCGACATCATCTCCGTTAGCAAACGCTCCCCATGCTACATCTTCCCTGGCATAACTGGCACCAACGTCCGCATGACGTATGTGTGCTATTGGGCTCTGAGTTAAAGGAGCAGTATGTAAGGATTGGCCATTTGTCAAGTCGGGGGCAGCAAATCATCGGAGTAACCGCTAACTGCTGCTAACTGTAGCTGTCGTTAGCTTGTAAGCTCGGACTGGGAGCTTGGAGCGCTGGGGGCAAGACAATACATACACATCTTTGACAAACTGTTTATTCCTTCACATTCTGTCGATACTTTTAGTGAGTTCTGACATATTTCATCTGTCAGGCAGCCAGAAAGTGAAGTTGCGAGCTTGAAAACATGGTTGAAGGACAGAAAGTCTTGCAGTCATCGAGCTAAAAGAAAGTGATTATCGGCAGCGTTGCTGTGAAGTGTTTTGTTGGCCGTGGCTGAAAAGAGTTAAATAATAAATCAGACCTCAGCTGCATTCTTTGCCAGGTAACCGCGTCCATGATTCTTTTAAAAAAACAGTCAATTTATCTGTCGTTTATTTTCTAGATTAATTGCTTCTTCTGTTAAATGCCAGGAAATTGTGAAAAATCAGTGTTTCCAAAGCCGGAGACGTCCTCAAATGTCTTGTTGACAAAGATATTAAGTTTTCTCTCATGGTGGAGTGAAGAGACCAGGACATACTCACACTGAAGAGGCTTAAATCAGAGAATTTTGACTCTTTTTTCTTAAAAAATCACTCAAACCGAAGTTGAGATGCAGAAACACCACAGCAATGATCGGCTCACATCGTCTGCTTTCACTGCATTGGAAACACTTAACTTTAAATGTTAATCCACATCATATAAACTGCTGCCGTTTGGTGTTTGGACCCTGGTGAGCACATTTCTCCGACTCCTCCAGCTGCTATTCAACAAGTAAATGGCTTAGCTGATTCATTTATTATTAAGACGATGCGAGGATGATGAAGACTAAGGGGGGGAAGGTTTCCTAGATGGAAAAAAATTCCCTTCGTACTGTGCTGCATCTATAACGCCTATTGTATTTTGCTCTCTTTGGGATCTTAATCGATTTTACAGCATATGAGCTCATAATGTTTAGTCTATACGGCGGCGCTGTGGTCACAGGACACGCTTCCAAAGCCTTCACGGTGTAAAGTCAGTTGGCAAGGAGCATAAATTCAACCACATAAAAAAACCTACCTGTACTGCTTGAACGTGTGTCCCTGGCTGAAGCTTGATGGCGTCATGTGTCAGCACGTCTTTTCTTTGGTTTTCTTCTCATCAAGGTCAGTGTGAATAGAGACTGGGCCGCTAAATGGAGCAGAGATGTCTCTGCGACTTGCAGCACAAAAGGAAAGATGCCACAGTCACTGCGTGTCACGGAGAAAATGTCTTTTCATTTCGGCTGTTTTGACTTCAAGACTGCTTTAAAGCTGACAATATAATTATTAATAATTATGAAAATGGACAGGGTAGTTCGTGAACTGCTGTAGCTGGTACGCTAACGAACAAGATGTTAGCAAGCTGGGAACATGCTAACACAGGTCAGTCGCAATGGCTTACACTACATCTTCTGCTTCTCTATATTTATCTGCTAACTGGCTATGGCTATGGACATTAGCTAGTTACTGTCTTGTCATTCGGCTGTTTTTTGCTTTAAAACTGGTTTAAAGTTGAAAATATGAATTCAATTATGATGTGTCCAACACTTAGTCACAGCCAAAAGAGGCGAAGCGAAATTAATTCATGAAAATGGTCAGGCTAGTTGGGGAACTACTGTAGCTGGCAAGCTAATGACAAGCTAATAGCTGGCTAACGCAGGTCAGTCACAATGGTTTTCACTACATCTTACCGTTTTTCTCTGTACTGCATTACCTCCTCCTGTGATTTTCTTCTCTATATTGGACATCTATCTATCTATCTTTCTAAAAAATGAATAAATACCTTAAATTAAAGGTAATTGTTCATGAAATTTTGCCACAGAGTGCATTTCAGTTCACATATAATATGTAAATACTCTTAGTCTCAGTGTCACACTAGAGACACCATGCATCAAAAGTCTGTCATTATCCCTCACCAGGAATTCATCGCTTGCTCTGGTGGGGTGGGAGGATAAAATATTTCCATACCATCCTTTTCTGTTACCCGAGGAGTGGAGGGCTTGATAACGATCCCAGTGGAAGTGCTAGCTGCAAGCTAACCGGTTGCAAAGTGTTGCCTCATTTTTTTTATCCTTTATTTCGAGTGAAATTAAAATTTTTCCACCCCTCGCCTTGGTTTCTCCACGCTGTTGCAGCATGGAGGGACTGACTTAGCGTCTGTCACTGTGAGCCTTGAAGTTGTCTTTATTTAATATCACACGGAGGCAGAGCTGTCGCTGTAAATGTTAATTTCGCCCAAAATTCTGGAGTGAAATATGTGTGTGAAATGACTGAAATCGTCGTACAGTCGCTCCAACATTGATTTTGTTTGCACAGCAACTTGGATTGGATTAGAGACATGGTAATCTGCCCAGCCGACAGAGCAAATATGAACAAAACAATCGCTGGAGGTATAAATAGATAGAGATATGATTGGATGGAAGGATGGAAAAACAGGATGAGATACAGATGTATGCACAGCCAATCAATGAACCGACCCAACAGATGGAGCCGTCTCTCGCCTGTTACGAGTTGCTGTTGAATTGGCAGACGTTTCTGTCGCCAGGAAAAGCTCTCGTCCCAACTTCCTGCCCAGGTTGGAGCAGAACAGAGAGGTGGACCCAGATGGGAGCAAAGACGGGGGCAAGAAGTAGAGTTGAAAGGCAGTCTGGCCTGTTTGTGGTTATTTTTTAAAGAGGCATCCCTTGTAGATCAAAAACAAAAGCTCCACAGAACAGATCTGAAACGGTACTTTACATTTCTCCCTCAGTTTTTGTGGGGAGTGTTTCGCTCTGAGGGGTTTCAGCAGAGTTGAATTTCGTCTTGTGATGTTGAATGCAGGCAACACAATTCTTGTTTTCTTCCTTTTATGTCGCTACAAAAACGTAGCAACCTTAATTTGTTGTTGACATTGAACGAGTCTTTTGAATCTTGAAAGTATTGCGCCGGCTGTGTGAACGCGCTGGAATGCATTAGATGCTTTCATGGTCTAAATTTTCTCTCATGAATGTGGAATTTTTCAACAGTCCCATCAATTTTATATTTATTTTTATCCGCTATTCAGTTTGAACTGCAGCGAGTTCAGCTGCTACTGTGTGTGTCAGACAGTAAAGGTTGGGAACATGGAAAGATAAGAATATAGTTATCAAAATAACCAACAATGAAAAAACATGAGATGTTGAAGTTGAAGCACTGAAAGGGTTTGAAGTGTAAGTAAAAGTGTAAGCATTTTCTGTGGGAGAGTGGAGCTTCTGTTGGCGCAGACTTTGACCTTTTTACCTTCAAGAGCTTTTACATGCACAAGAACTGACATAACACACTGAAGGAAAGGAAAAAACAACAAGGCATAATAGGTCTCCTTTCAATTATTGGCAAATTACTTTAAAAATCTATTATTGTAATGGGGCTGTTGTGCCAGTTCAAGTGCAGGTGATGAAAGCGTTGTTCCATCCTCGGTACGTCTTTGTGTCCGACAGGGAGCCTTTCAGAATCCTGCCTGATTTTGTTAATTTGCTCAGATTTTGTCAATTTAGTCATTTTGTTCTCGAGTCTTACGCTCCCATGGATGATAGGAAGGCTTTGTAGATAAATGGCTTCTTTATTTTGTCTGCTTTATTTTGAAAAATGACTGGATTCTCAATACCGATCCCTCTGTCTGACTCCCTGCCTGGCTGATGAACTCCGGCGGAGAAAGTTGCAGCCAATTGCGTTGCAATCTTGCCAGGCAATCAGCCATCGAGCCATGAAAGCAGTTGAAATGTCAGTTAAATGGTAAGGTAATCAGTTAGATCCATTAAAACTTCTGGTGGAATGGAAGCGCCGAAGACAGTTGGTGCAGTGTGTGCACTGTAAGTAGTTGTGTGAGCTGGTATAAGGCAGTGATGGCAGTCAAAATGTAAGCTGAAGTAGTCGGAGAATAAAAATCTGTGCAAGGGTCAGTTAACATGCGATGACTGAAAGCAGTTAAGCGTCAGTATAAGCGAGGAAAGCACTTGAAATGTCAGGTCGAGATCAGAAGAAGTTAACATGTCAGCCTTTGTGAGTTGTGGCTCCGGGCTCTAAAGGAAAATTGGTAATTTAGTGGTCAGCCGTGACTTTCTATTAAGAGCTGTCCGAACTTCAAATATCTGTTTCCGACAGCTTGGTCTTTGTTACTGTAATAATTGGACAGTTTCAAACCGGCAGCCCCAGGTTAGATTAGATGATATTTTATGATCTCTATGAGGAATTCGATGCTCAACGTTTGTTGAATGGAAAACGCTGGAAGCTTTAAGGGAGCATTTTGTGGCCCGCTGGTATCACTCTGGTCTCCCTCAGTGTGACCCGGTCTCCTGCGCACTCTGTCCACTCTATGATGTCCATTAATCCTTTGAGAGCACTTTTCAGCTGATATTAGCGGACATTTATGTGTGTGTGAATGTTTTCGTGTCTCTTCACCTGTGTGCATCAGTATGTCCATTTGTGCATTTAGAGATGTGTGCGTGTACGTGTGTGTGTAGCACAAATGTAGCCGCGTCCGCATCACTCAGCACCATCCATATTGCTTTTCCTATCAAAGAGGACGCTTTTAGCCCCCCGGCCAGCACTCGCGATGCTCCTTTGTGTCTGTAAGTGGTGGACCGTGGACAGAATGTCTAAGTGTGTGAGCGTGGACGCATGTGTGTGTACGGCGGAGTGAGTGATAGAGACGGGCCCTCAGAGGGACGGATGGAGATAAAAACAGAGGAAAGAGACAGAAAAGGGGGGGGGAGTGGATGGATGGAGAGAGGAAGTGTTGTGGTGAATGGAGGGGGGAGAAAGTCTGTGTCATGAACTCTGTGTTGGACAAAGTGCTTTAAAAGCAAAGTTTATCAAAGCGTATCCAGATGCACGGTGAGCTGTGGAAGAAGAAACAAGGGAGAGGAGAAGGAAAAGAAGAGGAGGGATGTGAAGAGAAACAGCACAAAGAAGAGAGGGATGTGGGAGGGACGGGTATAAAACTTAAAATCTGTGCTGTCACAGCTTCCCAAATTGCCTTGCGTCCCCTGGAGACCATAGATAGGATGACTTACTTCCTTCCTGTCCTCTCTCTCTCTCACACACACACTGACGCACGCACGCACGCACGCACGCACGCACGCACGCACGCACACACACACACACACACACACACACACACACACACACAGACATCTTTCCTCACTACTTGAAATAGTCATCTGACGAAAAGATTGATGAATACTCCCCCGTGATCAGATTGTTCTGTATCAGTCTGAATGTTTAATGAAGAAGCCTAATTATCACCATAATAGGTGCAGGTAGAGGTAAAGAAGATGGCTACAAAGCTTGCGTTGAACAATGAAACCCTTTGAAAGGCCCTATCTGTATTTGATTTAGAGGGAAGCGTCTGTTTTAATCGGAAAATTCACCTTAAAAGGACAGACGTCGGTTCTGCTATTCCTGCGAGCTTATTGCCTGATTAATAACTGTGCTCCCGACCAGTGACTTCAATTTATTTTCAGTTCACTGTCTTACGCGGGCATAAAACTAAAGAGCAATATTACAAAGGCATCATGAAAAAATATCAGGATTCACAGATTAAATCATCTCCCTGTTGTACGCTCCGGATAGAAACAATTTGAATGTATAAATTAAGTGGAAACAAAAGGAAAACGGCAGCGGCATTAAACTGCAGCGCTAACAGGCTACAGTACATCAGTGTACAGTACAAGCAGTGTGCTGGATCCTCTGTGAAATCAGCTCTGCTGTTATGTAGGGAGAAGTGTTTGATATTAAATATCAAATAAGACATAATCACATGGACGAATGCAAAAAAAATTGTCATTTTTTTTCTCATTCAACCTGGAAGAGCCTGGTTATGAGAAAGACAATTATGGTAACTCTTTTACATAATATTGAGTTTTCTGGTCACTGTCTGCAATGTTCTCTGGTTCAACTTGAGTTACTTAGCAGTTGTTAAAACAAAACATATGACTGTGAACATTATGATAATGAGACTTAAGTCTGACACCAGAGGATACATTTTGACGTTCTTGTCATCCTTTAACGCTGCATTCGCTGGTGTTTTGGCCACCAGGGGGCAGGAGAAACTATCTGTAAACACATCATTCACATATTATCACCCAATAAAATTTCTCTGGTCAGCATTCATCTGAACCCATGTTTGTGTCCACCTGATTAATCTCCGATCCTCTGGTTTTGCTCTGTTTTTGGTCTCCACCGTCTTCTGAGAAAAATATCCAGCTCTTAAGCTGCTAAATGCTCCACTTTGTTCACCAGCTAGTCTTTAACTTGTCTGTCTGCCGTTTGGTGGAGCTGCATCTGTTGGCAGTGAGATTTAACCAACGTGTTGGACCTTAAAACCAAAACAACTGGCTAAAAGACCCCAAAAAAACCTCCTAGAGATAAGTGGTGTTAATTTATGCTCAACATTATGGATACAGTAGTTGTTACAGTTTCATCTATTGACATGGATGTAAAGGGGGATAGAGAGTGACCCCTTTCACATTACGCCTATTAATTTGACCCACTGTTGATAGAAAAAAGTTGATAGTGCAGCTTTAACAGTGATCAGACGAAGCAGCCAAATTCATCAGAGAAAATGCACTTGCAATGAGCCCAGTTCATCCTTCACTGTTGTGGCTGAGATGTCGAATCAAGGACACACCTGCGCCAACACAGATACAGACACGCAGTTTCTCTTCTATGCAGGGGAGCATCGCTACTTCTGAAGGCATTAAGGCTGCGTCCTTGGTATTTTTTCTGGGAATCCTGGGTTTTAGCTAAAATCCTCTACATTTCATGGACTGACTTTGAGGATTCGGTGTTTAGTTTTATTCTTGGCAGCGTGGGGAGGGATTTAAAACAGCTTGGGAAATAAAACAGCAGTGCTGTATTTTACAGGTCTGTAATTTTCTAGGAGCTTTCCAGGAAAGAAAAATGTCATTGTGGAGAAAATAGAGACAAAGTTACGAGTCAGAGTTCACTTTATCGTGTTAACTGCTCCATTTTCATAAAATAAGGGAGGATATTCAATCATTCATCCCTTTTTCTTGTCTTTTAACTGTGAAACAAATGCAGGCGTTAAACTTGTATCTTTTTGCAAGTGACTTTTGTGTGCTTTTCTGCAGTATCGCTCACATGGTGTGGATGACAACAACAAGCCTATAGTAAATACACTATAAATATGATGCCCTTCGCCCGCCGTTCAACAGAAACAGATGCAATCTAGAGATTACACCCGCCCGCGCTTGCTCCTTCCTTATTTCATTCCCGCCCGTGTTGTAGATTGAGCCGGACCGGGGCTTGTCGTGATTCAGCGGCTTGGAACGAAAACCTCATTGCAAACAGATGGCGTCCAGAGATTAGCCTGGGCCGCCCTCACTCACACATATTGTAGGAGAATTTCCAGACAGGATTTCCTTCAGTTTGTGGCTGATAAAAAAATAAATAAAATCAAAAAAAGAGCGCATTGTAAACGGATGAATTCTGAAGATTATTCCGGAGCACCTGTCACTCAGCTGATTGAGGTGCAGATATTACACCAAGCCCCCCCTCCCCTAGATTCAATCTGATTGCGTATTGATTTTGTGTCGAGCGGTCGATTGACAAGGGTGAAAGCGGTTCATTGTCATTTCGGTCGGCTTGTACTTGTTGCCGTGGGTGTGTGTTAGCATGTGTGTGTGCATACTTTATGGAGGGGGAAGCAGGGCAGAGGAAGGGAGCCTGGAGGAGGGAGAAAAGAGTGTGAGAGGAGTGGATGTTGTGTTGACAGGAGGACTGCTTTATGCGTGTTGTGCATGTGTGCGATCATGTTTTTGGCAGCGTGTTTGTGGCTTTGTGCGGCCAGTTTAGTGGCTGATAGATGAGCCTTATGTTGCTGTGTCCTACCGGTACTATCTGTGGAAATCAGTGCTTAAATCTTGTGTCTATATAACTTCATTTCATTTATCTTTTGCATTTATGCCCCCTCTTGATTTTCCAACCCCCTGCTTCTACTCACATGCCTCCCCTCCTGTTATTTCCAGCAAAAGTTGGGCGACAGGCAGCTGTACGCAGGGCACGTACTCTTCTTGTGGATACAAAATGGAGGGTCAGTGTCCTCTCCTCCTCAGATAATATTGCCACGAATTCCAGTTGATTTACATTTATATGCAAAAAGGCCAATAATATTCAGGTCCAGGAGTGCGCGCATACATATTTTTCTTTTTCCAGTTATTGATTCAGTTTGACCGCTGCCTGTGAGAGGCGATCTGGGTGGGATATATTGCCGTCGGCGGTGACAGGAACTCAACGTTGTTATAAATTTAATAGAATGGTACCATGGCCCTTGACAAATTAATTAATCATCAAAAAAGACAATTGGTTACAGCGGCTGGTCGACTTTCCTCTATGGGTATTGCGAGACATTACCTCTTGACAATTTCCGGGGGGTTGGTTGTCTGTGTGTCTGCAAGTGGAACATGCTAAAAATATCTGCTTCAGGCACTTCAGGTAGAAGCTGCCGTCAGTGTGAACATACGAGCTGTCCAGCTGTGTTTCAAGGGCTTTTTTTTTTTCTTTTCTTGTATCATAGCATTATAGAAATGAAGGCAGTTAGATTTATTGTGAGGGTTTTTTTGGTTAAAAAAGAAATACGACAGGTCAGATTTTTTCTTCCAAAAAGTAGGACAACCTCAATCAAAATCCAACTGACATTTGTAACAATACTAACTAAAAAAACACCTCAGAACAGCCTTTTTCACAACAGCATGCTGTTTGATGCTTAGCAGGTGGTGTACAGTGGGGTTTATCAGAGCTTTTCACTGAAAACAGCTGCCTGCTGTGGCTATGAGAGAAGTCAAAATGAATCAAAAACGGCTTAACAATGAGATTAAATCCAGCTCTGTAGAGGGAAGCTGAAGGTTCAGGTGGCCACTTTAATATAAACGTGTTCGTTTCTTCATGAGACATGACAACCGTTTTTTTCATTCACTGGGCAATTTTGAGATTTTGGGCTATTTTAACATGTCGTCTTTCAAGACTAGTGGAAAGAATATATCCTAAATGCATATTCGGGTGTTTCAGTTCAGATCTCTGTTCAGGATATTTATGCAGATCCGTACATAATTAATAATATTACCTCATAATTAGCTGGGTTGTCATGGTGCTATCTAATATTATATTATTTATTCTTTATATTCTTTTATTCCTGTCTGTATTCTGAAGGTTTTTACAGAGAGGTTTGTTCATATATCATTCATAAGCTGATTGAACATTTTACTCCTAGAAACATGGTGAACATTGATTTTTTTCTTTTTTGATTTATGATTAAAAGAGATATCAAAACTCCCCTCTGTAAAAACCTTTCAGTCTAATTTGTCAACAAAATGTGACAAGAATTTTGAGCCTGATGTTCAGATTTCTGTTTTAGAAATGTATGCAAATGAGCGATATAATGAGTGAATGTCTCATTTACATATTTAAACATAATAATTGTGAAAAGTCGTAAAACAAAACAAAAAAAGTCTCAACGGTGCGTCCTGTTGGTGATTTATATTGGTGAAGTATACTCTTTAAGTCCATATAACATAAATGACCTAACTTGAATATACTTGAATATATTTTCTTGATCAGAAGTTATATTTTTTGATTGGCTCAATTTAAAGTTGTTTTGTTACTATAACACAGTATATGTGTTATATACCTAAACCTAAACACAATTTTGTGCAACCTGTTGAAGAGATACATTTAATTGAAGTCAACGTTTCAAATTTTTTTTGTGTGTGACAAAGTTGAATTGATTGAACACTGAACTGATTTTAAGTTATGTTGCGTCAGTAAATAAATCTACCATTTAGCAAAAGTTCCTTTGTGGTGAAATGAGCCAAATGTCTCCAGTGCGTCAGTGTTTAAAGCTGTCTTAACACAAAATGTCCATCTAGAATCAGCAGAATCAAGATTTAAGCAAACAAATATCTGTTTTTGGTAGGGAAGTAAGTAAAATAAGAAGGTCAAAGGTCAGGAGAGAGTGAGGGCAAAGAAGCTGCTTGTAAACTCACTCATCTCTGATGATCTGCCAGGCTGGGTGTGACGTTATTAAGAAAATACTTCCTTCCTGTCACCAGACTTTCCCAAGAGACACCGACAGGGACATACACACCCTCCTCTTATCCCGCTGTCTCCTGAGGAGCTTGATAGGCCGAACCACGTCTTCATTTCCTGTCCTTTGAGCGTTGGGACCCTTCCTGTGACTGAGCGATCTGCTGCCAGATAACAATCTTGCCGGAGAGAGGGGGAGATGATGGGAAGGATGTGCATCTCTGTTTGTCGTCTTGTTATTATCTCGTGGTGTGGCTGATTTTAGACATGAAAGTGGCCATCAATCAGCCAGTCAATATCTCTGATTACAATCATCTGCAGAGGAAGAGATGGAGAGCAAAAATAGACAGAGGGAGGAAAATGAGTAGAAAACTATACTATATTTACGCTCTTGTGTTCAGCTTGATCCAGCGTTAAGTTAACCGCGGTAACGCTTGTTTTCCTTGCGTGCAGATTGCTTGTTATGTGCTGCTGATAGTAGAGATACACTCCGTTTGTGTGTGTGTTTGAGCAACTCTGCCTTATTACAGTGTGTCTGTATCAGTAATAGGGGTCTTGCTGCCAGACTGTGGCTCTCAAAGAAAACCACTTAGAGACGTCCAGGGAATGCCCGGGCTTCAGAGTGGCTGCCTCAGCATGGCTTTAATGCATCTGAGCACACACATACACACACACACACACACACCAGACATGATCAGCACATACAGGCGCCAGTGAAGCAGGAAACCAAGGTTATTATGGTTAACTCAAACTAAACTAAAAACTCAAACTAGATGTGATCAAACATTCTGCGCCGTCTCCGGTCCACTGGTCTCATCAATCTGTGTGCTTTGTGTGTTTTACTGTAAATTCGATCAGTAGCTACTGGTTATTTTCCGTGTCCGGACTTATCTGAAACCTAATAATTCAACTTAACTTTGTTTTCCCCAAAGGGAATTTGTCATGCAGCCTGATAAAACACAGAACAGTATAAGATACATAAAACAGCTAATGAAATTGTGGAAGAACAAATGGCAAAACCTACCATGTGCTGTAAGGTCTAAACTCAACTCTGAACTCTTTACACACCAGCGTCCTTAACTTCAACACGTCATAACATGGCAACGGAAGAGGGGCGTAAATTAAGTGTCCACCCAAGCGTGGCAGAGTACCTGAGACGCTACATTTAAGCATAATGGCGGTATATGTCATGCCTTTATACATTTATGTATACAAAGGTTATACAGAGATCTTACCCTTGCTTTTAATCCAACAGGTGGTTGTTTTTTCATAATAAACACACTGATCTTTTCTCGAGTTTTACTTACATACATCTAAAATGGACATCACCTCATAAAGTAGTCACACTTGGTCAGACTCTTCAGAGGGCCACAAAGATATGTGTCGAATGCTAACTTTAGGAGACCTTGAAATTAATACTGAATACACAGAGGTGTAACTTTACCGCTCCCCTGTCGCGCTGCTGTGATTAAAAGCTTATTTGCCTCAACCTGTGTATGTGTGTTAGTGTGTTTATGTGTGGGTGTGCGCCACACACCTTCTTTCCACTAATGAAAAAAAATGCAAAGTAGGCAAACAGTGCACGCAACAAAAGTATATGACTTTAAGGAGAATATTGCACACAAAGTCACGACGAGCATAACACACGCGCACACACACACGCACACACAGATACTGGGTGCTCCATTGAGACTGAGTGGAGGAGTGGACTGTTAAAAGATTCAGAGCATGGAGTGCCTGGCAGATCATTACAGGCCTAGTGTGGGAATTTAGAGAGACACTGTGTGTGTGTCCGTGTGTGTGTGTCTGTGTGTGTGTGTGTGCATGTGTTTGCCTGGCGCAGTGTGGAAGATCATTATAAGGTCACGGCAGGGGTGTGAGAGAGAGGGAGAGGGCTGGAGGAGAGTTCAATCATAGGTTACCCAATGGAGATGGCCCCTGCAAAGTGTGTGTGAGTGTGTGTGAGTGTGTGTGTGTGTGTGTGTGTGTGTGTGTGTGTGTGTGTGAGTGAGTGGAAGAGATAGAAAAAGAGAATGTTCAATACTCGGTTTCCCGTTGGGAGACACCCCTGCAGTGTGTGTTTGTCTTTGTTTGTAAGACAGAACAAGTGGGAGGAGATGCAGAGGGAGAGGAAGTGGAAGGAAGTGACAGGGACGCTGTGTTTGAGTGTGTGTGTGTGTGTGTGTGTGTTTCTACACTTCATCAACACCTTCATATATCAGATCTCTCAGTATTCATCTCATGAAAGCTGTGATCATTTTCAGACACTTTGGTTTTTGTCCAGACTCGCTGACAGGCAGGTTCATCCCTCATCTCATCCCTGGAGAGAACTTCCAATTCCGTCTATTCCTAAAATATTTAACACTTAATGTCGAGTTTGTTCTCATTTAACAAAAAACATTTTCCCTCGCAGCTTCCCGAGTTGCACAAAATTCCCCAAATGTAATAGCATTGGAGGGATTCTTCCATTCCGAGTGTTGTTTCGTGCATGCAATGCTTTTTCATGGCTAAATGCACTAATTAGTACAGCAGAATGTGGCCCGATGTAAACTGCTCCCACATAATCTACAGCCTCTTGTGAATTGCTGTGCGGAAGTTCAATATTGTGATTATGTTCCGTTCAGATGAATGCTGCAGCCGGGAAATGCAGAGCTGCAGATTTCCCCCCGCTGTGTGTGTGCATACATTAGCCCGTCGTTGTAAACCTGAAGTGGAAAAAGTACAAATTCTCAAATTGACTTGTTTCAGAGGGTTGATCCAGGATACTCACTGTTGAAAGACAAGGTGAAGAAAAAGCAGGAGGTTCAACTCATTGAAGCTTTTAACTTTATGTTAGCTATATAGCCAGTGAGACCCAGCTTGCACCTGTCGCACGGCATTTTGGTGGCCACCCCATGATTTTTAGTAGCCCCTTCTAGCCCCCCATATTAGACATTCCTAGTTAGGAGCAACAAAGGGTTGTCATATACAAGTGCAGCCACGAAGCTGCTGTTACTTGCTCTGAATCAACTGCAAATGTGTATTTATGCCTGTCACACGTGCAGACTGTGGGAAAAAGACAACTCTAAACTATATTATTAATGTGGCTGCTGAAGAACAGACAGTCTGCTTCTAGAAGTTGAAATAATGCAGAGGCTTAGCATCACATCCAGGAGATAATGTCAGTTAAATGTTGGTAAAATACAGACGTGTGGCTGCACAAAAATGAAACGCAGACTTGGCGGGGTGGTAATTTCTGAAAAACATGAGGTCCTCAGGTAATACTATTCCTGTGTGAATAGGGCTTAAAATATCCTGAACTGTTTCTACATTTTCATCCATATGCTATTGTGTCTGTGAGGACTAAATGTGTCCTTTGGGACCAGTTTCTCTCATAGTTTTTCTCCATTTTCCCCACAAATAAAACTCAATAATTCACATTGCGTTCTCACGTTCAAACAGTCATCGGTACAATCACTGTAGAGGTTGAAATGAGCTCGTTGCTGCTCTATCCAGCTCTCCCTCTGGCTGCATTGCATTCAGCTCCTGAAGCCAGCGTCAGTGGAGAAAATGGTATCTCTGCCTCTTAAATGATGGATTTCTCCCCGCGTGTCTGTGGAATATCAGTTCAAAATGATTAATCTAGAGAGGAGGCCTGGCTCTTTGATTCTGAGAGGCTGACAGCGAAACCTGACGTTTACCATTGATGTCTTAGATTGCTAAAAGTGCTATCAAACCTCTTTGCTGTTTTGCTGTAAATATCTTGATGGGATGTGACGTTTTCTACGTTTGGCCCTAGAAATAAGAAAAATGGCCGAGAAAACAATAAAACGGGGCCTGGATGGAAACTGAAGATGCATCATCATGAGTTTTTTTTATTTTTTTTCTCAGTGTAACCCGTTTACAAGAGTACGGCAGGAAAGCAGCAAGTGCACGATAAACAACTTCAGATAGTTCATCAAAGAGGATCGCGGTCGAACTGGATTCATTAGTGGGAAATTGACTTGACAAGCGTGACCAGGACTAGCAGGCTATTGATCAGCTGCTGTCATCAGTATAGGTGATTTGTGCTGGCAGCGACAACAATGAGGAGGAGGAGGAGTGGGAAGAGGCAGAGCAGGAGCAGGAGGAGGAGGAGGAGGAGGAGGAGGAGGAGGAGGAGGAGGAGGAGGAGGAGGAGGAGGAGGAGGAGAGAACTGTGCAACATATCAGGAGAGCTTGCTCTTTTAATGAGGGGATTTTTAGGGACTCACAGAGATCCTTAAGAGGAGGCCAACTAAGTACATTTACTACCACTTTACTGTTTGAGAGGCAAATATTGTACCTTTTACTCCGCTGTGCTTGTTCAACTGATGTAATTACTTTGTACGTTAAAGGAGAAGTTCACCCAAAAATGAAAATTCAGTCACCATCTCCTCACACTCACATGCTGATGGAAAGCCGAGTGGAGTTTTGTAGACCGACAAACATTTCTGGAGCTTCACAGCAAAACAGTGTTGCAGCATTCTGCTGAAGTAGAGGGGGACTTTTTTTTAACAATGAAACCTCTTACATGTGGAAATTCCTGAATACTTGATTTCTAAAATAAAATGGTTGAAATAATCTTACCTAGACCAGAAGACTAGCTGATTACAGCTGATTAGCAAATTGTTTGCATAATCTGTGACGCTGTACTTACATACAGCGCTGCTTTCAGCCAAATGCATCAATCTGAATTTTTATCAATCAAAGCCATTAGTCCAGAGTGAGTTTATTTTGGAGTGCATTTCATTAAGATGGCTCAGAAGTTACCCAAGCATCCTCGTCCCTGTGGTCGGATCTCAGACAGACACTGAACATATGCATGGGGGAAAGTGACTGTGGCATGATCCTACTCCCTTCACAGCCTCTGCCAAGTGTTTGTCACAGGCAGGTCCCAAGTTAGCCTTAGTGTTGAAGCACGGTGTCACAGCGAAAGAACAGGAGAGCTCAGTCAGAAGAACATCCCTGGATGGGTACAGTGTGGTCACTAATTCTAGACAGTATTGATCTGTTTTTTGGGAGGCTTGGACGTCTGCATTGGGATTAAATTAAACAAGCGAGACTCTGTGTAGATTAAGATGGATTTTAAAGTTTATTTTGTCACCCTCGACGGATTTTAGAATTAGATTTCTGTCAGATAGGTTGTGGTTTGAAGTGCAGTTTGAAGGGGTCAAAGCGCCTGATTAACTGCCAGCTATCTGGCTTTAGGACGATCAGATTGGTTTTAGTCATCTGTCTGCAGTTTAAGCAGTTCCACGGTCAGATTTCCCACATGGCTGCTGTCAAAAGATCCGTTATCAGCTGTAGCGAGCGTGTTTTCAACATGACTAGAATGGGATTTTACATGAGTCACACAGAGCTGTGATAACTTTCCGTTGATAGTAGAGATTCTCTAAGTAATGCTGCCTTTGTCTCTTTTTGTCACCGTTGCTGAGGATGTGGTTGTCTTGTCATTGGACCCACCAAGGGATTGATGCAGAGATGTCTATCCATCTTTAGTTTTAGTTTTTGTCTAATATCTTCCTTTAGTGCATTGTTTGTGCACTTTTTTGTTCGTTCCTCACTTTTAGTCCTAATCTCTAGTGTGGGTCAACATCCAAAAACTTTGGATCCTACATTTCCCATAATGCAACTTGATAGCTTCAATCTTTACACCACCACTGCCTGTTAAATGCCATCATTTACTCCACATCTCAACCCCTAATGCAGCCTTTGGGTTGTAAATTTACTGTATAGTCTCCATATCCGAGTTGTGATAACCCCTAATGACATCACTATGGCATCATCAAGGTTATTTTCAGACTTGACAAAGCTCCTCCAGAGCCACATAACACATTAAACAACAGCTTTAACAGGCCGCCTCCGCTGTGAGAATCCACTTCATCCCAGAATTTAATGGAGTTGCAACAATCCGAGGTCAAATCAAGGTGACATGCTGTCTGTTGGGGGTATCAGTCATAAGAAACAACATGTTCACCGATCCCCTTTTTTTCATTGTTCCGCTCGATAGAGAGGCCAGTGGGAAAGCGAAAGTTGGTGAGATTAAGTGTGAGAGAGAGATAAAGATGAAAGAAGAGAAATAAAACAAGAGATATTGAGAGGGGTGAGGAAACTGGAGGGAGCAGCGTGGAGAGAGATGTGTTTCATAAGAGGCATGGCAGAGCTGGATGTAGACAGCTGAAGTGGCGGAGATATTTCATGTTGAAGTAACTTGCAGCACTGTTTGTCTTCTCCCCTCTTGGCAGGAGCGCCGGTATTTTTAGGTCCTGTTACAGTATTTCTCAGCTGAACACGAGACAAAAAGAATGAAAGAGAGACAGATGGGGAGAAAATCATAGGGAAAGATAGAGTGATGCGGCGAGAGGCTGAAAGGTGGCTGAGAGGATGTTTGTGTGTGTGTTTATGAGAAGGGATGTGAAGAGATAAGAGGGGAAAATGTGAGCAAAGTAGATGCAGGACAGTGGGAAAAGATGAAAAGTGGTGTTGCTTTTTACTGAGTGTGCTTTTAAGACCAGCTGGAAATAAAATAACATATCAGAAGTGCTCATTTGTGCCGTGAAAGAGATGACAGCTTTCCACTTTAAGCCCAAAGCTGGGTAGGGAACAGGCTGGGTAGGTGTCAGGAAAGACTTCAAGTTGAAAAGTCATCATCCGAGCATTGAATAGTTGGAAACAGGTGTACTAAAAACTGAAATGGACGGCTGTACTTGTCAAATACATTCTAACTGGAGAATCACATTCCCATGGCCGGTGATGGAAGCTGTTATATAGTGTCAAATAATGAAGTTGTTACCGACATGTTATCTCATTTAATCCTGACTGATCTGATAAGATTTACAATACTAGATAATAAATAAACATTTTAATTCAACAAAGTGTGGAAATCTGCATTTGGCTTTCGTAGTAACTTAGTGTTGAGTTGATAGTTAAACCACATTGACTTGCTCGTCTCAAATACCACACTTGAACTTGAGTTGAATTTATAATAGTTTGGCATTATCTCTTTTCGAGTTGGATGATTAGATACCACTCTCTTGTCTTATCTAGCTTAGCTGAACCAACCTGAATTTGGACTTTGAAACTTCACTTGGACCTACAGTACTCAGACAGACTAGACTTGACTTTACACTTAAGACTTGCGCCGGACGACTTGAGACTTGCTCAGACAAGCTTCAGACTTAAACTAAGACTTGTATTGGACTACCTCTCACAGACTTGAGACTTAAGACTGGGCTCTGACAGATTTGAATCCCATCTTAAGACGGGCTCTTACAGACTTGAGACTTGTTTGGATAGACATGAGACTGGATTTCTGACCTGCCCTGACTTTAGACTTGAGATTTCCCTTGGACTTGGTCGGACAGATTTGAGACTTGACTTGTACTTGCCCTGACACACTACGGTCTTGACTTTAGATTTGTTCTCAAAGTCTTGAGACTTGACTCTAGACTTCATCCGACAGAGTTAAGACTGCAGACTTATTCTGATATCCTTGAGACTTGGCTTTAAGAACTGCTCTGACAGACCTGACTTGGACTTCTTCTAAAAGACTTGAGTCTCAAGACTTGGTCGGATAGACTTGAGCCTTGGCTTAAGACTTGCTCTGACAGACGAGAGACTTGATTTGGACTTGCTGCCACAGACTTGAGACTTAACTTCCGACCTGCCCTGATAGACTTGAGACTTGCCTTAAGACATGCTCTGACAGACTTGACTTGAACTTGTCACGCTTGACTTGAAACGACAAAAACTAGTGTCTTTCTTCCCCCACCAAACTCTCCTACTGTCTCTCTCAGATATAAAGTTTTCGACTCTAAGAAAGAAAATCTCATTGCCTCTGAACATTTCCCATGCTTCACCATCGGTGTGGGCTTGTATATAGTGCTACTCCGCATGAAAGACAGATCACAGTGACCTGGTTCTCCCCACCTCGCAGTCATTCAGCAAGTCTCTTAATGTAGCATTCGGCCCTGCAGGCCAGTCAGTCTGTCAGCCATTAGCCAAAAGAGAGAAAGTGCACATTGGCATTTCAGAGAACAGGAGGTAGGAAGCAAGATTGATTCGCGGTTCTACCTAAGCACAATGCTGCTCGCAGAGTTAAATGGCATTGCAACGGTGTAATTTCCTGCCACTGCGAGAGCTTGCCTATCAGTCACCCACTGCCTTCTCAAGCAGACTTCAGATCAACATTATGTGATTAGGAGAGTAACAAAATGTCAGCCTGGCCCCTTGACTTGACCACTGACAGAGCTGTTTGGTAGAAAAAGTGAAATATACAGATCTAAATCTACAGGAGGTGAGATGGAAATAGCAATAAGGATGGAGGACGGATATAAGGGTTCTTGTTTAACTCAACACTTTTAAAGCATACCATACTGCCCCAGGGCTGGTTCTGTTCCCGCTGGGGCCACTTACACTAAAACAACGTCTTCACTCGTAGTATGTTTTGACAGGGAAAGGAGCATCTTCAAAAAAATTATCTAAATTAATAGGCTTTACAAGGTTGGCAGGAAAAAAAGGAGGAAAAAAGGAAGCTCACTGCTGGCAGAAGCACAATGATGCATTTAAAGTTTGATGTGAGTTAGTGGTGGTTGTTCATTTGAGCTTCTAGTTTGCTTCAAAAGTTTATTTCTTGGACATATGGTGGTTTGAAATGGTAAGTGAATAATTCTTCGAGTATCTTTTTATCCTTGGATGTACACAGTGCAGCTGGGTTCAACAGTTCGACAGCCTTGCAACATCTCAGGAAATCTGAGGTGAAATGTTTAGGAATCCTGAATCCTGAAGATTAATCTTCCGCATAAACCAATATCAGCTCAGGGGTCATTCATGGCTGATACTAAGGCCGAAATAGGTTGAAATCCAGTCAAGACCTCCAAATATCTCAGCCTTGAGAGAGATGGGTCTCGAAATTGAGATCTTTCTCCCAATACCCTGAGCTTATATTATGTTTTCACCTGTCCCCATTAAAAATTTCTGATATTTTATTTTTCAGTCCACTGCTACTTCTTCTGAATTGATAGATCTCACATTAGCTCATACATATTTGCATTTTAACAGTTAACCATTACTTTAAGACAACTTTTTCAAGCATTTATCCATTACATTTTACTACAACATGGACTGTTTATTCATCACTTTCAACTAACCATTTCAACTGCTAGCTTGCTAATTAGTTTTCACACATTCTTAATTGCACCATGTGGTGCAACAGATGACTCAATTTCTATTTTTTCACATGTATGATTCATAAAAAGGCAAATGTTGATTGCATTTATGTGAAGCTCTGGTCTTCTGCTTAAAATGTCTGAACCCATTCGCCATCCTGACCTGACCCTAACTTTCCGCTTTGCAACATGGGGCACACTATTTTGTAAATGGATGCTGGATATTGGCAGTGGACGTAAATCGTGAGATTCAGACTCGCCCACTGTGGTCGTAATTTCTAGGAGGCTGGGCTGTCTCAAGAGCAAGGGGCAGGCTGGGGTGAACAGGGCCAAAAAATAATGAAATTAAAATTACTGGACCTGGTGAGACAAACACTTTACTCCCACATGATTTGTCACATGTCAAATTTAATGATTAGTTGTGTATTAATATTTTTGTGTTTGAGACAATTGACACATTATTGTAATGTCCCGTTCTCACTGCCAGCACCACTGACCAATGGAGCACTTTAGCTTTCCATGATTTATTGTTTCATGTTCCCTTTATCCGTCTTCATTGTATACTTTGTTCTGTATGACAGCTTGTGGATTGGTTTCTGTTTCACGGCTCAATGGCAGCTAATCAAGCATATATCTGGTGTTGTTCAATGAAAAAAGATAATTGTTTTCAGGAGAAATTAACAAACTGCTGTAATTCATCAATCTAAGTACTCTTGTTACTTCAGTTTGGTAACCTGAGAAAGGCTAATCAATCACACATTGCAACATTTTTCTTTTGTACACCTACATGTGGGTACCACATGCCATTACATAATATTACAATCAGTGAAATTAAATTGCAGTAAGAGCTAGCCTGTGCAATAATATCTAGGCCTATTGGGCATTGTGTTATTAAACTCATAGAGGAGATGCTGGCACCATCACTTAAGCAGCGAATCCTCACAGCTGCAGCAAAGACTTCCTTTTTTTGTATTCTGGATTTCATAAAGCTGATGCACTGTATGGAAAGATACTTCTGAATAATATCTATAGTGACAAATAGGATTAAGCAAACAGGAGATCTCGGTCTCACCCCGTGGTTACAAGACTTGGGCAAGCAATAAAAGACACGGGCTTCTCCATGCTTTAAGGGACTTGTAAGCACAGTCAGACCGGATTGCATGTCAGATATTTCCTGTTATATAATATATTATAATACACACTGATTCTCTTCCTATAGGAAGAGAGTCATGTAAGATTCAGTGTCATTTATCATCTCACATGGGTATATATGTGGACTGTAAGTGAGAGATGCTGCAAAAGCCGTAGAGGAGGCGTGGATTAGTTTCTATTCATCATTCATCTGTCTGCCTTGTATTATCTCAGACACACATGAAATTTCGCAGGAAAAACGGAGACACGCTGCCTCTCACTGTTGAGTTCCATCATGTCAACCTTATTGATGCTTTGGATTTGAGTGCTAACAGTCATTTTAAATCCCCCAAAATACTGAGCATATTAAATCATGCTGTCAGGAAGCGATACTCCTTGTACCAGCAAGAATCTAGCTGCTCTCTGAGGTTGTATTTCAGCATGGCTTTGCTTTGAGCTAAATGTCAAATGCTAATGTTGGTATGCTAACCTCAGAGGGTCACCAGAGTAATTGGGATTCATCCTCTGGGGACCTACACCTGCAATATTAATACACCATGGCTCTATTGATGGCTTCATGTTTCTGTCTCTTCCATTTTATCCTGCATATTGACCGCATATTAAAGAGGTGTGTGGATGGATGCGTCAGACACACACAGAATTTCACCCAGGGTAGCACTGCTCGTGTCCCATGTGAAACCAGAATGTTATCCATATGACGATGAAGGTCTGGTTGGAAGAAGGGCCAGTGCATCTGTTGCTGGCGCTCTCCAACGGTTGTATAAAGTAGGCTTTGTCGTTTGCATTCAGCATATTCAGTCGTTAAGATATGAAGACATGTTGGCTGGCTAATTTAAGACCAGAGAGTTAATTTGGGTTTAACTCCAGCATTGCACGAGTAGGTGGTGGGTTGATGGTCTCTACGTGTTTTCAGGAAACAGCAATTCTGGCATTAGCATACAATGTGCCAGTAGGGACAAAAATGATTGATCCCAGAATTAGCAAAAGCCAGAGTGCACTACCTGATGAGAAAACTCTATTGCAGAATTTGTGAGGTGATTAAACATAGTTATGGTACTTTTACCCTCCACTAAAGTCCTGGAAGACAATCAGAGACGGCAATGATCGGTTCTCCAACTTTCCTGTTACGGTTGACATTGACTTGCATTCCAACCACTTCAATTTGAACTGAAATTGATTTCCTGACCCTGCATACATATTTGGGTTTAAGTCCACCACCTAAATCTAATCAGTGGTTCCTTGGCCAAAGGCTTGGGCACCAAATTTCATAGAAGTGGGTTAAACACACAACTTCTTTGGGTTTTTATCTTCCCCTGAGGTCAAAAGTCTCAAATCCAATAATGCAAAGTGTAAACAAAGCCAGTAATGGGGTGACAGGGCGTCAGGCTGCAATTACAGATTGGAAGGTTTATTAAGTCAGTTCTTTGCTTTAATTTGTGTCCACTTTTAACCGGGAAGAGAGGGATGTCTGCTTTTTCTTGAGCTCCGCCCCGCCACAAATCCCCTCAGATCCCCTCAAGCCAATTAGGGACTAGAGAAGTGAAAATCAGGAAGCAAATTGGTCTTTTGGCTAATCTCTCCTGGGAATGGCTAGCAAGAGAAGGGAAGAGGAGGAGGACGGAGGGAAGGAGATGTTTGGACATAGATCGGAGTAAGGAGTTGGAGGAAGATAATTTAAAGAGATGGTGAGCAAAACAATGAGGGAGAGGAAGAAGAAGAGACAAATGTGAGAAGTGAAAGGAATGAAAAAATGGATGAGGGAAAGTATTGGCACAGCAGAAAAAGAGAAGATGTGCGTTCATGTAAGCGTGCGTATGCATATTTGTTTTCGCATTTTACAAGTGTCTGCATCTGTGTGCTCACCCCCATGTTCCTGCCATATGTTGGGTGATGTATCACCAGCAGCTGTACCTTCACGTCATCTGTTTTTGCGCCTCGAGCTACAGCACCCAACTACACGGACAAACACAGATGCTTCAAGTGGAATGAAAAACAGAGCTGAAAGTGATATAAGAGCTGTACCACAATCACCACGGGGGAAAACCAGATTAGAACTGGAAATATACACACGCACACATACACACTAACACAATATGTATAATATCCATGAGCCTTTCCCATTCCCCAAGGCCACTTCAGGCCTGATAAGTGTTCAGAGTGAATGTGTTCACCAGAAAGCATTTGAATGAGACTTGTGTTTGGGGGAGCTTATGTTGTTAGAAAAGGTCCTCGTCATTTTCTCTATCATCAGATGAAAGACACGCTCCCTCTGCTTCGGCACGCTCATATTACTTCAAACATGTTTACTAGGAGCTTTCATGAACACCCAATGGTCACCATTCAAATCAGTTTATCTGCTTTTTTGTGGTTACTTTATCAGCTTGGAGCACACGTTGTGAAGTCTAGCAAACGTGCAATCAGGGACGTGGGAATCAGATTGGTGGCTGCTGAAAATCTCTTTCTATAAAGATTTCATGGATTTAACATTCATTTGAACAGTTATTCATAGAATATTGTACTTAACAGACACTGAAAACAAGCTTGAAAACCAAAGTACTGTGTCAAAGCAGCCACAGCTCTATTTAGGCAAGAACTGGATTCAAACATGAAAACAGACCATTCGCTAAAGCTGTCGGATTTACCAGGATTCAAATTCATAATCAGACTTGTCCAAAAAATTAGAACGTTTTAAAAGGTAATTGTGACTTATCTGTATGATATTATGTTGAAAGACTGATGCTAAAGCTGTATGTCCCTGGTGCAAAATCAAAGTGTTTAATCTCATCCGCTAGGAGAAGCGTTAGCGGCTAGTTTGTTACGTTCAACAAGCGCTCTTATTTTCTTTAGTCTAATAAATACATAATTTAACAACTCTGCTGTTGGCAAACCGGCGCAACAGATACTCCTCACTGCTGTAGTTGTGTGCTTTGTGGCAGGGGCTGTGTGTTTTGCGCTAATGTGCTAACCATATCCAACCTCCTCATATCTGTACGGAAACACCTAACGTTATCGTATTGAGCGTGAACAACGAACATGACTATTGTTAGCTCTCACTGCTGTCAAGCTTGTATGTAACCATTGGGAAATGTGGCTGCACTTTTCTGTCATTCTTGTGCCACTGGCTTGCTAATAGCTTTAGCAATCCATCCGCCCAGCCATGTAAAGACATCAGTCATACACAATGCAATTTTGTACATTTTGGATGGGCTTGTCAGAGGCCGGCAAAAGCCACAGTTTCTGGATTTTTTTCTTTTATTTGTCAGAGCATTTGATTTATTGATTGCTGTTGAGATGTTCAGAGATTTTCTATAAATATAACAAAAAATGCTTTTGGAATAACTTTTACCCCAGCTTTAATGCAAACACAGCAGTGATGGCAATCTACAATGCAAACATACTTTACATTTGACAAAGTTAGCTTATTTTTGTGCTTATCTCGGTACACAGCCGCAGAGCAGTCAGCAGGGAATTTAACAGTCAGTGGCAGCAATTATTAGGGACCCAATCCACAGTTCTGACAGAGTAACTTTTGAGTAAATGTTGCCCTTCATCTTAAAGATTTTCTCTCCTTCACCACTCATTGCCAAGCACTGCTGAAGTGTGCCCAGCGTTTAACTGTGTGGCTCCAACTGCAGCAAAGTAGAAAACCTGAAATCCTTCTAAAATAACCAGCGTCTATTCACATGCATGGCAGTAGATAGTGTCAGGTATTTCCTTGTATTTGCCAGAAATGATCACCAACTTCCCTACAGGCACCCCCGACCCTCTGCTAACTAAATTTACACCCTCGCCTGGCCTTAACATACATTACATCCAGATTGGATGAGATCTCCCCCATATCGACCTGTCTACTTGTGATTTAACAGCTGTGCTGTAACACTTGGAGATAAATTGTGTCTCAAGTGTCCCCAGAAATCAAATTGCACCTGTCACAGCCTCATAAACACCATTTAAAGACAGCAATCGTTTTTAGAAATTGCATTACAAATTGTCCCCAAACAAATAGCAGGTGGCATTTACTATGTCAGAGTCAACAGGTGAGAAGTTTATGCAGCCATTGTTTATTCTGTGAAACATGAATGGAATAAATTGAGGCTTGTTTGCTGTGCATTTATAGCTCTTCACTGTGTCAAACTCAGATTTAGGGCAAGGCTGTATAACTTTTTAAAAGAAAAATAACACATTTGTTCTCTTTAATACACTCTGTCGTGTGATCATTAGGTATTGATGTTAAACCTTATGACCCTTCTCCACCATACCATGTTTTAGATTTAGTCCCGGATTTAAGGGTTTTAGCCCCCTTGCTCTCAGTCATGCTGTTTAATGATGGCAGGAAGGAAATGGTCGGCCTAATGGGTCATTATGCTGTAAGCTAATTGACACTTGCAGCTATTGTGACTGCGTTAAGCTAAAGTCACACAACATAGCTTCACTTTAAAGCTTCAAGCTATAAATTTTGGAATTATGCGCATTTGCTCTTTTTTGCTCTGAGTTAGATAAAAAGATTGATAATCTAATCTGTCTCGTATGAAGCTAGTGCCAAAAGATGGATAACTTAGCATAAAAGACTAGAACAGTTAGCATGGCTAAAAATCTGTACCTTTAAAGATATTTAAATGAAATTTAAAGGTAATCATGATCTCTTTTTGGGGTCTTTATGTTGTTACATGTGAATTAGACTTTGTTATCACATGCGTCTGTAAGCACTTTGCTTGGCCGATGCAATATTTGCGCGTTGTGGTTTAATTTTCATCCACATATTATGTACTTTTGATGCAAACCATGCAGGCATTTGATATACCAGACAGCATTCACAGATGAAAAACTACATCCTCAGCACATTAAGGTGTTTCTGGAGGTATTTCTTGAAGGCCATTAAAGATTTCTGGCGAGGCAGAGGATAAAAACTGAAAGTTGTTGAAGGTCAGTTGAAAGTTATTGGTAGCCACTGGAGATGGACAAAAAAACTCAATTAGGCCAGTACTCTCCATTAAGCTTGAGGTTACGCCTGTGCATTTTGCATGTCTAAACAGGTCTGTGCAGAGCTGCGCACTGGGGATTATGGGTATTCACACCACACACAGGCTCTTGCGTGCACCTTAATTAAAGCTGTGCTTCCTGGAAAATGCTTCTACAGCGTGTGTGCGAACAAACAGCTCATTTTGCTCCGCTGCTATCAGTTTTTGGATTTGTGCAATTTTCTGATATAATATCCTATTTTTTTCTCTGATACGCGCCTGAAATCTGATGCCCGTACCAGTAATCCTCATTCACAGCAGATCTGAACAATTTTCCAATTACAGGGTTGAGAATGTACAGAGCGCCACTCTTGGATGATGAAAATGAGTCGACAGAGGAGAGAAATTTGAGCGATATTGAAACAGCCTACAGAGCGAGTAGACTGGCAGGCGGTTTGAGACAGCTGCGGTGAAACAAACCTTGGAGGTGCAGCGTCCGACTCCAGTTTTTCATATCTTGAATTTGAATTGAAAGCTGACATGGCCTCCGTGCAGAGGAAGCCGCGTGACCCGAGGGCCTCCAAAAAGCATTCGCAGCCCGCCGGCGTAGACTCCAGCCTCACTCGGGAGCGGTGGTTATTTTTTCTCTTTGTGTGTGTGTGTGTGTGTGTGTGTAAATGTCTGAAAAGGTGACATTTATTCATCGACAACTGCAGAGTTTTTTTTTTTGCCTTAATGCCTGACGCTTTTGTTTAGCGCTTGAAATGACTCAACGGAAAAAGAGACAGAGGGGAGGAAAAAGCCCTCCAAGGCTTCCTGTCTAATAAAACACAGCGGGAGGAAAGATTACTTTTCTTTATAGAAGAGGTAATTACAAGAAAGTCTGCTTTTATGAAGACATAAATTGGTATGAGAAAGAGATGGGAGATGGAGGAGAGACGTGGTGGGGGAGTAGAAAATACACTACGGAGGAGTGATGGCTTCTGTAATCTGTCAATAGGAATTATCATGACACTGTGAGCCAGAATAGACTGGTGTGTGTCCCTTTTTCTGTGTATCTTTCCACTGCACCTTTTCTATCCTGTGTCTCTCCATACTGTATACTGTATGTGTGTGTTGTGCCTGAGCGCTTCCTGCGTCCGTGTGTGTTCTTAATCTGTGTTTGTAGTGAGGTTAATCCTTACCTGGCAAAGGAGCACACTGGGTTAATCTGGAACAGGTGGGAGCTGCGTCATGTGGCACACACAAACGCATGCAGCGGGTAAATGATGGGACAGCTTAAATGGCTTTGCGCATGGACAGGTGTTCAAAAGCACTTCTCAACCTCAGTTCGAAAACGCTGCAAAATAACACGTTTAGTCAGACCGAACACATTTTGTTTCTCACATTTAACCTCAAAACTGAGGTGCACATTTTGTTCGCACGTAACTGCCAAGAGTGGATTTTCCTTTGTTGTGATTCAGTTTAAATGGAAAATATTTAAATATTTAACACACCCACCTAAATGAAAAGAGTAAAAAACGGAAATATATTCATCTTTGGATTACATTTTAATTCCATATGCATTAGTTCAATGAATTAAGTGAAGTCAGTTTAAGACGAAGACAAACTTTCAGGGCAGTTTCTTTTCCAGGACATCTCTGACCACACTCACACAGTTCCACGCATACAAAGCTTGAAGCTGCCCAGTACAACCCCAGTTTGATCTGCAGCTCCGCTCAAGTATCTGGGGGTTAAGGGTCCTGCTCGAGGCCACCTCAGCGGAAGAGCGTTCCACTTTCAACAGCCAGATTTATCCTGCTGCTCCTGGGATCGAACACAGGAAGTCAATGTGAGCTGAAATTTGAGTTCCCTTCGCTTTTCTGTGTAAGGACATAGAAACTATGACACTCTAGCTCATAGGAAGATAACCACTTTTGGACATTTTTGGAAGCCTCAAGCCTCTGGTTTCCAATGGCATCTGACATCTGAGTGCTGTGTAGTCAATAACAGATGCAGTGTTCATGAAGTGGGCCAGAAAACGTCAGACTGTAAAGCCTGAAGACAGTTTTCAACAAGCCAATAGACATCTGGAGGACGCCTACTGCTGCGAAGTTTGAATCTCACATGGAAAGTCGAGCTAACGTGAGCAGTTTTCCCCTTAAATGTTGAATATCTAAATATTATTTTATTTTTAACCTAACCAAGTAGCTTTAGTCCCTAAACCTAACCGAGACGTTTAAGTGCCTAAACCATACCAAGTTGTTTTAGTCCCTTAACCTAATCAGACCTTAACCATAGCGTAGTTGCAACATAAAATTGAAAATGGAAACGTAAAGAAGTTTCAAACTGCCCACTACACATGTGCTAGGTTGAGCATTATGCTCTTTAGCAGTCATATTGTTAGTTTCTTTCTGGGTTTGGTTGGCTGGTAGTGGGTGGGGCTCAACCATTGTGAAAAACCATGAGACCATCCTCCAGCAACTATAAAAAAAACTTGAACAAGAATGTCTGCTGATAGACTCTGCCACTGTTTGCTGACCCGATGTAAACCCGTGCTATCTACTGCCAGCCAGCCTGTTTTCCTCTTTATGCACACTTTATGTTAGAGAATGAACTTGCCCTCAACAAGCCAAGCGTTTTTGTAAGGTAGTGTGAAATGTACAGAAGTAACTTATGTAACATGCCTGGTCTGCAGGAACATACAAGGCCAACATTTATTCTTGTTATTGGTGAATGTTCATCACCTGCTGAGTCTTTAGCAGCTCCCACACACTCCACATGCCACATGCTCATTTCTGAGTGTTCAACAGGGATCTGGAAGGAGGACAGACCACTGGGGATATCATCCACCCACAAGAAAGATAGCTAATGGTGACACTACAAGAGCCAAAGCTTAAGATTTTGTCAGTTTTTAATGGATTCCCAAATGAAAAAGTGCCTCATAAATCGATTTGAGTTTGAAGAAAAAGTGAAGTTCGTCTGTTTACTCCGAACGCTGATGAATAAACATGAGCAGAAATGAGTTTGTGTATTGCTCATTTGTTCTGCTGTGCTCAGTTTAATTGTTCTATAGGGAATTTGAAGCGGCTTTCTGTATGTACATGTGGATCCACTGTCTTTTGTTGGTTAGAAACCAATTGATTTGAATTGGGGAAGAAAGGCTTTTGAGAAATAAGCAGAGAGAGGATGACAGAGCAGTTGGTTCAGCAGGTGTAATGGCTTCGCTTAGTTTTGTCTATCAGCAGCTTTTGATTCCTGCTGCTGTGTGTGTTTGTTGACGTCGACATTTCTCCAGAAAAATAGCAGCAAAATCAAATATTGCTTGCTCTCGACTCACATTGTTTGGCTGCAGGTGTCACACATACAGACACGAGCGCACACACACACACACACACACACACACTTTGTCACGCACCTCTTTGTGTTTCACACAGACACAGTCAGACGTCACACCTTTTCCCACACTCCTTCCTCAGCGGCCGCACACACGCTCGCACAGCGCCATATGTTTCCATCAGTGGGGGTGTGGATGTACAGTATAACAGGGTTTTACCAGCCAGGGGAAATTAGTCCTCACTCATCCATCTCTCACACACACATTCTGTGTCACACTCATTTATTACTGTACTCTCTCTCTCTTTCTTAGTCTCTCTGTTTTCTCTCCCTTTATTTCTCTCTTCTCTCCCTGAAGCCATGTACAGTCCCTCGCTCTGCTTTTCATTGCTCTTCTTTTCTCTTTCCATTCATCTTTCTGTCTTCTGCACAAACCTACCACATGTTGGATCTTTTTCGTCTTCCTGCTCTTTTCTTTTACATTTTGCTTATTCTCTCTGGGTCTCTTTTTTTTCTTTTCTTTCAACAGCTGTTTTCCTTCTCTCTCAGTCTCTCTGATCTGTTTTCCTGTCCCATCCATGTCTTTAGTCTTTATAACACAGCTGAATCCGTGCAAACTGTGATCATGTGTCACCTCTACCTTCCACTCTTTTTCTTTTTCTTTTTATCTCCGTTTCAAACCCGAGATGTGGAAGGCTTGCACGTCTATGTTACCCATAACATCCCTCTCTGACGTTTATGTGTATCTTTGGAGAAGTGTGTTTACAGCATCACTGGTTTGACGTGCGACTTCGCTGGGAGAAGTGACGTAATATGAGAATGTAGCAGCATTTGAATCAGAGTCTGTCGACAGCCTGTGGGTTTTTTTGGTTGAAATATATTAAAGTGATCCAGCCACACTAAAATGGTTTGCATCAGAGCTGCGACACGTTAGCAATTAATTGATTAGTTGTCAACAATTCAATTAGCTGCCAACCATTTTGAGAATTGATTCATTAATTTGAGTAGAAGCAAAACTCATTGAAAGCTAAAAAACACAACAGAGCCGACAGGAGACATGGTGAGCGGTGCTGGCTCAGGCGTGTGCACGCTGACCAATTAGAACAGACTGAGTATTCAGGAGGAGGGCCTTAAAGAGACAGGAGCTAAAACAGAGGGTTTCAGACAGAAGGGGAATACAGTGCTGCAGCACCAGACAGAATGAGACAAATCATGTTTTTTGAGCATTAAAGCATGTCAACCTATTCTAATAGTGCCCAAAAATGAAATTATGAACCTGAAAATGAGCATAATATGTCTTCTTTAACAAAACAAATGACTCCACTATCACTGTAAACTGAATATGTTTGGGTTTTGGACAAAACAAAACATTTTTAGGACATCATCTTGGACTTCCAAGAAAATGCTGATCGTCATTTGTCCCATTTTATTAACCAAACACTAATCAATTAATTCAGAAAAGAATCGACAGATTAATTAACAATGAAAACAAAGGTTAGTAAGCATCAACCTTAATGCAAAATACCTTTCTCCGTTGGAGTAAGTGATTTTTTGCCGCCTTCCTGGTGTATGTTTTTCCACATAAGAATGACTTTGTATATTTAGGATTTCTGAGGTGAAAACAGTGTGCTGCATGGTGCTATGACTGGCAGGTGTTGGCAGATGTTTAAATAAAAAAGGGTAAAAGTCAAAAGTATTTCTATTCTGAAGGGTTTTACCATCTCCCTGCCGTCAGTCCATCCTCTCTCCAATTTCCTTTTCTTGTGTTCTCCTCCTCCCTCTGTCTTCCCCCGGCTCTCTGGCTGCAGATGATGGGTATCAGCTCCACATTTTGGGGCTTGTAAATGTATTTTTTCCTGGACAGCTGCACACACACACACACACACACACACACTGACTGACACACAAAACTGTACAGCAGTGGTTTTGGCCCATCTGTGCCTCTCCAGCTGAAGAGAAAGGGCTGGAGTGCATCTGTGGCAGTTTGAAATGTAACACACTCACACTGTTGTGCACTTGCAGTACGTGTGTGTGTGTGTGTGTCTGTGTGTCAGATTAGGTGAACATAGCAGTGTGTGTGTGACGCTAACAGAAAGTGAGACTGGCATTAGTTTGACTGTGAGTGTGTGTGTGTGTGTGCTAATTGACATTGAGGCTGACATAAGCTTGTCATCCATACCTCTCACTTTCCAGTCATCTCTCCCTCTCTCCTCGCCTGCCACTTCCCTCTCTGCTTCCCTCTCTTCCTCTTCCTCTTCCTTGTCATTCTGTCGGTCCCTCTTTCTCTTCCCTCTCTTCATCTGCTTCCCTCTCGCCCCCCTCTCTCTCTCTCTCCGCCAGCTACCTCCCCTCTCTCCGTCACTTCTTCCTCTCCGACTCATCTCTCAGTAATGACCTGATCTGATTGGATTTGGTCTCAGATTCCTTCCGTGGCTAATGGCCGTGACCGTTGCTAGGCAGCCGGTGCCAAAACAGCGACAAACATGGCTGTTGCGCCGGGCCACGGCGACATGAACGGAGACGGATCACTTGTTTGCCCTCGCGGGGCTTCTTTGCTTACACTTTCACTGAGCTCCATTAGGACGGTGACAGGCCTGTTGAGACTGGCCTCCGTGATGGATCGGACAGTTTGCATGAGTTTATCCATCTATCACATGCAGTCCCAGTCTATTAGAAATACATTTTAGGATGATAAGTACAGGTTCTGCATAATCTCCCGGCTGATATGTGACATATAAATGACATTTAGCGTCAGACTCCGTTAATTATCATTTCATTTGAATGGGATCTTGGCTCTTCTGCTTCCATAGCACTACGGCTGAACATAACTTAAAGCATATTATGACGGGGATTTAATAACACTGTGTCTTAGTGTAAAATTCCACAGGATGTGTTCACATAATTACAAAGATTTGTAGCTGTAGGATTATAAATCAAGTGTATCACAGCAGCCTGTGCAGGAGAAGAGATAAAGAAGCATCACCCCTTTGTGCGATATTGAATTCATTTGCATAGCACAAGAAGATTGCATTAACTGTAGGAGAAATTACAGCTAATATACTGAGTTTTATAGTTTAATTTCCAGTGAAACACAACTTTCACCTCACTTCTGCCTAATGACGATCAGATTTAGGAGTAAAAGTTTTCTGCAACTGCAGTAAAATTGGATTGCATGATGGGTAAAGTTTCCTCTTGAAAAACTTCCTTTTGTGGCAGAAACTTGCCAGGAAATGGCTTCAACTGATGCCTCTTCCTAAAAAGCTTTAACTTCAAATGCTGTTTCTGGCTCTCACCGAACATAAACACAATAATTATCTCCCGAAATTAGCTAATGTAGCTCAGTGCATTAGCCCTCCGAGGCAACCAGCAAGCTAACCAAGCAAGCTGTTATATTTGCTATTACAAACTATTAACTGTTGATCTGAAAACGTGCCTGATAGTCATAGGTCATAGCGGGACATTTACAGCTTGTTCTTGTTAACAGAGGTTAACAGATGTTACAAAAATGTCCTGAAAGGATTTTATTGCTTTCTTGCAGTTGTCGTTGCTGTTGCTAATTAGCTGGTCTTTCCTTTCACTTGATTTTGGGGTTTTGTGTTAACAAACGCAGCTTTCTGTGTTTTTGACATTAGAGCTGTAAAATTTAAGTTTATTTGGAAAGCTTTAGGAGACTTGTGCTTCTTGACAAAGACTTTTTTCGTGAATCTGAACATAGCGGAGGTGGCAAGCGGAAAGTTAGCATGACCCTCTTTAAGTGTCTTTTAAGGTGATTTTTGCTGTTAAAAACCATTTTTGTCTTTTTGGTAAAAACTTGCTTGTGAACACAGTTACATGTTTTAAAAAGTTAAGAACAGGACATTAACAGTTTCATAAGCAGTCATGTTTGGTACCACAGGAAAGCTTTGTTATAGGCAATCATTCACTCTTTGATAGCTTTAAGCCAACAGGTGAACAGACCACACAATAACTAGGCTGTACTTTGATAGTTTCAGGGCTGCATTAAAAAACCGCACTGTCTGAAACGCTAGTATGGGCTGTGTGTGTCCTCTCTGGGGATCTCATTTCTTAAATCCCTGCTGGAGTTCAACATGAAAGCTTTAAACGTGTTGCTGCAGCAGCTCCAACAGTAGTCACACTACCTGCAGCAGTCACACTTTGTTAACTGTGCGGCTGAGAAACCACCGCTGGCGTCCATGTTGTGGTGTGAGACCCTAAGCTCCCCTCTATGGCTTTTGTGAAACAGCTCTCCAAGGCTAACAGTCTTGTCTCTCTCCAAAAATATTTAGGAGACTATTACTTTTGCTGCGTCGCTGCTTTGGCTCAAGTTCTGATTCTGCACTTATGCTTTGTTAATAATACATTTTTGTATTATTGGATTTTTGTCCTTCTGTTATGTCTTTTTCTTCCCCCTGAACTCATTATTTGGCTGTTTGCAAATTTGATGAAACAAGACCTTCAGCTTATTTTACTGCCGCACATTTGGTAAGCCACCCTCCACACGAGCATCTGCTAAATGCCTTAGATGTAAATGGAACGTAATGACTCAAGTTGATAATGTATTTATGGATTTGTGTTCGCTTCCTTGGGGAGAGTGCTCTCTTTGTCCTTTTCTACTTTGAAAGCAAGAGCCATTAAAGTAGACAAAAACGCTTCCCGTGTTGCTGAAGTGCTAAAACTTTAATCATTCTATTTGTTTTTAACTTCTTCTCCGGTGACAATGAACAGGGAAGATGTTGTGTGCAGTCTTAAGTGTCGGCTCTGTTCTTCCTCACAGCCTGTGCCTGATAATGGCCAGTGATGTTGTTTGAATAAATCTGTATTTCACGTGTTTTTGTACCCTGAACACATGCATGTCATTATATATACATATTGATATTTCACTGCAGCAAAAGCAGTGGAAAATTACCAAAAAATCTGTGAGCCAATGGGAAGAGAGTTGGGTGCAAATAGCTTTACTGTCATGGTTAATTTTTGTTTTCTAAGTGATAATAATGTCATTTTTCAATTTGTTTTCAAAATGTTAGCTTTATCATGACGATATTAGATGATAGCTATAAATGTGTACCCCTAACTAGTGTAGTTGAGTAGTTTTATGTACGTGTTATGATAAACAGTGCAGTTTTTGGCCACACTACTCACCCTTTGTAAATCACCCAGTTCTTTAGAGTGAGACAGAATCTGCATCCTTATTTCATGACTATCAGCTCCACACTTAGTGGAGGTTAGACCTCCGATTTCTCTCCTCCCGGGCTTTGTTTCTCCAATCGTTTCCAGATCCTCTGTAGTTTCACTACGCACTGCTGACAGGCTCCAGCTGGCTCCCACGACGGATCAAAACAACCTCCCAGTTTCTCGCGCCATCATTAGCTGAGAATCTGATGGGTTGAAAGCACGCCCCATGTTGGATCCAGCTCCCTCCTCCCACCTAGTTTCATCAGACTCCATTAGCCGGACAGCTGCTTTGATGCAGCCGCTCGGTTTGTGGGTACACACTCCTGTTCCTTTCCCTTCCTTTCATTACTTCTTGTTGTTTGTCGAGTGCGTGCGAGGTTTGGCGGACGTTACGTGTGCCGCAGCTCTGGATGACTGTCTCCTGCTGTAGCTGTCTAGTTTAACTGCTAGTTCTGTTGCCAGCACTGCTTCCTTCTCAGCAGGAGGTGTTCAAACGTTTTTCCTAGGGGAACGCAGAACAGTATATTTGGAGATCAATTGAAGAGTTTTGTTCTGAAAAGTATGAAGCCCAGGAGAAGTCTTTTGATAAAAACCTTCCATTGCATGAGTAATTTGCGTCTTTAAATTAAAGAATCTTCCTGCAAAATACAGACCCGATGCTTGCATTACTAAAGGTAGACTGATCAAGAGAAATGTAAAAATGAATCCAGCTCATCTTGTGCTGTCATGAATATTCTATTATCTTAAGGCAGCTACAGAGGAAGACTCATAACCAAAAAGTTAGGATGGATGGAGGCCTGTGGGGCAATCTCAAGATTAAAAGTTTTGTGGTGTGTAGTTACTCTGGGCGAGAGCATGTGAAGCTTTTCAAACAAAAACTCAATTGAAGTTGAGTCCTAAAAACAAACAGGAAGTCGGAGCCAAGATGTTCAAAAAGGACGAGGAGGCTTGGTTTGCCAGTTATGAAAGATGAATCGTAAAAGATCCATCACGACTGTCACGCTGAGAGCAGAAAAGGTGGACCCAAACGCAGGACACGGACACCAATCGATAGGTGAACATAAATCATAAACAACAGCCTGGAACAGGCAAACACCACAGACGACTCGACAAAGACTGAGCTAACAGGGCGGGGCTGATGAGGTCGATGCAGGGCGGGTGTCGAGAGAGAAAATCAGGCTGGGGAGGAGCACGGGACCACAGGTGAGCAGGAAAAAGGTCAGGGAAACAGACAAAGACAGGAAGTGAAAAATAAAAGAGAACCCACAAAATTAAATTGGAAATAACTGATCTAAAAACCCCAAACTGTGACAATGAAGCCTTCAAATGTTGCTACCAACACGTGAAAAAACCCAAATATATTCACTTTATAATGATATGAAAGGAGGAAGCAGGAAAACATCACATTTGAGAAAATGTTAAGATGAAGCTGAAAACAATTTGGATTGCGACTAGACTGTTGTTGACCATTATTCTTCTGCTGATTGAGGTCTTGTCTCATGTTTCAGCTCTAGGAAAGACCACTAAAGCAATCGTAACAAAATCTTTAAAGGTGCAATTTGTAGGAATGTTCTATTATTTCTGATTGTTTTACTTAATTAGTAATTGCAATTGACTAAAGACCACACAGTAGTGAAAAACAGATAACATGAAGGCTGAAGAACGCCAGCTTGTCTGTTTCTCTGAGCTTTACACCCTCAGATGTGCTGCTACAGTCTCTGACAGATCAGCTCTATTTACTGTTCCTCCTCTGGCTGCCACAGGCGCTGTCCACAGTGCTGATCCTGGAGCTGTCCCAGGTACTCACCATCATTCAGTCAGCAGCTTACAGTCCTGATGGAAAGGACTCGCATTTACTTAAACTATATACTTCAGCACTGCCTCTTTACACTAAGATACCACCATAGCATCTTATCTTACTACTACAAATGCTCCAAAATGATGCTATTAAGAAAAATGGCCATCACAATTTTCTAAATCGGAGTGTAACATCTAGAAATGTCTTATATCTTTCAACCAACAGTCGCAAAACCCAAAATATATCAACTTTACTGTGTTGTAAGACCAAAAAAGCAGGAAAGTGTCAAAAACAGTTGTCAAAAAAGTTGTCTGTTAATTTCAAAGTAAATTCTATCAACTCTAAATGAACCTACTTTGTCTAATGGTTTGGATGACAAGTTACTGGTGTGTGAAATTAATTATTAATCAATGCACATCAGGGTAACGAAAACATCCAGCTTAGATCAGATCAATGTTAATTTGTGTCACAAAATGAATGCATGAAACAAACACGTCAACTAGATCCTGTCTGATATCAAACACCATCTGCAAGCTGCTGACCACATTAACATCCTTTAATTTGCACCAATTTTACCCCATAATCCAGCGAGGGCCATGAAATCAACTTTATTCACTGTGAATTTATTGCAGTTGGAGGTTATATAATAAACACTTGAAGACATGTTGAAATTGACGGTCTCTGAAAACTGTGTCCGTGAGTTGCTAGACCATCATTTCAGCTGTTGTTGGATGGTTTCGATTTGTCAGTGACCTGATTGGATCCTTTTTTAACTCACTTGCCATCAAAATATGCCTCTAAAACTTGACCACTGCTATATTTTTTCCCAAAAGTTGATATAGTGAGGCACATAACTCGTTGAAGTGTTTTTTTTAAAAACTTGTCACAGAGCTCAGAGCTGTTTTAGCTTTGTGAATCAATCTTGAAGAAAAGTTGTACCAATTTAGCTTCACTGTTCAACATTTCCAGACTCACAATGGACAATATAAAAGGTTTTCTAAAAGTATAAAAATCAATGCAGTGGAACCAGAGAAATCATCATGTCCAGGGCCACACTGAAGGACCACCTACTCAAATGACATCCTCCAAACAAGAAAAAGAAGAAGCCACCATAACACACTGTCTGATTTTTATGAGATTCACTCGAATGTAAACTACATGTTTGGGCTTTCTTATCCTGCTGATGTTAGCGGCAGATGTTCGTGAACACACTGCCTGCTTCAACTAACCTTTGAACTAGTCACCAGAGAATCCCCAGACTCCCTTTAAAAATGCTGTGATTTTAAGAGTTGTTGAGGTCGAAGAAACTTTAGAAAACTTTGATTCAGGATTTGCCCTAGCTGTTTTGCACTCATGCCGTCTCGTAAATTCATCAAATATAATATATTTAGATGTTTCTTTCCTAGTAAAAACTGTTGTGGCATTGCAGTACTAGCCTGTCTGTTTCCGTGTCCCCAGACTCCCTTCAAAAATAGTTACATTTTGTGAATTCTTAGTTAGTAGGAACTTAATAAACTTTGTGAAACGCTGTCTACAACAAATTCTTAACTATTTGGGCTTCTCTGCTAATTCGGCATATGTTACACATTGAGTTCTTTCTTTTTTTGTGTAAAAAACATTGTGTCCGTTTGTCTCGGTGATGTACAGTGTGTATTTATTTGCATACAGAGTGGGGAAATGGGATCCTGTCCACTTGTGATCGGATCACCCAGGATGGATGTTTTACACCAGGTCTGAATTCCCTCTAAAAGCTTCTTGCAACTTCTTCTCACACATGCAGTCTTTATGTAGTCAGCTTTAGTATCTTTATCTTCTTTGTTTTTCCCCTCTCATTATATATTATTACACATGTCATCTTCCCAGCTAGTCTCTAAGGAGGTCGTACTCTTATTGGAACCACTTACAGAGCATTGAAGTCATT